>NC_039359.1:183524928-184124928 GCF_003573695.1 Papaver somniferum
CCCTCACACAAAACATTACAAATTTATACTCCCCATATCATAAATAGGGTTCCAACCCCTTTTCCCCAAAAACAGAAAATTAGGTAAAATTGATTTACCTAATGTGTTGAGATACTCACTCCATCTCGTCGACCCACTCTCCAATTACTTCTCCTCGTTCATCTCATGCTCCAATTGTTGCTTTAACATCACTTATATCCCCAATTTCTCACCTAGGGTTTCAGTGAGAAGAAAGATGAGAAATTGGAGAAATTAGTGGTTGATAAAGAGATAGGACGTGATGGTAATGATGGGTTTAGGTTTAGGGTTGGTTTGGTGGCGTAGGGAGTGGTGGTGGCGAGGTCAGAGCAGGTGGAGAAGGTGGTGGTGGTTCTGCACAGGGTATGGAGGAGGATATGTCGATGGAAGAAGGGGAAGGGGATGTTTGGTATGGGTATAGGTATCGGGTGCTCGGGTGTTGGGCGGTTTTAGCAAATTGGATGAACAGCGAGGATGAGCCGTGGGATGTGGAGATGATGGATCGATCTAACGGCTAAAAGTGAAGAGGCTGGCAGCGACCGTTGGATGCAGATATACAACGAAACTAACGGTGCCAGATGGAGTTAGGTGCTGTAGTGTTAGACAGGAGCTTCCGATTTCGATGAACAACGATGAAGCGACCATTGGATGATGAGATGGATCCAATCCGACGGCTGAAGATGGAGGCGGGTTTGGATATTGGAAATGGGTTTGGGTGAGGGTTTTGGGGCTTGGGTATGCCAAGCCCATATCTTCTTTAAGAACAATTCTTCCTTCTTGAGCCCATTCCTAGCTTTTTGGACTTGCGCTCCATTCTTTGCGGCTTCCTTGCGTAATTCTTCCCGGCTTTTCACTACTTTTCTGCTCCGCAAATCATCCAGACTTTATTTGATACCTAAAAATGCAAAATTAAGTAAGAAAAATATTTATTCTTGAAAACAATGAAAATACAGAATATGGGATAAAATGTAGAATTAATGCACAAAAGATGAGTTAAATGCCAACAAAAAAGGGATAAATATATACAATATTTGGCACTCATCAAATACCCCCAAACCTGAATTTTACTTGTCCTCAAGTAAAACAAAACTAAGGAAATCCTAACTATACCACTGTCGCTGGTCTCTCGAATGCATTTAGCGTATGCACTAAGCCTTTTAAACCACTAAGTGTCCCTAGTGGACGAGTTGAAGTCTCGTGAAGGTTTGCTTAGAACGTACCTACAAAGTTCTAGGTCAAAATATAAGCTCATATTCCATCAAATGTGACATGTGCAAGTCAGTTTAAGCTCACAGCAAAATGGAGATGTCAATCTAGCTATCAAAGGCACAATCCTAGCACTGATAATAAATAAAGACATGTGATAAGAGTGTAAAGTGTATCTACACATGTGTAAAGAAAGATCTGAAGTTATGACTACTAATCACCAAGAGATAGTTTCTCAGGCTAAGAACCAAGGTCGAAATCTAGCTAGCTGTCCGGACTTTACGAGAATTGTGAATGAGTTGGAGGTATTTCACAATTACTCGCGTTGTACATCAATGGCATACACCCTCCTTGCTTATTATAATGAAACAACAAAATGACTATTTACATTGACTATTCTCTTTTATTTTTGGAACAAGAGAGAATGGAATTGATAAATACTTGATTTTTTTGTATTTTTCTGATATTTTTTTCTGAATATATACATCGTTTTTTTTTTTTTTTTTTTTTTTTTTTTTTTTTTTTTTTTTTTTTTTTTTTTTTTTTTTTTTTTTTTTTTTTTTTTTTTTTTTTTTTTTTTTTTTTTTTTTTTTTTTTTTTTTTTTTTTTTTTTTTTTGGAAGAAGGAAACACTTTTGATATAATTACAAAAGGAAACAAAAGATTACATGACACTTTGCAAGAGGTAGCCCTTTTTGATGCACCCAGTTAAATTCGATGGTTGTCTTTCTTAATGTAACCTCCACCTTCTATCCCAACCAACCAAAGAACAAGCTAGTCAAGTTTCGTTCAGTATTCTAAAGTGATTGGCAATCGTAACTTCATATCAAACACCTTGAAGATCGAGGCCATACATGTATTGATAGATCGTGCGCGTGCAAATTTCTTATCACTATGTGAATTGTGCTAGAATCAGGGTGCCTAAATATCTAGACTAAGACTCCTAATAAAAATACATATTTGCACAAGAGTCAACATTTCAAGGTAAATGAGCTCCATTTTTTATGATTTTTCATTTTTTAATTTTTTTGAATTTTGATTTTTTAATTTTTTTGGAATTTTTCAATTTTTTCAAAAAGAAGAAGGAGTTCGTTTTCAATTATAGCAAATTATCATGGTATCTACTCTATACCCCCAAACCTAAACTAAACATTGTCCTCAATGTTTCAAAATATGGAAAGAATTAAAATGCAACATATGGAAAGGGACATGCTGAGTAGAGTAAAAGGAGAGAGAATACCCGATTTCGGCGAAAGCAGAATTAAAACTCCGTTATTCAAGGCAAAAATCCAACATATTTCAGCCGAGATCATATTGGATAAGCAAAATATATACAAAAAGAACAAAAGGGTTTTTAAAATTTTATCTACTGGATTATTTACAAAAATATTCACCATACACTAACAATCTAAAGAGTTGAGGATCAACCCAAAAGACAAAGTGTAGCGGTTTCAACAACTTCACACATGAAAGAAAAGCACGTGAAGCTGTGAAACCAAATGAGCTACCCCCAAACCTGGATTTTACAGAAGATACAATTTTGAAAACAAAATCGCGCAGTTTTGGGGGTTCATCATGCACAAGATCTAACTCAAAGTGAACTGTGCTATGGACGGGCAAACATGCAATTTCCAACTGTGGTTCCTCAGATGTATTATACTTAGAAGCAAAATAGTCCAAGAGGACTTGGGAAGCACACAGTTCCAAACCTAGGTTGGGGACTCTCAGAAAAGTCGGTTTGTCAATATGGGTACAAACCAAATCTAGGTTGGGTGGAAGGCCATCAGATTGTGACTTATGTAGGACGATAGGCACATCATTATTAATCAAATCAAAATCTCCTAAATCATCTACACATGTCACATCATGCTCACAATCATCAATCAAATTAGCAAGTTCACACTCAGAATCATCAGAATCATCAACAGTAAAATTGACATTGGAATTAACCCAATTAGGGGGTATCTCGGCTAACCAAGAACACCTCAACAGTAATACCCAGCCCTCAATTTATACAAAAAAGGAATGACGAACCCTAATTCCCAAAACCGAGAAAACTAGGGTTAGGGTTTACCTAAAATTCTTCACCCACGTCGACGACCCATGCTCTCTTCTTGTTCCTCCTGCTCTTCCCATGCTTCTATTGCTTCTTCTTCCATCTCTGTCATGCCTATAACTCTATTTCCCTAATTTCAAAACCCTAAATTTGAGAGGGTTTGTGAAACTAGCGAAATAGGCTAATAGGATGGATGGGTTTCGATGTCTTTGATGTAGGGTGGCTATGGTGTTTGGTGATGAAGCGGCAGTGGCAGAGGTGGTGTTCTGGTGGTGGCAGGACATGGTGTCTCTGCAGAGGTGAGGGGGTGGAAGAGAAAATGAGGTCGATGGAGAGGAAGGAGGGGATGTTTGGTTGAGGTTAAATGATTCGGTTGCTAGGGTGTTAGGAGGGATATCAAGGTTCGATGTCCAGCGAAGGTAAGCCACTGGATGCGAAGATGGTAAGTGGATCTAACGGTGAGATAGGAGCATATAGGAGCGACCGTCGGATAAAGGAATACAACAAAACGAACGGTACTTGATGGAGTTAGGTACTGTAGTGTAAGGCGGAGATATCAAACTTCGATGCACAGCAGGGGAGCGACCGTCGGATGCTTCTGAGAACTGATCTGACGGCTGAAGACGCAAGCGGGTATGGATTTGGGTTTTAGGCTTTTGGGTATAGAATATGGGTTTGGGAAATGAGTTTGGGCTTGGAAAACCTTGAGCCCACTTCTTCTTTAAGAAAACTTTCTTCTTCAAGCCCATTTCTATCCTTTTTTTGGTCTTCCGCACATCACTCTTCGCGGCTTCCTTGCGTAATTCCTCCTGGCTTTTCACTACTTTTCTGCTCTTTTTGCTCCGCAACTCATCCAATCTTTATTTATTACCTAAAAATGCAAAATTAAGTAAGAAAAATATTTATTCTTGAAAACAATGAAAATACAGAATATGGGATAAAATGTAGAATTAATGCACAAAAGATGAGTTAAATGTCAAGAAAAATATATAGAAATATGCACTTTTTAGCACTCATCAAATACCCCCAAACCTGAATTTTACTTGTCCTCAAGTAAAACAAAACTAAGGAAATCCTAACTATACCACTGTCGCTGGTCTCTCGAATGCATTTAGCGTATGCACTAAGCCTTTTAAACCACTAAGTGTCACTAGTGGACGAGTTGAAGTCTCGTGAAGGTTTGCTTAGAACGTACCTACAAAGTTCTAGGTCAAAATATAAGCTCAGATTCCATCAAATGTGACATGTGCAAAACAGTTTAAGCTCACAGCAAAATGGAGATGTCAATCTAGCTATCGAAGGCACAATCCTAGCACTGATAACAAAAAAAAAGACATGTGATAAGAGTGTAAAGTGTATCTACACATGTGTAAAGAAAGATCTGAAGTCATGACTACTAATCACCAAGAGATAGTTTCTCAGGCTAAGAACCAAGGTCGAAATCTAGCTAGCTGTCCGGACTTTACGAGAATTGTGAATGAGTTGGAGGTATTTCACAATTACTCGCGTTGTACATCAATGGCATACACCCTCCTTGCTTATTACAATGAAACAACAAAATGACTCTTTACATGACTCTTATTTACATTGACTATTCTCTTTTTATTTTTGGAACAAGAGATGATGGAATTGATAAATACTTGATTTTTTTGGAAACACTTTTGATACATGTACAAAAGGAAACAAAAGATTACATGACACTTTGCAAGAGGTAGCCCTTTTTGATGCACCCAGTTAAATTCGATGGTTGTCTTTCTTAATGTAACCTCCACCTTCTATCCCAACCAACCAAAGAACAAGCTAGTCAAGTTTCGTTCAGTATTCTAAAGTGATTGGCAATCGTAACTTCCTATCAAACACCTTGAAGATCGAGGCTATACATGTACTGGTAGATCGTGCGCGTGCAAATTTCTTATCACTATGTGAATTGTGCTAGAATCAGGTGCCTAAATATCTAGACTAAGACTCCTAATAATTACATATTTGCACAAGAGTCAACATTTCAAGGTAAATGAGCTCCATTTTTATGATTTTTTTTTTAATTTTTTAATTTTTTATTTTGATTTTTCAATTTTTTCAAAAAGATGGAGTTTTGTTTTCAATTAAGGCATATTATCGTGGTATCTACTCTATACCCCCAAACCTAAACTAAACATTGTCCTCAATGTTTCAAAATATGGAAAGAATTATAAAACAATATATGAAGAGGAACATGCTGAGTAGAGTAAAAGGAGAGAGAATACCCGATTGTACGGCGAAAGCTCGATTAAAACTCCGTTATTCAAGGCAAAAATCCATCATATTAGGAGTCACAATGGATGAACACAAAATATATACACAAGAAAATAAAATATTCGACTAACATATTATCTACAAGAAAATTTGGTGTTTAATGGGATTGGACTTTTTGGGAAAAATTTGGTTTTGTCGGGAGACATTTGGTCTTGATGGAAAAGAAAAAAAAAAATTGGTTTTTAGGGAAAGATTTGGAAAACTTTTTGGTTATTTAGGGAAAGAGTGGACTAGTTTAGTCCACATAGACCGGGTCCTCCAGGTTGGTTGTTTCAATGTCGGGTGGAAATGGCTCAAGGAATGGCTTTAATCTCTGCCCGTTGACTTTGAAAACGTTCTTGTTGGAAACATCCTCCAGCTCTACAGCTCCATGAGGGTAAACTGTGCGTACTAGGAACGGACCCTTCCATCTGGAACGCAGTTTTCCTGGAAAGAGATGTAATCGGGAGTCATACAGCAAGACTTTCTGACCAGGAGTGAAGGATTTGCGTAGAATACGCTTGTCATGAAACAACTTCATCTTCTGCTTATATAACCTGGCACTGTCATAAGCCTCATTTCTCAATTCTTCCAACTCGTTGAGTTGAAGTTTCCTTTGAATTCCAGCTTCGTCCAGAGAGAAGTTCAGCTCTTTGATTGCCCAGTAGGCACGATGTTCTAATTCCACAGGTAGATGGCACGGCTTTCCATACACTAGACGATAGGGGTACATGTCAATTGGTGTCTTATAAGATGTTCTATATGCCCACAAAGCATCATTCAATCTTAATGACCAATCTTTCCTAGACGGGTTAACTGTCTTCTCGAGAATGTGCTTAATTTCCCTATTAGAAACTTCTACTTGTCCACTCGTCTGAGGGTGGTACGGAGTAGAAACCTTGTGAGTTATGCCATACTTGCGTACTAAAGACTCAAAGTACTTGTTACGAAAATGTGAACCGTCGTCACTGATGATAGCTCTAGGGGTACCAAAACGTGCAAATATGTTTTCCTTTAGAAATGAAAGTACCACCTTGTGGTCGTTTGTTCTGGTTGCTACGGCTTCTACCCACTTAGAAACGTAATCAACTGCGACTAGGATGTACAATCTACCGTCAGAAATAGGGAATGGACCCATGAAGTCGATCCCCCAAACATCAAAAATCTCCACAATCAAAATGGGGTTCAATGGCATCATGTTTCTCCTCGAAATGCTTCCTAGCTTTTGACAGCGTTCACAAGCAACACAATAATCATGGCAATCCTTGAACAATGATGGCCAATAGAATCCACACTGCAAGATCTTTGCAGCGGTTTTCTTGGCACTGAAATGGCCTCCACATGCTTGGTCATGACAGAAAGATATCACATCTTTCTGTTCAGTATTGGGGACACATCTCCTAATGATTTGGTCCGGGCAGTACTTAAACAAATATGGGTCATCCCAAAGGAAATGTTTAACTTCAGCCAAGAACTTATAGCGGTCTTGTCTCGACCACTCCATCTCGTCGACCCACTCTCCAATTACTTCTCCTCGTTCATCTCATGCTCCAATTGTTGCTTTAACATCACTTATATCCCCAATTTCTCACCTAGGGTTTCAGTGAGAAGAAAGATGAGAAATTGGAGAAATTAGTGGTTGATAAAGAGATAGGACGTGATGGTAATGATGGGTTTAGGTTTAGGGTTGGTTTGGTGGCGTAGGGAGTGGTGGTGGCGAGGTCAGAGCAGGTGGAGAAGGTGGTGGTGGTTCTGCACAGGGTATGGAGGAGGAGATGTCGATGGAAGAAGGGGAAGGGGATGTTTGGTATGGGTATAGGTATCGGGTGCTCGGGTGTTGGGCGGTTTTAGCAAATTGGATGAACAGCGAGGATGAGCCGTGGGATGTGGAGATGATGGATCGATCTAACGGCTAAAAGTGAAGAGGCTGGCAGCGACCGTTGGATGCAGATATACAACGAAACTAACGGTGCCAGATGGAGTTAGGTGTTGTAGTGTTAGACAGGAGCTTCCGATTTCGATGAACAACGATGAAGCGACCATTGGATGATGAGATGGATCCAATCCGACGGCTGAAGATGGAGGCGGGTTTGGATATTGGAAATGGGTTTGGGTGAGGGTTTTGGGCCTTGGGTATGCCAAGCCCATATCTTCTTTAAGAACAATTCTTCCTTCTTGAGCCCATTCCTAGCTTTTTGGACTTGCGCTCCATTATTTGCGGCTTCCTTGCGTAATTCTTCCCGGCTTTTCACTACTTTTCTGCTCCGAAAATCATCCAGACTTTATTTGATACCTAAAAATGCAAAATTAAGTAAGAAACATATTTATTCTTGAAAACAATGAAAATACAGAATATGGGATAAAATGTAGAATTAATGCACAAAAGATGAGTTAAATGCCAACAAAAAGGGATAAATATATACAATATTTGGCACTCATCACTTATCTTTTGAACTTTGTAGATAGGAATGTTTAGACATACAAGTATTACTCGAAGACTTGAAGAATGTGAAGAAGTAACAAGCTACATCGACGACATCATCCCTCCTCTTGAGGTTAGTAATATTTTGACTTGAATTGTTTCATTCCCAACGTATCTTTCAAGTCGTGCGATATTGAAAACATAACTGCGAAGCTGTGAATGATTATAATCTAGTAGACATAGTGTTAAGGAATTACAATACGAAGTATAATGCTTATCTTTTGAACTTCGTGTATAAGACATCGACATAATCGTATGAATGCTATCGTGATTATGTGTATGGGTATGGGTGAAGATTCCGTCCTAGGGAACAATATTTTACATTCGTTTAAAGAAAATACATTCATGAACTTGTTTTATGAATCGAAAGGGAAATCGCTAGGCTTCTTGGTATTGTTATTCATTGCATATCTTTGGATTACCAATATGTATGACTTAGTAGATCCGATCATAACTAGTTATGTATCTTGGTAAAACCAGTTGCAATGCCTGACTTATGTATTGGTATGACTTTTATTAGTGTAACCGATCTTAAGTAATCACCTAAGTTGGTATGATCGATATTTGTAATTGGTGTGACCGATCCTAGTAATTGGTGTAACGGATCCTAGTAATTGCTGTGACCGATCACAAAAGAGTGTGTAATCGATCCTTGTAGTTGGTGTAACCAGTTCTGGTAATTGGTGTGACCGATCACAAGTAATACCATGAGAATATGGTAATCGGTCCTAGTAATTGATGTAACCAATTTGGTAACTGATGTAACTGGTCCCAGTAACCATAATAAGGTAGAACTGATCCTTGTGTTTGGTAGAACCGCAAACCCGTGATTAGTGTGTTGATTTGATCAATCACATAGTTCTTGGAAATCAGATGAACTAGTTCTGAACTTGTTTGGAAGTGTGGTATTATCGGTTCCAAGATTGTAAATATGAAAAAGGATTTACAAATAAATAACATGTCGACAAACTTTGAACATGTTCAGTAACTCTTATCTTTTATTGTTCAAAGATATTCTTTAATAACTCAAGGAGATCCCGAACCGAAATAAGTTGAGAATCTTTTAATTAAGGTTGTTAATTTAACATGCTTTTAATCACCAACAATTAAAATGCATACTCTGGAAAATAAAAATTGGTAATGTGCGTTTACTAATTGGAGATTTTCTAGTAGGATTTAGATTAATATTGGACAGAGTATTTCTAGGAATTATGAAAACCGAATTTGGAAATATATTGCATATCTTGAGAATATTTTTGGTTTTGGAAATTCCTTGGTGTCCAAACTTCCTTGGTTTATAAATACCCAAGTTTGCATTTCGAGCAAACTATCCTAAGAGCCAATAAACCTACCTTGTTGTGTTGTTACTGGTGGAGTCGTCTATTCGGAGAGGAAAGTACCCTAATTAGGTGAAATCTCTTATGACCGCTCGTTTAAAGACTTCTTTGGGATCAAGAAGTTATACGAGTATCGTTGGTGGGAAACTAGATAATTGCAGTATTATTAGTTTTCGATTTGATTTGATTGACTAACAGTTGTTGAACTTTGATTGCACCTAGTTTTTTATTATTGAGAATGTTCTCTTCTGATATAAGATTCACTCAAACTAGATCGAAGTGTCGACGGGATCTTTAGAATTGTTTGTAGATCTAAAGACGTCTTGTGATAATCCATTGTTAACAGATTCTGTTCTGTGTGTGATTGATCACAAGAGATTCAAGTTGTTCTGTGCAGGTGTTTATTGAAGATCTAAGAATATTTGAAGACGAAGAAGAATTCTGATTTGGGCTCATAATCCTTGGTGTTCACAAAACTTGATCGCCTGGGATCCAACTGTAATTGGTTTATCTTTGATAGATTTGATTGATTAGTTGCGTAGATCGGCATCTGTATTTAGCATCTTGATAGATCCTATTATTGATTGCATAATCTAAACTCTGCTACTTTGGTAGTTGTTGGATAAATTGATCTAAACCCGACAAAGGAGTGTATTGGGATAAACGGAAGAGACTTTGTCTAACTCATATCAGTGAGATTGAATAGAGTTGTTACCGAACAGATTTATTGTTCCTTTACTGTTTGGAATATGAACCAAAGGAATTGTTCCAGTGCGTGCACTCATTGAATGTTGGAAGCGCAGGGTTACTGAAGAAACTAGGTGAACTATAGGTTTAGTTGCTTGGTCTCAACTATACGAAGTTTGTGTTTGATTTTGTATAACGGCTTAATTCTGAGAGTATTCAATTCTGGACTAGGTCCCGGGGTTTTTCTGCATTTGTTGTTCCCTCATTAACAAAATCTTGTTGTGTCATTTACTTTTGTTTTCTGCAATTATAATTGTTGTTATTATAATTTAAAGTAAATTACACAAACGTTAACTCTGTATTACTTGATAGTGATCTTATAGAGTTTGGTTAAGTACGAACCTGTTATCAAGTAATCACAGTTTGATTGTTGTATTGTCTCGATCTCGTATTCATACACGATCACACAAAGTGTGAATACCGATTCGTTGTATTGTTCCGACTTAGTCCATAGACAATCACTTTCGTTAAGAAGACTTACAGGTGGAAAATTTTAAGATTGTGGTATATTTGGGTACCCTCGTCTTTTCAAACCTTGATAATCTTGATAATCATACTTAGTGGATATCGTTGATGACATCCATGATTTTGGGGTCAGTGGTTCTTCTGAACCATACCGGATAAGATTTTTCCATGAATATATCCATTACGATAACTCATCTTACTTTTCTAATCACTTTTTCTTATGCAGCTATGAGATATATAGATACAAGGAATAACACCGCACCCATCATCCTCAAGCCATAGCGGTTGCCAGAGATTCAACCATCGATGGAAACCAAAAAAATAAAATAGAAATAAGAGATGCGGAACGCAAATCTTTTCCCAACGTTCAATAATATATAAACCAAAAGTAGCACGATCACCTACTGTTTGTCATTATAAGAAGGGATAACACCACCCATTTTCTTAAAAGAGAAGAAGGAAAGACCCAAATCTAAAAACGAAGAAAAAGAAAAAGAAAACAAATCTAATCTAAACACCTCTCCTCTGATCTTGTCAAAGATAAAATCAGGGGAGAGGGGTGACCGCGGCGCTAGGGTTTAAGGGGAAGGAAGGAGGGGTTGAGAGAGGAAAAAGGAATAGTATGTTGATTATCAACTGGTATCAAACTTTCCTACTCTATGCGCAGTTGGCGATTCTCCGCCTATAGCGAATTTGCACGACCCTGCTCCTCCTTGCTAGCAACTTTCAAAATCCGCGTGTAATTCCAAATCTGGCAACCTAGATATAAGTAGTAACAAATATTAGCGGAGGCATTAACATATACAAAGCATTCGACAAGCTTACCAACAACTGCATATTCTCAAAAATATCCTCATCTGTCGAGCGAACTCTCACCAACACGTCTTCGCGGGATATGACATCGAATTCACGGTTCGCTAACACCCCCACCAGCTCACCAAAAGTAGAGGAACTAGAACCAGCATCACCATACGTACCACCATCTCCAGTAACAGCGACATTCGCTCTCCCAGATCTAGCAATAACATTTTTACCAGGAGATGTAGAAACATCCACATCACTATCCAAGGTGGAAGGAATGGTTTATTTTAAAGGATCGACACGAGACTCATTGCAATCTGTCTCATTGACTCCAGCAGGGGAACAAACGACTATATTTTCACGAAGTGGCTAATTAGCTTGTCCTTTCCCCAATAACTACTCCTCATCATTGTCACCAGGAACATACAAATCCGTATCGAGAGCATCAGTAGCCAACACGACCACCCCCAGAACCTGTTACAGATGTACCAGCACCAGCCCTCTGAAGTACCCTTGGGCGAGCTACAACTTCCGCAGCAACATCAACAACACCTTTCATCTTCTTCTCAGCATTCTACACAGAGACACTCACATTGATTAGAGAAAAAACAGGGGAAAGGTATATACCTTAAGATAAGAAATTATCTTTTACCTTCTCCACTCTAGCCCCTCGGGATAGGAGCGCTTACGAATCAATGGTCGTTCCTCCTCTTCCTCCTCATCACCTTCTTCCACGTTATCACCCTCTTCATCATCAGAAATTGTAAGAAGGACATGCAAACGACGGGGATCTTCATTCCAAACTAGCTCCCAAGGACGATAATCAGGGAAGTGGCTGTGAGCAGGAACAACACCACGAGCTGCGGTGTTAGGGGAAATCCAACCACAGACAACATGACCTTTAATCACCAAGGGACACCTGAACCCCATTGGATCATGAGTCTTGTGAAGATTCTTGTTCGATGCAATAGCTGGATCCTCATCAAGAAGAATGAGAGGAACACTGAAAGACGACCGCAAAGTTCTCGAAATGGTCAAACCCCAACCTTGATGTTTTTGCACATCCTAGGGAGAGTAATAGTTCTGGAGAAATGCATCAGTGGTGTAATAAGGTCTATCTGTGTCAGGATTATAAACTTACTCATGATTAGTTCGTCTAATGAAACGACCCTGACTGCGCCGAATAGCTTCGCGCAGAAACCTCCACCAATTCTCAGAATACTGAAATACGTCCTGTTAAGGACTGTTACTTGCCGACTAGGGCTGTCAATGGGTACCCATTACCTGGAACCGGAATCGGATTCGGTAGATTCATATCCGGTTCTACGTTCTAAAGTTGGACCCATTAACAACTTAGGACTCGACGATAATTATCCGAATGTTAACGGGTCCAAATGGATAATACATGTCGGGTACCCGATTATTCATCTTTTTAGTAAAATTACAAGTACTTTGCTAGATTGACTTTGATTTTTTTTTTCATTTTTCATTTTCTCGTACATTTAATTTTTATTTAGTACATTAACAAAGAAATCATAATAAAAAAATTTAAAACTAATTTAGATTCAAGTTAAAAAGAGAAAGAAATTAAATTTTTAAGATTTTCTTTATAGTTTTTTAATACCGAACGGATATCCGGAACTGACGGGTACCCGACTTTAAAGGGATCCGATTCTGGGTCCACAAATTGAGGAACCGGACCCGAAATTGTTAAGAAGCGAACCGACTTTTATAAATAGGGTCCGGGTCTAGTGATACCCGGAAAGACCCGGACCCATTGACAGCCTTAGTGCCGACACTTCAAACTGAAAAGAGTCATCAGGTTAATATAAAGGCAACTGAAGCCCTGCTTCTAACTGATCCTTATACACCATTACTCTTTGAGCAGACCAATGCCGTTTTGCAATCTCCAAAGTCATAACCCATGAGTCTCGATAATGTTCAGAAGATACTGAAATTCATAGTCAGTTGCAGAGGGTTTCCTAGTAGTGGACCTCCTGAAAAGACATGAAGAACAACATGAAAAACTTCAAACACGGTGATAAAAAGAAGAAAAGAACACCAAAAACCAATCATGAAAATTTACATGTGAGGAACAGACGAATCTTTTTGCTGACTACCCATGAAGAGAGCATGTAATAAGAAAAATCTTGAAGAAGATGAAGTGGTTTCAAAATACTTGTAGCAGCAGAGAACTTACAGTGTACTACTCGGAAAGAGAAAAGTTGCAGAAGAAAAAATAGGAATCCTAGAAGGATCTCTTATAAAGGAGAAAAATTTCTCAAAAGAGTATATAAACCGGCTACAGCAGGTGGACGGGTCATAAAACGCACGATCGTGGGAGCAGTTATTACGTGGCGGTTACTGAACCAACCCACTCAAAACATAGCAGCGGTAAAAAGGAAGATGATTAGTTTTATTCCCATCTTTCCCTTCGGGAAGAAGGAAAGAAAAGGGGCAAAATTGTGATAGAAAAATATCTAGATGACACGTGGTGATACCTTAAAATATTGATGCAACCAGAAAGATGCGACGAGAAACACTGAATAAAGATAGGAAAAGTTACATTCACTGGTTTCGAGAAATCTATCGCCTCCATCCAGATGCACCGTGTGGAAAGTTGCATGAGAAATCAAAGAGTAAGCTTACAAACGTGCAGGGTTAGGTTTGTCAGGAGCAAGTGGAAGAAAAAGCCAAAGGCGACCAACGAAGAGTCAGCGAACCAGTCAGTTAGTCCACCCGTATTCCAGTAAGCGGATTCGCAAGATACAGCGAACTCGCAAGGTAAAACGAACTATACCTATAACACGCGAATAAGTGAACAATGCTCGTGTGAATAACGAAGAATGCTGGTACTCCCAGAGACAGCATGAATCCGAACCTTAGTCACCTTGGAGCATCGTACAAGAACAGGGCAAGTATTTATACTTTCCAGGAGATTGTGTTCTTCAACTCAACTCAACTCAACTCCTACTGCATACAATGATAGTGAAGCTCAATGACATGACACATGGTGGAAGTGTTATTTTAGATACAATATAAAGTAGCAAAATGCGATGTATAAGCACTTTGCCTATAAATATCGAGCCCAATTCTAAAGAAGCCGAGTTAAGTTTTAGTACTCAGTGGCAAGTCTAGGATTTTCATTAGTTACGTTCTCATTCTTGTAACGGGCCGCGAGTTATAATCCCAAAGGTGTCACTATCCCTGCACAAAAACTCCAATAAAATAAATTGTTCACAAAAACCCCATTTAACATGATCTCTCTATATTACCCTTTTAGTAGTTTAAATCACCACAACAAAAATAAAAATCAACCCCACCTTTCAATTTTATTATATTATCACCACCAACAAACAACCCACCACCAACTACACTAGCAGCAGCACCACCACCGCGCCACCACCACTGACCACCGACCACTTCCGCCATCTACCGTCAACCACCGCCGCCGGCAACCACCACCACCACTGACCACCGTCGCGCCACCACCACCAACCACCTTCGTCGCCGTCACAGCCAACCACCACCACCACACCGCCTCCAACCACCACCACAGACAACCGCTGCCGAGCAACACCACCATTATCGCCGGCCACCACCACCACCAACCAGCCGCCACCGCCACAAAAAATGAGTTTCATTCATCATTATTCAACAAAATAAGAAAAAAATAATGAAACCAAACAGAAAAAATGATGAAACCAAAATCGGTTTCATCATAAAAGAAAGGATAAGGAAGAAAAAAGAAAAAAATGAAACACAATAAGATGAAACCATCCACCACCGTCAACTGCACCACCCTATCGTCGCCACAACCACCACTACCATTACCTCCTCAACTAAAACTAGTTTCAACAAAAAAATATCCACCTATGTGTCACCTTCAAAAATTGATTTCATAGAGAACAATATTCAACAAAAATGAAAAAATACGATGAAACCTAATTAGGTTTCAGCATTTTTCCAGATATCCATTTCACCAAACACAGCTTCAATGATGAAATCAGACACACCGAACTTCCAAGTCAGTTCGAATAAAATAGGAAAAAATCAGGTGAAACCAAAATTTGGTTTCATCATAAAAGAAAAGGAGAAGGAAGAAAGAAGAAAAAATGAAACACAATAGGACGATACCTACCACCACCGTCAACTGCACCACCTCCATCGCTGCCACAACCACTACTACCATTACCTCCTCACAAAAACTAGTTTCAACAAAAAAACAATCCACCTGTGTCTCACCATCAAAAATTGGTTTCATAGAGATCAATATTCAACAAAATGAAAAACAATACGATGAAACCTGATTAGGTTTCATCATTTTCCCACATATTATCATTCACCAACACAACTTCAATGATGAAACCAAACACGCCGTCTTCCAAGTCAGGCCGAATAAACTAGGTAAAAATCAGGTGAAACCAAAATTTGGTTTCATCATAAACTTACTGTTTTTCACCAACCAAAACTGTCAGAATTTGATGAAACCAATTTTGGTTTCAACATAAATCTGTCATTTCCCCAACACAAATATTGATTTTGACGATAAAGATAAATCATCATTTGTTGGTGACGATACATCAGAAGCTGGTGGTGTTGGTGGTTGTAGAGGATTGAATGAGGTCAGATCTTCAAGTACTATGTTTATTGTAGAGGATAAAAGGAGGATGAGGTGTTGGTGGCGGATTTGAAGGTATTGGTGGTTTTAGATGATAGAAGGAGGAGGCTGAAGTAGTGATGATGGTGTTAATGGAGGATACGGAGGTGTTGTTGGCGGCGGATCTGGACATAACAGGTGGTTTGGTGGTGGTGAAGCTACTGTTGGTGATAAATCTGAACAAAAAACTAGAAGAAAAGAGAAGGAGGTGTTCGTGGATGAAATAGAGGTGTTGTTGGTGACGGATCTGGCCATAGCGGCTGGTTTGGTGGTGGAGCTACTGTTGGTGATAGATCTGGAAATAAAACAATAGAAAAGAGACGGAGGTGTTCGTGGAGGAGAAGAAGAAGAAGAAGAAGAGATAAAATATATATATATATATATATATATATATTTGGATTTTTTTAAAGTAACGAAAACTAAATTTGCTCGTTATTATTTGATCTGGGGTTTTTGTGCCACTTTTTAATGAAACTGTTTTAATTTATTAAAAATAATATGACTGGATTTTTTGTACCACAAAGTTGGTCACCTAGGTGTTTTGTCACTAGTTTTGTTCTCGTAATAAGTTCTTCTCCAATAATAGAACATAGCTTCAAAGTGGACTTAGATAAGAATACTGAACCACAATAAAGTTTGTGTTTATTTACATATTCATGCTTTTACCTATGATATCATGTTTCTTATCTTTGATTTCACAATCTAGTCCTATGGTCTAGATCATTTGGTTGTGTAGTTAGAAAAATGTGGGAATTATATAAATGCCCCTCCTTCACATGGACTTCAAAAATACCCTTGTCCACTATATTAATACCCCTAATCTAAAAACAAAGAAATTCAATTAGAAGATACTTCCTTTAATACCCCTAATCTATTCGATACTTCGTCTTCTTCATTACTAAAAACCGAAAATCAACTTCTTTATCATCATCTACGACACTACATCTTCACAGTCACCTCCGCCACCACCTCCACCGATCTCATCATCAGTTCCGGCAGCACCTCTTATGCTTCCAGCAAATCCATCACAAGCAGCAGCATCACCACCTGAATTAGATCGATTTTCACCTAATTCAGATCCAGAAATCAAGCTGGATAATCATTATCAACTGTTAGTATTCCTATTCTTTTGATGTCTGTTATAGATTCAATGGGTTTAGCTTTTCAATTGAAAGTTCTTCTTCTCAATCGATAGAGTAACAAGCTCGAATTTAAGATCCATCAGCAACCCTAGTTTCGAATGATAGAGGTGAAGGTCATGGCGGTGGTGAAGGAGGATATCAAATCTCTGTTTTATTAGAAGAAGATGATGGTGGTGATGGTGGTGGTGGTGAAGGAAGATACCATATCTACATTGATGGTGGTGGAGACGGCGATGAAGGGTATGTATTTCAATCTATCAATTGATTATCTTCTTTCTCTAGTTTGAGTTTCTGCTGGTGGTGGTAGTATGTAGATAAAATCAGTCATAAAGATAGTGTTGGTTCAGGTTCGAATGATGAAATAAAATCAGTCTTGAAGATAGTGGTGGTTATGGTTGTTGTGGTGTTGGTGGATATCATGTGTGGTGGTGGTGTTGGTGATGATGGTGAGGTTAGAACGATGAATTTTGATGATGGAGATTGTGTTGGTTCTGGTTGGAATGATGAATTAAAGTTGGTCATGAATATAATGGTGATTCTGGTTGTTTGTGGTGTTGGAAATGTTGTACGTTGCTGGCGGTGGTGGTGGTGAGGTTGGACGAGAAGTTGCTAAATACTACTCCATCAACTATTGACGGTGATGACTGAATCTGTTTTCAATGTACATTTGATTGCACTAGTATTGGTGTCAATGATATTGTGATTTTGATTGTGTTTCAATTGTTTACTGGTAATGGTTTAGGTGAATTGTGTTTATTTGGTGTTGTACTGGTGGTAGTGGAAGTTGTTATAGTGGTTGTGGTGGTGATTGTGGTGGTGGTGAGGCTCGAATGGTAAAGAATGATAGAAATGGTAGTCAACAACCAAGATTTTTGTATCAACAATAGAAATTGATCTTAGTGTAAGGAGTCAACAACAAATATTTGTGTATCAACAATAGAAATTGACCTTAGTTGAGGGAGTCAACAACCAATGTTTGTGTATCAACAATAGAAAAATGGAATCAACAACCAATATTTGTGTATCAACAATAGAAATTGATCTTAGTGTAAAGTCAACAACAAATATGTGTGTATCAACAATAGAAATTGACCTTAGTTTAGGGATTCAACAACCAATGTTTGTGTATCAATAATGGAAAAATGGAATCAACAACCAATATTTGTGTATCAACAATAGAAATTGATCTTAGTGTAAGGAGTCAACAACAAATATTTGTGTATCAACAATAGAAATTGATCTTATTTTAGGGAGTGAACAACCAATGTTTGTGTATCAACAATAGAAAAATGGAATCAACAACCAATATTGGTGTATCAACAATAGAAATTGATCTTAGTGCAAGGAGTCAACAACAAATATTTGTGTATCAACAATAGAAATTGATCTTAGTTTAGGGAGTCAACAACCAATGTTTGTGTATCAACAATGGAAAAATGGAATCAACAACCAATATTTGTGTATCAACAATAGAAGTTGATCTTAGTGTAAGGAGTCAACAACAAATATTTGTGTATCAACAATAGAAATTGACCTTAGTTTAGGGAGTCAACAACCAATGTTTGTGTATCAACAATAGAAAAATGGAATCAACAACCAAATTTGACAAATATTTTTGAACTTTTGATTTTTTGGATCAACTTCAGTTGTTGACACCTAATATTGATGGTGGCGGTGGCGGCGGCGGCAACAATAACAATGGTGGTGGTGTGTGGCGGTGGCGGTGGTGGAATATTATTGGTGGTTGTATTTAGTAAGTGGTGGTGGTGGAGGAGTGGTGGTGGTGGAGGAGTGGTGGTGGTGGTGGAGTGGTGGTGGCGGCGGTGTTGTTGATGGTGGTGAAATGGTGCTGCTGGTGGATGTGAAGTAATAGAAAAATCTATTTTTTAATGGATAATATTTTTAAATGGAAAATAATATTGTAGGCGAGGGTATTAAGTCAATCTATTTTTTAATGGATAAGATATTTAAATGATAGGGGTATTCATATTGTTGTATAAGTATATATTTATTGGGTGTCAAAACTAAGAGTATTTAATAAATTTACTGTAGGAAAATCGCTACTCCGACCAGTGTCATCAATTATTAATAAATCAGTACATACACTAGGGATTATCCCTAATCAGTACATACACTAGGGCTTATCCCTAATTTAGTATAACAATGAACTGAGAATGCTCATGAATCCAATTTCCGGAGGTCTTCCGAGGGACTTGGGTGAAGCTGCTACAGCCGTGACAAATGGGTTTGTCCAGATATGGGACAAGAGGTGGCGCCTTTGAGACCGTAGATTAGAAGGGGATGTTTTCGTGTGCAGCCACGTTGGACGACACATCACTTCCTTTCTCCTTTCCTTCCTGTCCCATATCTGGACCATCATTTTTGCCTTTGCTTTTGTCCCAGCTCTAGTGTTTTCCGTTTAACTCTCCAACTTGTATAAGAAAAATTTCAGTGTCAGAACTTTTATGTTTGGGACTGGGAGATGAATACATCAGATGTTTACCGAGTTTGGTTAGTGTAACCTTCTAGCTGATAAGAACTTCATAATAGCCTCTCCTAATCTGTCTACATGTGATGCCGCTAATTTTGGAAGCATATTTACTATGAATTATCCATGTAATTCTACTTTAAATGACAGCTGGTGAACAAAATTGACACCTTTCCGTTGGATGTATACACAATATCAAAAATTCTAAACGTACCGTGAGTTTAGACAAAATACAAACCGTCTAGACACAGAGTGGACCCCATAAACCTGGACCCCCTGCAAATCCTCCAGGATGGGGTCACCCAAATGTGTCTAAGCGGTTTTAAATTTTTCTAAATCCACGGTTCGTTTAGAACCTCTGATGCAGTATACATAAACTGGGTCCCCAATAGCAACCATTAATGACTAGGTGTGACGTCCGTGCTCTGCACGGATCCAAATATTTACAGAAAATATGTACTGAAAAATTATATAACACAAAAATAAAATTTGGGATATTGTGGTGGGTGATTTACTGCAAAGTGCAATCCATAGCAGTATCAAAATATCAATTTACATAGTATTACTTAGATGAAAGTATACATAATTTATCAGGCTTCAAAATAACATTTCTCATAGATTGTTTGGAAAAAAAAAATTACAAAATTATAGATACTGGACATATTTTGGATTTGCAATTTACACTTTCTATTGAAAGAGTGAAGGACAATTTACACTTTATATTAAAAGAGTGAACAAAGAACCTTCCTTTGAATGTCCGCCAAATATAGCTTTTGAACCTAGTCAAAAAAGAAAAGAAAAAAGTAATGAGAAAGTACAATACAGTAACAACATAATCCCTAGCATTAGAATACACTTTAGGCATCATATGAAACTGATAGCGAAGAAGGGATTTTACTTATATATATACTAGGATATGACCCGTGCCGTAACGGCACGGAGCTATGAGTTGTTTTTCTGTTGGTTAGATATTTTTTCTTGTGAGACTATCAAGAGATGAGCGTGGGAACCCTAGGGGAACTGTAATCTTTCTCAAATTGAATTTAAAGTTTTGATCAATACTATTAACATCAACCAGATCGGTTTCTTGTTAAATGGCGATTACGGTGTCCACATGGATGTACACTGACATATATACAGCAGAAAACATATTTTTGGTGATTAAGATATCCAATTTAAGTGTGGACACTGGGATCTGCATCCGTTTTCATTTGTGGTAATTGAGATAACCATACAGTGATAGTTGTTGTAAATAATACCAACAAACTTGAAAACCTAATGTCCCAAGAGGGAACACATAGAAATTCCAGGTTTGAATAAAAGCAACTTGTCGATTGCATTCCAAATTACAAATGCAGTTCAGTCATCATTTAAATAGATTGTCATTTTGTGCTAAAAAAAGTTTAGTAATTTTTTTTTCGAAATTCAAAAAGTTGAATCTGAGTTGGGAATCCTTCTTTCATATCCTTAAAAAGTGTTATATCTATATTTTGGAATCGCTGACAGTTTTATAATACGAATATTGACCTTGTGCTTGTATCAATGTATAATTGGCATGGTTACACATTAGTAATACTTGAACTCATGGTAAAAAAAATAATCGGCGGGGGTTATATAATTTACGGCCATTAAACGTCATTATTCCTTACAATATTATAGGTTTGAGATACGTTATACTGTAATATGAAACCTCTTGATAAAGAATGATAGCTATACATTTATGGTTTAAACTAACATATGAAAAACTCCCAGCTTACAGCGTCACAAAAAAATAAAATAAATAAAATGTAAAACATTAAATCCTAAAGCATTCCCTTGGATATCAGTGATACGAAGCGTCCTTGAATCTTTCTTAGCGGTGTAAAATGACGCACGTGATGATATTGTATATATCATATGCCAAATATTCTTTTCCTTGCAAATTAATAATACAATCTTATTGTCTTAACTAAGCAGTGAAAGACTCGCGTTAAATAAAATTGCATGTCCAAACAAAAGAAATTTCCCCCTCTAATATGATACATGTATAAGAGAGATCCTCTTTATCAGCATATGCATTTGAGACCTAGAAGTAAATAAGAGACCCAGTCTAACTATGAATGGTATGAAAATTCCAAATGGAATTGATGTTACACCTTAACCTAAGAGTACACAAGAGAGCTAAAACATCCATAATTTTATAATTTTCTAGCATAAAATGAACATGACAATACAATTTAATATTAAAATATTTTTTAAATCATCTTCTATAAAGTGTAAGTTATTTGTACCAGCTTTGGTTACTTGGTATCTTCAATGAAATAAAAGAATCTCAAGTATTAGATGATATCCACATAGTAAAAGATAGGTAATAGATCAATCATTAGTCATGGTATCTTTAGATGAAAAATGTAGATGAGTTCTTATGCACTAAGCTCTCTTATACCAAGATAATCTTTAAAAAACTCAACAATTTAGTCATCGCAATCACATATGTGCATATGAGCCACATCTTCTAGCAAAATTTGGATTTGTACCTTTCTGGAATACCAAAACTTCTTCATTTGCATGAACGATAAAATGCATGCAATGAAGATTTGTATAGTCCCGACACATATAGATATAGTGACGCATCCCACGGAAAAAAATTTGTATTATTGTATTGCTCCCTAAACCGCTTTCTTTATTGCTTAAAAATAATCTCTTGAAATCAGAAAATGGAAGATTATAGGTGAATTTTAATAAGCCAGTTCCGCGTTGCTTGTTTTGAGGCTTCTTAAATTTCAGTATTAGCAAGATGGTTGACTATGTATAAAGAATTTAGCATGATATTTTAAGAGAATACCTATTTTTAGATGTCAACTGCATATAACCATTATTTGACTATGCATGAAGAATTTAAGACAAAAAAGTACTCACTTTGTTACCATCAAAAGGCTATAAATATGAAGAGATGTAATTTCAAGTTTCACATGATACAAAAAATTTGAAGTATAACATACACACATAATCAAGAAACTTTAATCCATTTTTATACGAACATGTACACGACTCTAGTCCAACAAAGAGTATGAACTCTCTAACATCAATAACAATACAGTTAAAAAATGTTATTTACCGACCCGAGTTAAGTGCATAACAATGGAACATAGTTTTCTTCGTCATTTATTTTCTCTCCATGTAAATCCTCTGATTTGGCCCGAAGAAGTCAGAGTCTAATTAGAAAATTTCATATCCAGAGAAAAATAAAAAAATTAGTGTAAAAAAATAGAAATTAAACGATATGGTATCAAAAAGAACCTAACATAAGAATAAAAATGAATAGATAGCAATATCAAATCTGATCAGCATCTTTTGACTGCAAACGAAAAAAAATCGAGATAACAAAATACAATATTAATGAAAAGTAGCAAAGAGAAATTAAACTGCATAGGTGACACAAATATTAGACGCGACGCACCCTTAATCCATTGATGTTAAACAAAAAATTAAAGAATAAAACTAACAAAAATTATCTCAATCAAGCAAAACAACAGATAATCATACCTTGAGAATAGAGGTGTGCAAAGGATGAAAAGAGAACAAAAATTAACAAAAATTGAAGAGAAAAGCTAACAAAAATTATCTAGAGAAATTAAACTGCATAAATGACACAAATATTAGGCGCGACGCAGCACGAATCCATTGATGTTAAACAAAAAATTAAAGAGAAAAGCTAACAAAAATTGTCTCAATCAAGCAAAATAACAGAGAATCATACCTTGGAAATAGAGTTGTGCAAAGGATGAAAAGCTCACAAAAATTAAAGAGAAAATCTAACAAAAATTATCTCAATCAACCAAAACAAAAGAGAATCATACCTTGAGAATAGAGTTGTGCAAAGGATGAAAACTGAACAAAAATTAACAAAAATTAAAGAGAAAAGGTAACAAAAATTATCTAGAGAAATTAAACTGCATAAATGACAAAAATATTAGGCACGGGGCACCATGAATCCATTGATGTTAAAAATAAAATTAAAGAGAAGCTAACAAAAATTGTCTCAATCAGGCAAAATAACAGAAAATCATAGCTTGGAAATAGAGTTGTGCAACGGATGAAAAGCTAACAAAAATTAAAAAGAAAAGCTTACAAAATTTATCTCAATCAACCAAAACAAAAGACAATCATACCTTGAGATTAGAGTTGTGCAAAGGATGAATAGAGTTGTTGATTTAGAATAAAAGAAACGGCTTGGCATTAAATGGGAGGAATAACTCCTAAATAAATGACATTAAAAATCTAAATTTATTGTCTTAAATAAAATTAATATGGACCCTTCTTTATATGCCTAAAATGTGGATTGAAAATCTTAAATATTTAGCTCAACCTGGATCATTCTTTATATGCCAGAAATGTAATTGAATAACTTAAATATGTATCTCAATCTGGGCCATCCTTTATGTGTCCAAACTGTAGATCTCCGTCCATAGGGAAAAATACCATTGTCCCTATAATATAGATTAATATGGACCCTTCTTTATATGCCTAAAATGTGGATTGAAAATCTTAAATATTTAGCTCAATCTGGACCATTTTTTATATGTCAGAAATGTAATTGAATAACTTAAATATGTATCTCAATCTGGGCCATCCTTTATATGTCCAAACTGTAGATAGAAAAAAACACCATTGTCCCTTATAATATAGATATATACACACACACGATCGACCACTCCTCCATCTCTGAGTTTATTCACATCTTGGTCTTTAACATTGTTCTTAAAATCAAATTAAGAATAGAATCAAACCATTCACTTGATACCTTAAAGTCCTTCGTTCATACAAAATCAACTAAATCTTACATATAAAAGAGAAGAAAAAAGCTATAAACATTAGGAAATGTACTGACCAAAAAGTATTCTATTGCTACCTGAATATGCAATGGTGTAAAACAATACTATGAAAGTTTTACCAAAAAGCAATGTTTTGAGAGAAAAAAGAAATACATGCGTGATTTGCCCATTAATAGGGATCAACTGAAATTATACTCAGAACTACCTCACTACTGCATATGCCAACGTCTTGTGCATTCCATTGCATCATTAACAACCCAAAAACCTGTGGAGAAATCCAGCCATTAGTACACCACCCACTCATATTTTGATGAAGAAAACTGAGACTGTCTCACCAAAACGACATAGAAGATTATTGTGCACGGCAATTTCATTAAGGAGAAAGATAAAAGCAAATAACATGACTTAAAATTCTCTCAACTACTTTCTCATTTTACTATACACATATACTATCCACATATTTGTCGTAAGATGGAATTAGAAAATGTAAACAAAAAAACTGAGATTATTTAAAGTTGTGGAGAGAAATAATTCAAACTGGAGCAACCATAACGCTTACTCATATTTTGAAGAAAACTGAGATCTAATCTCTAAATCAACACTGCTCCTCTGTGAATTATTTATAAAATGCGCTAGAAATTAGAACCACACTGCTGAGATCAAGGTGGTAATACTAATACCATGATCTCTCAGCATTATTTTGAGTACCAAAGATAATTAAGATATCATCTGATTACGTAAAAAATAAACTATATTTTAGTTACAAGTCAAAAATCAATATATATGAATTCGAAAAAAAAAAACAATATACATTAATTGGGTGCACACAAATTAGTTTGCATGTTGAATTGGGAGTTATGTATAATCTAAAGATTAACATATGAGTGACGATGAGTGACAAACAAAGAGAGGCTTATAAGTACGGAATAAAAGAAAAAATAGAAGCAGGAGAGGTAGGATAATTACTTTTTTGTTTGCATAATCACGAAGAGAGCTGGGCGTACTGAAACCTGAGAATAAGTACTTGTATTAAGTTTGGAGTTTCTAATATTGTGTTAAATCCGCAGCTTATAAAAGACACCACCTGTAAATAATAAAATTTAAAAACTTAGTATTGTCCTAATTTGCAGTATACCAGATTTCAACAAATCTGGATTTATAAGTTAATGATGCATAAAAAAATGGTCTCATTTCTGCTAGATGCATGACTTCTATTACACTTTTTCTTAACTTTGTATTCGAGCAGTAATTTAATTAAAGAAAAATTTGAATTAGGAGATGTAATAAAAGAACCCTGCACGCTAGCTGCACATTCTACGTAACCAACCAATCCACAGAAAACTAAACATTAGTTGCTTTGAAGTTTTAAAATGCAAATTAAAACTATGGTTGCAAAGCTAAATATAAGGTTGCATTCTCTCACTGTAAGTTGACCTATTATATGAAACCTTGAATTGGCACAAATATAAAAGAACAAAAAACATATTTTGAGCACAAAAGCAACAACACCTAATTCCGCATCATCTTCGACGGAATTCTCCGACATTGGAGCTTGTCAACAAACTTTTAGTTCCAAATTCCCTAACATTTGATACACCATTGTCTCCTGCAGATTGAAGTTTTATGAAGTTGCTTATCATCACTCTTGTTCACCGTCGGCAAAGAAGCCAATGCACTAAACCCCGTCACATATACGCCATTGTTAGATGAAAATCGTGAAACATAAGCATACAAAAATCATAAACATGATTTACTGTCATTGTATGGGACCTGTTGGGTAGCCCATAACAAAAAATCGTGGAAGAAATGAAAAATCCATGGTAGAAAAAAAAATGGATTACATAGTCAGTGAAGAAGTAAACCCGGGCGAAGAGTATACCCTTGAAGGATTAAGGATGACAAATCATGCCAAACACAAATCAAAAACAGTAAAAGGTTAATGCTAAAATACAAAATCAAAAATCAAAATAATACAATGAAAAACATATAAGACTATGATTATGTTAAAAATTAAACAAACCCATACGGAAGAATTCAAAAAAGAAGTAAACCTAACCTTGAAAGTAAAACTAAAAAAACGAAGTGATTTTTGTCGATGTTTAAATTGTATCATACCTGTGAACAAAATTTCGTATCGATGAAACCGAAGTTGCTACAGCTGAGAAATTGTATCTTATTAAATCGTACATGTGAACAAATTAAGAAAACGATCAGGAAAAAATAGACCGGGGAAGAATAAAACGGAATGGAGAAGAAAGAACGAAAACAGATAGAGGCGAGGCGGCGACAAAAAAGAGATAATTAAAATTAGGTTTTTGAAAGGGACAAAAGGCATCTATAATCGTGGTTAATAGACTAATATTAGATCATCGATATTCTGCAGGGGTTTTTCTTTATTTAGGGTTGCTGAACAGCAGAGTGGTGGTATTTTTTCGTTTCGTGACATTATATTTAGGAAAACCTATTCAGTAGAAAAGTGAGACGGGTAAAAAGAGAAATGGGGTTGAAATCACGCAAGCCAGGTGGTGTGAAAAAACGAATTTTTTCTATTGGTCAAAATATTCTCGGTGGAGCTAGAAGCTCTAAGAAGAGAGCTTGATTCAGCTTTTAACCACACCCGAAGAAAATCACCTGAAATCATATTATTAACTAGATCAATTTTGTACCCGTGCGATGCATGGGTCAGTTTCTTGCTTATGGAATATTGGACGCTTGTTAGAGTGTTCTTATCGGTAGTCATATGAAAGAGACACGCTACTATGGAAAAAATGTAAAAGCTACACTGGATGGCAAATGAACTGTTTACCAAAATAATAATAATAATAATAATAATACAGGTGTAACAAACCATTCTTAAATACAGGCTTGCCATCCCTTTCTTTGAGGAAGGTAGCAGGTGTTCAGTCTGTAACAAACTGATGGATGTTTATGCAGACCACGCAGTCCACTGTGCAGGTGAAGTTGGTTTAAAATTCAGACATGACATGGCTCGTGACGCTCTTCTTGACATTTGTTACAGGTCAGGTGTTGTGGCTCGTAAAGAAGTCTCTTTAGGGTTTCTTTCAAACTCTAACAAAGAACTTAAACCAGCCGATATCATCGTCTATAATTGGGAGGATGGTAAAGATGTATGTTTTGACGTCACTGGTATTTCACCTTTCACTACCTCCAGAACACGTAACACTCCTCCGGGCAAGCCATCGCTGTAGCTGTGAGTCGCAAGCGTATGAAATACTTGGATAAGTGTATTGCACATGGTTACGGTTTCAAGGCCCTAGCTTTTTCTACCCTGGGAGAATTGGGAGATGACTTAGTTATATTTCTTAAGAGATTGAGCAACTGCCTAGTTAGTCACGATATTAACTGCAAAATAGGTAGTTCTTTGTTCCATAGGCTGGGTACTATTATTCAAAAAGGTGTCGTCGCCCAGCTTGTTGCTAGGTTGCCTTCTACCGACTTGTAATATTCACACTTTCGTCTTGCTAATAAAATACCCTGAATGGTTTATAATAATAATAATAATAATAATAATAATAATAAACAAAAGGAGGGACTTTAAGTTTAAAATTTATTAAGAAATTCTAAACTTTATGTGAGAAGATAATTGTTTGCCATTCAGCATTCTTTTTCACATGGAAAACTGAATGTATGAAAGATTTTGGGGTGAAGGAGTGTTGAAATACCTCAGTAGTATGATCAAATTAGATCTAATTGGTAGTTCTTCCTTCGTTTTGGAGGAGTGGTTAGAATTTTCTCTTATACATAATATTAGAATTTTCTCTTATAAATAATATTATAATTTTCTTCTTCTTACTAACCAATAAGCTAATATCTTAGTTGGTGTGCAAAAAAAACAAAATGAAACAAAAAGGGACAAATAAAAATATATTCTAAGGGAGGCATTGTAATCAAAAGGAATATCTTCTTAGCATTCCTTCACATCTTCTTTGTTCTTACCGTAAAAATGTTATCTCTGTCTATGTCGGGAACGACCACTGTCTTGGATGTAAAGCATTCTTTCGTTTCTTCTTTGTCTTGGTAAAGAAAAAATATGTCTAACAAAATGGATATAATTTTTATGTTATTTTCATTCACCGCTGACCCATTAGTCATGTCAATATCATATTTACATCAACTCTTGCATTCACGTAACTGAATAATTGCATAACACCCATTGTAGCATGTCATTGCGCCTCAAAATTGATACAACGGAACCACACATTATCGAAGTAATTACATATGGTAAGCACCAGTAAAGAGATAATACGACACACACGACGTATAAGAAGTATCGAAACATTAGGACCAGCCAATACAAAACTATCTTAATAATATCATCTTACACTAAGAGTACCAAAATCGACCAAGTCTTGGCATAATAGTTCTTTTTTTAGGTATAGAAAAAGATTTTCAAATGTTACTCAAACTGGAAATAGGAATATTCTGCTCTGTAATGGCACCCTGTATGATCATTTATGAAAATCCTTTTCTCATACATTAAGACTACTGCATTAGGAGCATATGCACTTGGAATCATCATTTATGAAAATCGTCTATGATTAAATGTACCATGCTCAACACTAAAGGCCTTGATAAACAACGAAAGCTACATGGAAAATTGAGGCCAACACATCGTATATGTTCAATAATAGATAAACTAAAAGTTCCAATAATAATCTTGCCCATTAATTAAAAATACTTAGTCATGAAACTCAGACAAAATAAATTCCAAACTAATTAAGTAAATAATGTTATCTAAAAATTGATAATTAACCAACACAAATACCTAATAATAAACCAATCCTACTGAGAACCAATCTTATTGAGAAAATAATAAAGAGTTCATACTCTTCTAGTGCAACATATTTAAAGTGTATAGTACTCATTGAAGCTCCATAAATTGATTGTCTTAAATAAACTTTTAGAGCTCATATTCTTGTTGTCTTAAATACTTTTGCACCTCTTAGTCATCGAAATCGGGACACATCATATCTCTGCAAAAAATATCGGTCAACAACTTGATTATTTATAAATTCTTTCATTTCAATAATGCCATAGGATACGTTGATGTTTTGTTAAGCTAAAATGAGAATGTAGTGTTGGTTTTCTTGTGGTAGCTTGGCGGTCCTTTTTCATTTATCTTTTTCCCCACCTTAAAATAATTTTATAATAAATTAGAATAAAAATGCACAAAAATAATAAATCATATGATACAAAAGCGAGAAAGGAATACAAAAATCATAAGAAATTAATTAATGGTATAAAGCTTTGAAATATCATCTAGCTGCGTAAAATTAAAATCAATGCAGTGGGATATTTTTAACATCTTCAGTAACCAAGGATGTGTTGATATTTTTCTCATGAAACTTTTCTTTGTGATTTTCATATTGTATGTATCTGTTCTCCCCGTTCAGTGTTCATATTGGTTAGTTATTTTTGAAGGATTTTTTATTTTCAAAGGAACTATATTTTAAAAACACATAGTAGCAACCACTTCTGCTTTTGTGAAGCAAAATCGTATTGAATGGGAAATATCATTTTTCGTTCAATGTTTTTGTTGCCTATGTCATGTCTACTATTCTGACCTTCACTGAAGTTATACTTGCTTCATTCACCATATCCGTCAAAAATGGATTAATTTGAGGGTTTTCCATGTTGTATTAGTGTTCTCATAGTCTAGATAGTGTAACGATATTCAGTATTCTTGTATTAGGCAGTAGATAGATTTTCCAACTGTGGTAATATATGGCTAATTTTATATATTAGTCATCTTATAGGAAAATTTCCTTTAAAAAAGTACTTATTTAATATTACATTTAATACAAAAAGGAACCAGTAGGTAAATTTTGGAAACGATTTCCTTATTTACATTTAATTCTCTCTATAATATATTCTTTCTGTAAATATATGCTACCTATTTTGATTTTTTCTTAAATAAAACCAATCTTATTTTGCTTGAAATAAATAAATAAATCCAATTTTTATCATTTTCCCCTCTTAAATAAAGCTAATTCTACTTAATTTGATATATATACATTATACCCTCTTTCAGAAAAATAAAAATATATATCATACCTAATTTGATATATAGAGAATGTTTTCGTTTACTTTCTCTCTATAAAAAATTTGCTACTTAAATTGATATATATATTTTACCTAAAAATTTTGTAATTGCTAATATTAATTTATTTTATACCGTCCTGACATATTCTATCTCAGATTTCTTTATCTTTTACCATTAATTGCATCTATTTTTATTAAAAGATTCTTAATATGAAAATAACATTACATATTTCTTTTTACTCTATGATAGGACTCATTAAATTTTTTTATTCTAGCGGTTGCTAGGATTTTAGAGGCCGAACTAAGTGTAATCTAATAAAAAATAAAAAAGATTTCCAGGTTTGCTCAATGCACGCAATAGTCGTCATCGCATTAATCATGTTCCAAAACCATTGAGAAATGGATAGCAGATGTTACCAAGGAAAAAGCATGCTAAACTTTTGGTATAATAATCTTTAAAAATTGATAGCACAATCAATTTGATTATACCAAAGACTAAATAGTCTTAACAGTGTGCTTTCAGAAACATATTGCCTCTAAAAAATTGCAAAAATATGATAGGAAAATAAGTAGTTTTCTCAACTAAATTGGAGTTTAGCTTTTTGGTCGAAAAGAAATTCAGTTGAAACATCATCTTTTTCCACCTCTAATCAGTGCCCATCTCCATATTTGAGTGATTTGTTTGTTTCTTCCTCTCTTTTTTTCCCGATGTTTGCTTCGGTCCGTGGCTAACGACGCTGTGTTTCTCCACTATTTGCTGATTTCCCAAATGATACTCGTACCTGTGTCTACAACATATAAACTAAATCCGAGGTTAATAATTGTGTGTTGATAAGAGATTTTGATCTACACGAAAATGACACAACATGCATTGGTATTTGATCTTTTAGATTCCCCAGGTTTCTCCTATGCTGCGAAATTAATAGATTGATCGCTTATATTTGGTTTAGAAAAAAGAATACCAAACTAAACGTAAGGTTCAATTTCATGGCTTCATTATTCATTGCGAGGCATGATTTAGAAAAAAGAATATCAAACTAAACGTAAGGTTCAATTTAATGGCTTCATTATTCATTGCGAGGCATGATCAAAACCAACAGAAAATATAGAAGGAAAAAAAAAATCATCACCTTAAAAGTGAACCCAAAGATCTCATTTCATTGTTTCATCATCAATTGCAAAGACCCATTTCATTGTTTCATCATCAACTGCAGGGACATATCATCAACAATTGCAAAACAAAATCAACAACAAAAAAAAAACTAATCAACGAAAAATACAAACTAGATAATAAAAGCATGGAAGAAGAAAAAACAACAACCGTGGAAACGATGAGAGTTTGCCGAGTGCCCAGATTCTCCATATATAGAAGATGATTCTATAATAAAAGATCATATTTTGGAAATAATATCAAATCTCAGTCTTACAGTTATTTTTGGTACCAATATATATATCTTTAAATATTTTTACGAACGATTCGATAAATAAAAGAAGATATTTTGGAAATAATATTAAATTCGAGTCTTAAGTTTATGCATTTTTAATAATATTGAGCAACCATGGTTATTTTTGGTAGCCATATTTATTCTTTGAAATATTTTTAGGAATAGAGATTATTTTATTTTTATTTTTATATACTATGATATTAAGAAAAATACTTAATACTTTTAGAAATCGCCTTTATTGTAATATATTTTTTATTTTAGTAGATTTATTTTTCTTTTAATTATGATATGAAAAAAATTTAAGAAAAATAATGTGAAAATAAGTTTATTATTTTGTTTTCGATTAAAATTTGTTTGGTCGTATTAATATTTGTTTGCTTTAAATTTTAATGATTGCTTTATTTTTTAATCAGTTTTGTAATTCTCTACTTTTGGACATGGTCGATAAATATTTTGTTTGTCGAAAAGATTCAACTTTAGATTCAAAGGTTAGTACCCACGACCAATTTTATTTTTCAATGTTATTTCATTTGTTTGATCAATTTATTTGATCAATTTTATTTTTTCTAATTCTCATTGAAAATGTAATCTTATTTAATTTTAACCGATAGAATGGTGTTGTAATTAGGCAAAAAGCCAAAAAGGATTCTGAGAAATGTAACCGGATATTGGACATTGGAAATTTTTTTTATTTATTAATTATGCGACTGATTTATGATTGATTTAATTTTTTGATTTTACGATGAAATTGTGTGTTGAGTTTTGTATTAATTTATTTTTGGCAACACTTGTAGACAATTGCTTTAGTTAATAAAATATTTGTTTTTAAATAAAACAAATCTCGTGGGGCCAGATAAATAAATTAGGAAAAATTAGTGGGGCCAAAATTAACCAGAAGCGAGAATCAATCAAAAGCGAGAATCAACCAGGAGCTCCGATGAATGAGAGCGCTCGAAAAAACTCTGTTATTATATAGAGAATTTTATGCCCGAGCGTAGCACGAGCATTTTTTTTCTTTAAACCATATTTTTTATTAGGTGTCGCGGGGTTTTGCCCCGCCCCATCATAATACATTTTTGATTAGGTGTGGCTCCGCTTCGGCTTCGCCTTGCTTCCCGATGCATTTTTGATTTGGTGTTGAACGACTTCGTCCTTCCCGTCGCGATCCTTTTTGATCGCCTCTCCCCGTCCTTATTTGATTTGGTTAAGCTCGGCTTCGCTTTGCCGGCTCGCCTCGCCTCGCCCTACCCCGATTTGATTAGGTGTGGCTCGGCTTTGCCTCTCCCCGTACCATAAAAAGAAATTGAGAAAAAAACAAACAGTTTCCCTTCGAAGGGATAAAGGGATGCCTGCACCACAGTGCTTTGCCTAAACCTAATGCATTTAGTGCAAGAACCAAGCATACGTTTCTTCAAAAAATAAAAAAAAATATCTCCCATCATACAACAAAGCATAGGTGGTTACGAATAAACATTTGGATCAATCTCTTAAATTTTTCACCTTTTTACCTCAAACTGAAAAAAGAAATTTAAGAAAAACACTTAAAAATGATATACCAAAGACTACTCTGTTTAAGTCTCCCAAGCAGTATCAAAGTTCAAAATTACATAACCCAATCTTGGTAAGAAAGAGGAATAAAGCGCATAAAAATGAAAATTACATTAACCTAAAAATAAGAAGAACGCTTGCATGACTCAATCATCATTTCCCAGGATCATGCAATCATCATAAACTTATCTAATGGAATATTAAACAAATTTACTCATCTTCATCCAAATAATGTTCCACCTTATTCTTTTTTTTGTAACTATGGGCTCTGACGCCCTTTTCTACTTGATACTCTATTATAACTGCATGCTTGGTCATTCTAAAACAACCGCTATGTCTACCTAAAATATATATATCAATCAATTTAACAGTTTGTATATGCATGTATTTACCAAAGCATATATCATTCACATACCAAAAGTAATCTGAGAGCACAGTGCCTATGAATCTCCATTAGCAAGAACAATCTAGCAAAAAAAAAATAAACCGGAAGTTAACTTATCTATTGAACTGATACTACTCCAAGTTGTACCTCCAGTAATTACTAAACAACGACAGCGAAAGAAATCTTAAGCCTACAGAAGAAACAATGCAAAGCAGAACCCACAATAAATTCAGAAAAGACCATAATTAACGAAGGAGACACCGTACAAATAGTTGATTAGAGTGCAGCAATTACATTATCGGTAGCAAGACCGTATTTATTTATTTATTTTTACAAATAGTTGATTAATAAAGGATGCACCGTGCAAATAGTTGGATAATATATGCTGCAGAAAGCCTTTTGGACACATAACTACAATGATAAGAAGACAAATAAACGATAAAAGAACTTCTTTGTAGGATTTATCAAAAAAATTTTACATAGATTTCTTACAAATTCAAAGCTTGAGGTAGCACATTTGAAATAATTACATACAAAAACACACTAACTTGGAGGAAGTTGATCTAGCATTTTGCCGCAGAGTGTTACAAACTTGTAAGAACTTGGGAAAAAGTTTAGTTGTTGAATAGTTACCGATTGAACTCTAAATGAACAAAAATTTCAAATATTCATTATGTATACCTTGATCATGAGGGGATTTGGTACAAAATGAGTCATCACCAAAGAGCAGACGAAGTGACGCCCTCAATCCGATTGGCAAGTTACCGACACCTATTGAAAGAGGTCAACATTATGAATCTTCTAACTTTACCATTGGCATCTGTACATGTTGATGTGTTTCCCAAATCATGCTACCTGTAGTTTACAGTTCATCGATTAGATCCTAAGAACAATCACTAATTTAAAGTTCAGCAGATTGTAATTGCATATATTGAGTTAGTGTGATGATACAAACCTAGCTGCCAAAAGAAATTGATCGAAAAAGCCATATGAAGTTGTTCATGTGTCGCATATCCTGTCCTCTGAAAGCCAAATCCAATAGGAAGAAAAAGGGCTATTGGAATTAATAATCCACCCAAGAATTTAACGGTTAATAATCTACATAATCCTGAATGTTCAACAACAGGTTATTCTCAAACAATTGATTAAAATACAAACTCATATGACCAAAATGCAGCAACAGAACCTGCATGGATGGAAGCTGTATTCATATTCAATTGAGTAATATTCATATTCTCCTGAGTCTTGACAACATAATTGAAACTGCAATGAGGTAGATTTTGAGCCCTGTCTTTTGATTATTGGTTTCTCTATGCATTACAATGAGTTGGCTATTTCCACCCTCATAGTATGTCCTCTTAATAATATTATTACTGCAATGTACAATGTATACAGATAGAAAACGAAAGCTGGGAAAGCAAATGATGATTAACTAACCTACCAAAAAACCCAAAGGTTGGGGTTTAGTTATGAACACACCAACTTAACAATTCTTGCCTTCAAAAGGAGCAACTGATAGTTCTTAAAGTGTGGTAGCTGTAATTCTTTCCCTAGAAAATTGCTCATGCTCCCATGCTACCTGCCAGATGGATAACCGAATTTTATTGTCTAAACATACAGTAGTATCTGTATACACAAAAAAAAAAAGTCTCTATTGATCCAAACAAAGAACAGCTACATTATCACATGTTTTGCACCTAGATGACTCTAAGAATTGCAAGTACCTTGGAATAAATGGAACCATAGAGATCTGTCTACAAACATAGTTCATAGACCAATATAAGAATAGTGTGCAACATGGTTTCTTCACAATTATTTATGGCACAAGTTGTGAACATAGTTATGTACGAATAACTTACTCATGAATTGAAATGTTCATACTAAGAAATTTACAACTTACGAATAACATAGTTCATAGACCAATATAAGAATACTGTGCAACATGGTTTCTTCACAATTATTTACGCCGACTTTAACACCTAAGAAAATCACATTTATGTACGAATAGCTTCCAAGCCCATACATATGCTTCTCCAATCACTACACATCCAATAAAACTGAAATCATGTACTTGTACACGGCATCTTTGATATGCAAAAAACTACCAAATTCAATGCTGCAACCATAACATACTTATCAATTCCAAACGTCACCTGGCAATATAAGCTTTATTTAGAGAAACAAATGTTTCACATAACTAAGATTATTTTCTTTACTGTCTGCAGACTTTGTGAGCGAAGAATACCTGGTACTGTATTTGTAGCTCGAGCATATCTCTGCAACCTGCATTTGTCTTATAGGAGTTTCTTTAGAACATAATTGAAAATGTATGCCTCACAAAATAGATTTGGTGCAGGACGGATATCCTAGTTATATTTCAGGAAGGTGCTTCAGAGAAAATTACTGGTTTACGCTCAGATATCAAAATCCACACTAAAAAATGGGAACGAATTAAAACAACATATTTGTGTTATATGAAATTTGAAGGCTCAAGCACACAAATTTAGAATATGAAATTTTAATTAACCCTAAACCAAGTTTGTGGTTTTGCAAGGAGATACCATTACAGTTAACTTCAAATCTATAATCATAATAATTATATGCTTTTAGTGAATAAATTCTGATCAAAATGAAAAAGTTAGAGCATCACTTTTACCATCACTTCCTCACTGTATAATTGCACTACCATGGTTGAACACCTCACACTGCACATTTTTCGCCAGCATTGTATAATCTAACACTCTGATTCATCATAAATAAGAAATATTGGAGATCAAATATAATACAACACCATGTAAACAAAAATAGTGTTTTAAATTTTATTTTTTTACTCTAATTCGTGAATGCTGTAAAAATCGATCGTGGTTTTACCTTGCTGAAACAGGACAGCTTGAGGATCAGATAGTTCCTTCCCTGGGATAGGAGGATGGATTGTTTTCTCCATGATCCAAGAAAGGTTATTAGGGTTTTTTCTTCTCCTTTCTAGGATACGGAATGAAAAACAAAGGAGCAGTCAGATTTCAGAAAAATCTAACTCCTTTAAATCCTAACTAATTGGGTTTTACCTTGTTGCGAAACAATGTTCACAGATATTTTTCGAGAGATTTTTCGATATTCTCTCGATTGGTTTCGTCAACTGATTCTGCCGAGTTTACTCTGATGAATAGAGATACGGAGAAGGAGAACAGAGAGAAGAAGGAGAAAAAACACGAAAGAAAAAAAAATTGCAGCTAGGTTAGGTTTTTTTCTCTACCTTAATCCCTCGAGTCTTGCCAAGTGTCCTCTTCAGATTTAACGTGAGAACTCTTCTCTCACCGATCGTGGCCTTCTTCTCTGAGAGATTGTAGGGAATTCAACGGTGACGCTCACCATTCAACATGGAGCGAGATATGAGTTAGGATTTTAAAGGAGTTAGATAATTAATAGTAAACTGGGTCTTATTAGGATCAATCCAGCCATGTTAGACATTAACAGAGATAAATTTTGACAGCATGAATGTTTTGAGAAAAAATGAACTTATCTATTCACCACTCAAACAACTTCTATAAAAACAGATACAGCGACTGAGAAGTGGTTGTTAGTAAAAGGATTCTTCTTCAGACAAGCTCATGCAACTGCCAACAAATATTTTGGTCTTCTTCAGACAAGCTCATGCAACTGCCAACAAATATTTGGTCATACACCGATTAATCTCCTGCAATAAACAAATGCTTGACGTGGTTCTGTTACCACATGCAAGCTTTTAGATGCCTCCCCATGATCCATCCTTTGGGATATCTCTATCAACTGTCTCTTTGCGAACTTCTGACTTTGAACACCTAAGTTCTTCAAGCTGCGACAAAATACAACGAAAAAGGCTAATTGAGGCGAAAGCGCTAAGTAGATAATTAAGACTAAATAGATAACTAAGGCAACACTTGTTCAGTATTCCTTAATAAGCTCAAACACGGCAACTATGATTTTATTGGACTGCAGTGAAAGGAAACTAGATACCTCTTTGCAGGTTTTTTGATGTGTTACTGAAAGCTCATTGTATTTTATCTGCAAATCTGAAATTTCAGCTTTAAGCTTTTCATACTCGCATATAGTTGGACCCCCTAACTTTTGCTGCACAAACCTGTTGAGCAGAAACAGAAGACACGTGTGTCTATTTGCTAAATGACAATCATGTCGAAGAAAGAAGATGATGCAAGTAAAATTTGTTTTACCCAGCTGCTTTAAGAGCATATGGGTTCAGCAACAGTTTCTATATTTCAAGAGTAAGAGACAACAAATGATATTTAGTGTCTTTCTACATCAATTATCAAACCATCTGGAAGAACAAATCATTACTCTACGAATGCCAAAGCTAAAATAGAAGGGATCAACTGGGCGAGAGATAATTGGCATACACAATTGTGTAATAAGAGAGTTAGCTGGGAAGTCGTAAGCTTCTCAAAAACTGGTTTCAACAGACAGATTCACAAAATTAGAAGGTAACTTACTCAACTGCTGATGAAGGTTTCTCCTTGTCATTCTGTTCATAAAGTGCAACAAGAACTGCAAGAAAATCCATATATTAAGACTATTAAATAAATCTTCTTCTTCTTTTTTTGGCAAAACTTACTAGAAGATTTTATTCAACAAAAAGAAACAACTAATAATAAGCTGTAGAAGAATTGCTGCTACCAACAGAAGGTAAACAATAAGAAAAACCTTTGGTGAGGGCATCAAGCACTCCAGTTGATTCTAGATACTTCCTAAATGCTTCCTTCTTTGCTTCCTTTTCCTACAGAAGAATCATTAATTAGAATTAAACCCAAACTGCAAATAGAAATCTATAAGGCGATAATCACTCTCGCAAGGTAAGTCTATAATTATATCCAAAATTAGACACAGTAATGTGTCCCCGTGAAAATGGTTTACATGGTATTAAGTGTACAGACAGAAATACAGTCATATGGGTTTGCTTATGGGGATTCATCATGTTTGACCCTTTTCACCTGTGCCATAAACTGAGACCCAACATGTTCCTTGGCATCACTACATAGTAAAAGAATCATGAGCCTGTGTCTAAAACACAAAATCAAGCTGAAGGGCTGGATCTAAAAATGGTCTGCAACTGTTATTTTTCCATTAATATAGCTAGTTGCTATAGAGCCATGAGCCATAATGCCACTCATGATCTGAAGAAGAGGTCTAAGCCAACTAACCAAGGGAATCAGATACCCTAAGAAGCTTTTGTGCTACAATCATACATGCTACATTAATACAAAATTTGATAATTATATGCAATGGTATCCAAGTTAAGGGAATGAGCCATTCGGCCCTCATCCATTGTGATTGACGCAACATGCTGTCAAAGGTACCATGCTAGGAAGGAATCTTGTTCCCCCTAATCAGATAACTCAAATGAATCCGCACAGAAAATGGGCAGATCTTAATCATAAATGTTTCATCATCCACTGACAATGCTACAATGTTTTCTTGATTCTGAGGAAATGGAACAAGGCTGGTTATTAATTTTATGTAACTACCAAGATCCACAAGAAAGTAGATATCATCGTGATAAGAAAAAAAAAATTGCTTCATGTTAAAGCAGATTCGCTGATAAATTTTCTCAAATTGATCAATGTATTAACAGAAAACACACCATACAAGTACGATTATAAAAAAGGAAAGCACCGCTTTCATGATTAATGTGAAATTCTTTACATTTTTCTAATTAATGTAGATCAAAATTCCAGATTATAAAATGTACTCCGTATTTGTTAAGCAAGACTTAGAAATTGAAGGAATTGGATTAATGAACATTACCATTTCAATAGCATACGTGATGAGAAGAAAACTCCTTGAAAAAGAGAACAGATATATGAGATAGATTTGGGTGTTTTCTAGGGTTTGAAAGCAGAAACTTAAGATGGAGAAAGACGCTGGGTAATGGTACTAAGTGACACGTAGAGACCAGCAGGTGGTCTTAACCCACTACAGTTCTAACTTCATTTATGACTAGGTTAGAGTAAGGCTGGAGCCTGGAGGTGTGAAATAGAATAACTTTATTTAAGTTTCGAGTTTTTAACACTTGATCTCTTTCAAATATCTTTCTCCAAACTCTGTAATAAGAAATCTTGAGAATTAGTAACCCACTCACATCTCCCGTATAGCTCCATTTATATCCCTTTTAACAAAGGTGCATGACCAATTACTAAAAAAATTAGTAGAAGCAGTAACTCTTGAATAACATTACTCGTTGTCCAATTTATACCTTTTAAAGAACCATTAATAGTCTTGATTACAATTTTATTATCTCCTTATAAATGTAGATGCATTTATCGGCATGAGATGAAACTTCATCTCAAGATATGGTGGTGTATTAAGGGCATCTTGGCTCAAGACAGAATGTTGCACCATCATGGTGCATTATCCAGATGGGGATTGGCCATGTCCAGTGTTATATTATCATGGTGCATTGCGCCAGTGATTAGTTTTCTAAGTGAGATATCGCACCATCATGGTGCATTACGCAGAAACATTGGACAAGAGCCAATATCGCACTATCATGGTGAATTACGCAGGGTACACTGGTCAAGAGTCAATATTATACCATCACGGTGCATCAGCCAGTAACCACGAAAATATCGCACCATCATGGTGTATCACGCCAGAGGGTGGTGACGGAGAGCAATATTGAAAAGGAGAGGATACCAAGTATGCCACCAACTTTTTCGTTTGACAACATGTATGGAAAAAACCTAATACAAATTCAAGCAGACCAACTTAATGATCAATGACAATATGTACATAGAGTTTATATCTCCATCTCTTCTCAATCAGTACTAACCTATACGAAGTTGACTCTAGTACATAATCAAGCGACTCTTTTAAATGAGTTTTGATTCACTAAAATATGACAACCAAACTTGACATACCAACACTTGGTGGGTTCAACCGAGCTATGCTCTAACAAATTGTTTTTGTACACACCTTACTTTGGCACCAATCTTACAAACATCTTTGTGAATTTGATGAAGAAGATTCATGGAGGAGGAATCACATGAGCCATCAAGTGTGTCGCTTCTATGTCTCTTGCAAGAATTTTCCTTCATACAACTGAAGGTACACAGGCGGACTATCTTGGGAGAACCAATAGAGTTCCCAATCGGATCTATAGAGAAAGTGTGACAAATTCGCTCAATCAAGTAAGGAAATCCTAACTTCTTGTTGATAGACGTCATCGACAACATTTGATATATGATAAACCCACAAATGTCGAGACTTTGAGTTTCCAACACAATAAAATAGACCAATTCCGCAAACTCACGACTCCAACGAGAATTCTCAATCGTGGAGGGACAAAGATTAGATATACCAAATTTACCAAAGGACATCAAAGCAAGACTAGGATTATTAGTAGGAAATTTTCCTTCATTCCAAATAACACTCTTACCATATAGACCAATGGAGATGGTCTCATAAGAAGGTCGTCCACAAGTAGGTCTTGGAAGGCGAAAATTCTCCAAAGGAATATTAGTAATTCTCGAAATCAACTCTCTATTTACTGAATCCTTTGCCTATTAACCATGATCTTGAATTCCATGTCGTCAAGATTAACATCATAGATGTTAGCATAGAAGATTCTTGTAAGAGTGTCAAAACCTTCACCAAGACCATCAAAGATATTTCCAAGCTTGAAATTCTCAAAACAAATTAAATCCTCTTTATGTCCACTAGAAAAATCCAATTTCTTTTCTAGAATAAATCCATTAGATGAAATCCTTTCAAAAACTCTAGCACAAGAATCATTGACAAATCTAATCTTAAGAGAATTTTGGTTTATAGGAAAATTCATGTTAGAAGATGAAGAACCCAAGTTTTTTGAAATTCCTTTTGACACCTTGAAGTTTATCATGAGATCTAGAAATTGGAAAGAAAAAGAGGAAGAAAACACTTACTTGGAATGAACCTTGAACACCTTTTTTTCCTATTTTTCTCCAAAGAAGATTTAATGGAGAAAATACATGAACCTTAGAACGTTCATGTACGCGGACAAGATGGGAGAAGGTAGAAGGTACGCGTACCGCTCCTTTATATACCCAAAGATGGGCTTGGACCCATTTCTGAACCGCGACCCACAAAAGGAATATAGGATTTCTTAGGTGATCAAACACCAAGGTTATGCAACCCGCGAAAGCTCATATACGTGCTAAGACGGTGCAGTAGAAAGCTATTTCACAATTATCCCGTGGAGGACAAAAATATATTAACCCAGGTACAGACAAATCAGATCGTTTCTTGCCTCATCCCAAGATATATACAAATGGGGTAGTGACAAACAAGTTACCAAGTGGCAAGATGTGCATAGAGACCCTCATGCACCATTTCCGGTTGATATTTGTGAATTTTACCAGAGACATAATAATAGTAATGATGATAATCAGGGTTAACAGAGTTCCTAACCTTTTCATATATATGACTAGACATGAGATTTTTCTGATAACATGAACCTGTATCAGACACACACGGACCCGTTTTATTGGATTTTTTTGTGTTGACAACATGTTTAGTTCGTACATCATGATTGCATGATTTGACATGTACAAAAATTTTATGAGAGAGATTCTTATTCTCAATCGAATTAAGTTTTTCTAAGAATCTAAAAACGTTTACAAATGCTCTAAATAGATCTTTGTCAATTGATCCATTACGATATAATTCCTCAAAGAGATTAAGAGTTAATCTAGTGAGATTCCATATCTTTGAGCGTGAAGAAAATTTTCTTGACCTGCCTTTCGGTAGGTCTAGAAAGAGTACCTACAATAACTGCAAGTGCACAGTGCCAATTGTGTAAGGTGCAAATACAGGTCGATCCTCAGGGACAAGGAAGGTGTAACGTGAAGCTTATGATCTTACTACTACTGATTCAAAGTGAAAGTAACAACAAGGGGTTTTTTGTGTCGATGCGAAAATATGATGGTTTTAAGTAACACAAAATAGAAAACAAGAATGCAGATTAAAGGGCTCTAGGGCAGTCGAATCCACATCCTAATCCTATGCTAAAGCAATACTTACTCAAGTTATGTTCTTGTTCCTTTCCATAAAAAAATACAATGGATGATTTATTAGTCAATCTCCCTAACTCACCCCTAGTATAAGCTGTCTTCTTACAGTTTAACCTATCACAGGCTCATTTGGTCAATCAGCTAACTATCCTTCTAAATCAATTTAGCACAGGTCTTCTTCCAGCTAGGTTTCAAATGGATGATTTATAAACTAGCATCACTAACTCACCCCTAGTATCAACTGTCTTCTTACAGTACAACTGATCACAGGCTAATTTGATCCATTAGTTAACTATCAATCCTAAATCAATTTAAGCACAACATGAACATGAACCAAACTTAGCAGTAGATTATGGGTTTCATCTAAACCCTAGTTATTGAATTAGAACATGATGATAATACTGAAAATAAATATAAACTACAGCTTGGTGCACCGGCTAATCCGGGCATGCCCTTTTACATCACAACCTCTTCTCTATTTATATAAATTAATCACTCAGTTAACTCCAATTCGATAATTAATGGAAACCCAACTTACCAACCATGCTTTTAAGACGAGCCCCTCTTCAATTCAACGCTGCAAGCCATTAATTTGGTGTTTCTTCACTGTTGAGGATAACCCTAACTCTAGCTCTATCAATCTTATCTTCTAGGATTACTGTTCTTGATAAGAAAAGAGATAAGATTGAGAGAGGTGACAATTAAAGGCTTAATCGTGGCGTTAATGATGGTGGTTGTGAGCAGTGATGGTCGGGGAGATGAAGTTATTGAGGGGAATTAAGATGGTACTTATGTGAAAGAGAGAAGAGAAGTAAAGCGAATTTGGTGTTTCTGGTCGATTATGGGAAGAGAATTGGGAGGTTAGAGTGTTGAGCAGTTTCATTGAATGTTGATGCACCGAGTGGAAGGGTTGTTGGATGATAAGAAGTTGTATCAAATCTAACGTTTCAAGTAAGGAAACGGGTTTTGATCATGGGCATGGATTTGGTTAGGGTTTTATCACTTCTTCCAAGCCCAAATCATCTTGTCAGCCCATTGCTTGGTTTAGCTCTTGCAAGCGGCTTGCTAAAAGTGCGCAAGCGGATTGCATCCATCCTTTGGGCAATGTTTTATTTACGTTCTTCACTTCCTTCTAGCGGGAGCTTTGTTATCTCTCTTCTATAGTCGCTAGCCACCATTTCTCTGCTCTTTTAACTTCTCAATTCATCCAAGCTTTATTTGGTACCAAAAAACACAAATTAATTAGTAAAAATATTTATTCTTGAAAACAATGAAAATTCCAAATTTGGGATAAAATAGAGAGTTAAAGCACAAAAGGTGAGTTAAATGCCAATAAAAGGGTGTAGAAATATGCACTATTTGGCAGTCATCACCTTTCATAGAAAAACTTTTAATTTTTCCTCTAGATTGTTTTCTATCAACTAAGTTTTCCACATTTTGGATGAATTGAGATTATCATAGTGACCCAAGCGTCTAGTCCATAATAATCTTCGAATAATCTTTAAGGAATTCTGGCGTGCGTTACAGATGCCAAGAGAAAGTTTCCAAAAGAAATTTCCCATGAGGACAAACTTTAGGGATCAGTCAAACACAAACTTATTAGGTTTATACTGTTTGCCTGCTCTGATAAAATTGAAAATGAGAGGGTCTAACAACTATACCCAACAATTCGTTTGGCAAGCTGAGAGGACTCACTCTAATATACTTTCTAGAGAATCAACTAGACAGTTAGACTCGATCTAGAGAAAAGTATATACAAGAGTTTATATCTCTAACTCTTAATTCAATCTGCAACCAGCAAATAGAAATCTGCGAGCCCGATTGAATATAAGAGGAGTAACTTGAACGGTACCAAAGACTAATGTTCAAGGATCAATCAATTTCAATCAACAACCAAATATTGGATTTCCCAATTGATCGATTCAATGCACAACCTGTGATATTTCAATTAAATAACAAAATATAATGTGGAAAAGAAATAACACAGACACCAGAAGTTTTGTTAACGAAGAAACCACAAATGCAGAAAAACCCCGGGACCTATTCCATATTAAACACCACATTGAATTAAGCCGCTACAGACACTAGCCTACTACCAATGAACTTCAGACTGGACTTTAGTTGAACCCTAATCAATCTCAGATTGATTCAAGGTACAATTGCGCCCCTTACGTCTCTGATCCCAGCAGGATACTACGCACTTGATTCCCTTAGTTGATCTCACCCACAACTAAGAGTTGCTACAACCCAAATTCGAGGACTTGATAAAAAAATCTGTCTTACACAGAAAAGTCTATTGGAATTGATAAAACTGTCTCCCACATAAATACCTATGAGTTTTTGTTCCATCTTTTGATAAATCAAGGTGAACATGAACCAATTGATAAACCAGACTTATATTCCCGAAGAACAGCGTAGTATTATCAATCACCTCACAATAATCTAAATCGTATGATGGCGAAACTAGATATTGTGGAATCACAAACGATGATACGAAGGTGTTTGTGATTACTTTTTATCTTGCCTATCGGAGAAATAAATCTCGAGAAAATCTTAGAGAAGATAGTACTCAAACGATAGAATTGGGCAAGATCAGAATACGAAACTACAAAGAAAATAGTTGGGTGTGGCTTCACAATCCCAATGAAGTCTTTGAAGTCGTTAACCTACAAGGTTTTGGAAAAACCTAAGGTTAAAGGAGAATCAACTCTAGCTTATGCAACTAGTAACACACAAGAGGTGTGGGGATTAGGTTTCCCAGTTTCTAGAGTTCTCCTTTATATAGTTTTCAAATCAGGGTTTGCAATCTAAGTTACCTTGGTAATAAAGCATTCAGTATTCACCGTTAGATGAAAAACCTGATCCAACCAAGCTAATATATTTTAACCGTTAGATCGAAATTATCTTGTTACACACAAATGAAATGTACCCTCATTTAGGTTTATTTAACCGTACCCAAACGTGTACACCATGTTGTCTCAACAATAATTAACCGAAGTTAGCCATACGATTACTCTCATATCAACCTTATTCATCTTAACTATAACTAGTTCAAATGACTCAAATGAAACTAGTTAAAGAGTCGTTCAATTGCTATATTCTCATAGAAGTATACAAGAACACAATCTAAACAAAATCGGTTTGATTCACTCGAATCAAATCATGAACATTATAGCCACAGTTTGCAAAGATTGCATTCCTTATTATATAAATGTTTAAGTTCATGTACACAACCGATTTTAGAAAGTAACCTACTCAAGTATGCAAACCCGTACGCATACCTAAGAAGCCGGACCGAGTTTGGTTACGCCAGTACGCGTATGGGTGCACATACCAATTCACACTTCCAAACTCCAGCAAAAATTCACGGATGTGAAACTTCCGCCAGTATGCGTACGGGTACGCATACTTTCCCAGACATCAGCAACCGCCAGTACGCGTACGGGTACGCATACTTCAGGCTCCCGGTTTTGGACTTATACACAAATGTGATAACTGATGAGTGCCAAATAATGTATATATTTATCCCTTTTTGTTGGCATTTTAACTCATCTTTTGTGCATTAATTCTACATTTTATCCCATATTCTGTATTTTCATTGTTTTCAAGAATAAATATTTTTCTTACTTAATTTTGCATTTTTAGGTAATAAATAAAGTCTGGATAACTTGCGGAGCGGAAAAGAGCTGAAGAGTGGTGAAAAGCCGGAAGAAATTACGCAAGGAAGCCGCAAAGAATGGAGCGCACGTCCAAAAAGCTAGGAATGGGCTCAAGAAGGAAGAATTGTTCTTAAAGAAGATATGGGCTTGGCATACCCAAGGCCCAAAACCCTTACCCAAACCCATTTTCTAGATCCATACCCGCCTCCATTCTCAGCCATTAGATTGGATCCATCTCATCATCCAATGGTCGCTTCTTCATCGTGCATCAAAATCTGAAGTCCCTGCAAAACACCATGGTGCCTAAATTCCAAGCCTTCAGATTAGATCACATTTAGATCCTACGGTCGCTTCTTTGCCTGCCCATCAAATCTCGATACTTCCGCTTAACACTACAGCACCTAACTCCATCCGGAGCCGTCAGTTTCGTTGTATCTCGTAATCTAACGGTCGCTCAAGATTTATCCCCATCTAGCCGTTAGATCATCCATTAACTACACATCCCACGGCCCAGCTCGCGAAACATCATCTCTTGATGCACCCGCCTCACACCAGAACATCCCATACCCTAAAAACCATCGAGAACTACGCATTACATTTCTCTTCTTCTCTTTCTTTTTCTTCCTTGTCCCCCGACCGTGTGCAGAGAGCTCTGCAACCACCTCTCCCTGCCACCACCATCACTACCAGTCTTTGCCACCGCCGCCTGCGCCACCCTCACCACAGACACCATAAACCCATTCCCTAGTTGCCTCTCTTTCTCGTTCTTAGCACCCCCACACACTAGGTGCTATAATCAAGAGAGAGATAAAACTAGGGTTTCACCACAGTCGACAGAGGAGACCAAAAGAAGGGGTTGCTCGAAGAGACAGAAGCAGAGGGGAGATGGGTTCGACAGAGGAGACAATTTCAGGGTAAGGGTTAACTTTTCACAGACCCTAATTTTGTCTGTAATTTAGGGATTTGGGTGAAAACCCTAATTTGTAATTTGAGGGAAATTTCTTTGGGTATAAATTGAGGACTGTGGTGTATGTAATGGGCATGCTGGAATAGCCAGTGTCCAGAACTATGTTCTGTTAATGTTTTTTCTCTTCAATTTGTGCTGTTTCATGCACTGCTCCTGTTTAATCATGTATGTGTTCTGTTCAATTTCACTGCATATGTTAAGGTGCTGTCACTGTGATGTTTGTATGTGTTGTTCCTGCTATGAACTCCATTGTGTTATGTTTGTTCTTTACTGTCACTCCCATACCCCTGTTATGTTATGTTTCTGTAAGCTTGTATCATGTTCTGTATATGTTCTACTTTTAATTTCCTATTGATGTTTGTGTTCCTGTTTAATTTTAATGTCATGTTAGTGCCATGTTTAGTTCACTGTTAGGTTTAATTCACTGTCAAGAAGTGGAATGCTAGGTTAGAGCTTTGAAGCATTGATTTGATTGTGCAATGGGAGAAATTAGTGCTCATAGCAAGCTAATTCTCTTTCCATTCCATTTGTATGCTTAGGATGCATTGTTTTGATTGAGCAATGGGAGAAACTAGTGCTCATAGCAAGCTAATTCTCTTTCCATTCCATTTGTATGCTTAACTCTCTTGCATTGTCATCACTGTTAGCTTCACCATCTCCCCTGCCCTTGGCTTTGGCCTTGGTTCATTTGCATTGTTCTCTGCTTGTTTTCTTCATTGTCTTCATTGTCTTTGCTTCACTGCCTTTGCTTCATTGTCTTTGCTTCACTGCCATCTCTTCTTTTTCCTTGCCTTGTAACCCTGCTGTTGTTTACTTTTCCTCATTCCTTCACTGCCTTGTTCTGCTGCTGCTGCTTTCTTTTCTTTGCTACTGCAGCTGTCTGCTTTCACTGCCCTGCAACCCTGTTGCCTCCCTTCCACTGCTTGTGCAGCTGTTGTGCTGCTGCTGCTGCTTTCTTTGCCTTGTGCTGCTCCACTGCTGCTGCTCCAAAGCTCACTTCAACACTGAGCCCAAGTTCAGTTCATTGAAACCAAAGGCTAAAAGCCCAGGTTCAAAGCCCACTCACTGGTAATCCCAAAAGCTGAGCCCAATTCACAGTTGAACTGTTGAGCCCAAAGCTCAAATCAGTTCACTAAAACCAAAGCCCAGTTCACAAGTGAGCTGTTAAGCCCAGTCCACAGTTCTATCCAAAAGCCTAGTGTACTGATAGGCTAAAGCTAAAGCCCAGTTCATTCCCAAAGAACTCAAAGGCCCAAAGCACAATCATAACCCATTGGTTACCAAAATCCATTGGTACCCAAAGCCCAACAATAGCAATTTAGAGCCCAAAATAGTTAGAAACTACAAAACACACCCAGTCTCTGTGGATCGACCCGTACTTGCACGAGCTACAACTGACGACCGTGCACTTGCGGTATTACTGTAGGCCCGTTTCATTTCACTCAATTTTATACGCTTTCCCGGGCCCACCAAGTTTTTGGCGCCGCTGCCGGGGACCATTTTGCATTTAAATATAATATCTTTGAGGCCTACCAAGTTTTTGGCGCCGCTGCCGGGGACCATTTTGTATTTAAATATAATATCTTTGAGGCCCACCAATAACACACTATGTTTATATCCAAACATGGTTACTTGAGTCTAAACTCTTTATTTCAATCATTGAAACTTCTTAGAGGATGACAATAGTCGTTTTTACATACTATTAGTATCAAAGCAATTTTCAAGTTATTGAAATTATCATTATGAAACATTCCAAGTCTACACCAAATGATTGTATCACACAAACCATGTAAGATGTTACTCGGAAATTTTCACATGATCATATTCTGACTTTCGTCAAGAATGTAAGATGAACTTGGTCGAAGCGGAAGCTTGCCAACACATATTCCGAGAAATATGTAAGCGAGATAAACTCAGGTCGAAATCTCAGATATGTATAATAGAAAACTATATCGTAACACGACTTATGTCTCAATATAGGAGATAAAGTAGAATAGACTTTCCAAGTGATAGATGAGTTTCAGTCTCCACATACCTTTTATTGATGAAGTTACACAAGCTCACTTTAGTAGTTATTCGTCTTCAAGTGATGAACGTCGTAAAGTCTAATGTGTTAGAGCATAGCTCGGTTGAACCCACCAAGCGTTGGTATTTCAAGTTTGATTGTCATATTTTAGTGAATCAAAACTCATGTTAAGAGTCGCTTGATTATGTACTAGAGTCAACTTCGTATATGTTAGCTTGAAAGTATTAGGATATGAGACATTACAAGTATTGCGAAGACTTGAATATGTGAAGAAGCAAGGATCTACAACGACAACAATCATCCTTGCACTTGAGGTTAGTGATATTTGACTTGAACTGTTTCATTCCCTAACGTATCTTTCAGGTCGTGCATATTGAAAACAAAACTGCGAAGCATGTTTGAACTCTAGATAGACATAGCATTAAGGAATACAATACGAGGTTTATTGCTTAACTATTAAACTTTGTAGATAAGACATCGACATAATCATTTGAATGCTATTGTGATTATGTATGGGTATGAGGTGAGGATTTCATCCTAGGGAACAATGTTTTACATGTGTTCTAAGGAAGTAAGTTCATAAACTTGTTTGTGAACCGAAAAGGAAATTTCCAGGTGTTATTGGTTTTGTTATTCATTGCTTATCTTATGAACAACCAATATGTGTGATTGAGTATAACCGCTTACAACTTGTTTGTGTTCTTGGTAGGACTATTCACAAAGGCCTGACTTATGTATTGGTATGACTTTTATTAGTGAAACCGATCTTAAGTAATCACCTGAGATGGTATGATCGGGTTTGTGTTTTGTCTGACCAAATTTGGGAAAGCTATATATGTTAGATACCATAAATATGTGGGGAACCGATCCTGGTACCTAATCAACCGAATTTTGGAAATCTAGTGTGACTATGCACAGTACTCACATGGAGGTAGAACCGAAACTTGTTTTGGTAGAACCGTTAAACCCATGATTGTGATTGAATGTTTCTTTGATCAATCACATAGTTCTTGAAAGTCAGATGAACCAATTCTAAACTTGTTTGGAAGTATGGAAAATCGGTTTCAAGATTGTAATTGTGAAAGAGAACTTACAAAGTAAGGATGTCGACATACTTTGAACACGTGCTATGAATGTTTATTTCTTTAATTGTTCAAAGTTATTCCTTAATAGCTAAAAAAAGAAAATCCCAGGATCGAAACATAAGTAAGTTAAGAATCTTTTAATTAAGGTTATTAATTTTATTTTGTAGGGAAATATAAGAATTAGTAATGTGAATTTACTAATTAGATTTTCCGAGAGATTTCGAACATTATTTTTGGACAGAGCATTTCCAGGAATTATGGAAATCGAATTTGTGTTTTAATGAATATCTTGAGAATATTTTCGGTTTTGGAAATTACTTGGTGTCCAAACTTCCTTGTCTATAAATACTTGAAGTTTGCCTTTCTAGCAAACTAATCCTTCGTAACAACAGACTTCCTCTTTGTTGTTGTTACTGGTGTAGCCGCCTATTCGGAGAGAAGAGTAACCTAATTAAGCGAAATCTCTTACGGCCGCTCAGTTTAAAATCTTCTTTGAGATTGAGAAGCTCTAGCGTGTACCGTTGGTGGGAAACTAGATAATTGTGGTTTATCTTTTGTTTTCGATTGATTTGATTGACTAACAGTGGTTGGAATCTGATTGCACCTAGTTTGTTTATGCTTGAGAATCTTCTCTTCTGTTATTAGATTCACTCAAACTAGTTCAGAGTTTCGACATGGATCTTTAGACTGTTGTTAGTGCTAAAGACGATCTTGTGATAATCCATTGTTAACAGAGAGATTCAAGTGATTGTGTGCAGGTTTATATTGAAGATCTAAGAAGATTTGAAGACGAAGAAGATATTGAAGATTTATTATTTGTGGGTTCATAATCTTTGGTGTGCACAATACTTGTTTTGTTAAAAGAGGATCCAATTAATAATCGGTTTATCCTTGTGGTAGATTGGATTGATTAATTGAGTAGATCGGCATCAACACAATTCTTTAGATTAAGAGTGTTGTTAGTTTAATCTTAAACGATTACTTCGGTAATTGAACATAAGATAGATCTGAGGACCTGACGAAGGATTTTATGTTAAGATAAACAGAAGAGCCTTTGTCCAACTCATATCACTTGGTTGAATAGAGTTGATACCAAACAGATTTGTTGTTCCTTTAATGTTTGGAATACGAACCAAAGAAATTGATCCAAGTACGTGACTTATTTATAAGTTGGAGGCGTGGGAATACAGACGGAACTAAGTGAACTATAGGTTTAGTTGCTTGGTCTCAACTATACGAAGTTGGTGTAATTTTGTGTAGCGGCTTAATCCTGAGAGTATTCAATTCTGGACAAGGTACCGGGGTTTTTACGCATTTGCGGTTTCCTCGTTAAAAAAATCTTGTTGTGTAATTTACTTTATTTTTCCACATTTTAATTGTTTTATTATAACTAAAGTAAATTACACAAACGTTAATTCCTATTTACTTGATAAGTGAATCCTATTGTGTTTGGTTAAAGTCCGAACCTTTTTATTAAGTAACATACTTCGTTGTTGTATTGTCTCGATCTCGTATCCATAGACGATCACACGAAGTGTGAACCGATTAGTTGTATTGTCTCGACTCGGTCCATAGAGAATCATTTTCCGAGAAATGACTTATAGGTATGAAATGTTTTAGCTTGAGGTATATTTGGGTACCCTCGCCTTTTCATAATGCTCAACTACACAATCTATGTCCTAGTCCGAGACATCTACGAATAAGCTAGAAATAAAGACTTATAGTTCTGATCACTAACATTGACAAACATGCTTGAGATATCAACACATGCGAGTTCGACCGAGCAATGCTCTAACAGTTATTCTCTGATTGAGTCTTCTTTAACAGTATCTTCAAGCATACTAATCTTTTCACGCTGTAAAGTAGTTTCTTGAACAAGATTTTCGATATTGTTAGAAAAAGACTCAACAATACTGTAGAGTTCTCGTTCTCTATCAAGACACTTCTCAAGTTCATCGACGAGCTGGGAATATTATTCCTCAAGCGATCTAATTTTAGAAACTTGAATATCAATAATCTCAGCAGTTTTTTAAGGTTCTGGTGAGCTCCATTTCAGATTCTGACATGGCGTCAACTGTCAATTTAGAGGGAATGTTATCAGAATCTGATAGTAAAAATTTTCTACCTCGGGATTCGGTAGAATCAGCTAAGGATTTATACTTTGAGGTAAGCCCAAGATATTTTGCATAATCAAAAACTTTGGAGGACATCTCTATGTGCGTAAAAGCGAGATAAACTTCAATCTACATAAATCAGATTGCTACAAACACAAACTTATGAGTTCTTTAACGTGTTTTCCTTCTCTGATACCAATTGAAAAGGCGGGGGTATAACAACTACACAACCCAATAATTCGTTCGGCAATCTGTATGAACTAACTCCAATATAATTTCGAGAGCACCAACTTATAAAGCGAGATCAATCAAGAAATATGCCAAAGAGTTATATCTCAATTTCTCAATACAATCTGCAATCGAACAGATAGAAGTTTGTGAGCCCAATTGATATGAGAAATAACTTGGACGGTACGAAATACCAATACCCAAGTGTCAATCAATTTATATCAACAACCAAAGGTCGGATATACCAATTGATTGATCTACGCACAACTTGTGATATTTCAATAATATAAAAAAATATAATGCGGAAAAGAAATAACACAAACACCAGAAGTTTTGTTAACGAGGAAATCGCAAATGCAGAAAAACCGCGGGACCTAGTCCATATTTGAACATCATATTGTATTAAGCCGCTACAGACACTAGCCTACTACAAGTTAACCTCGGACTGGAATGAAGTTGATCCCTAACCAAGTCTCACACCGATTAAGGTACATTGGCGCTCCTTACGCCTATGAATCCCATCAGGACTCTGCGTACTTGATTCCCTTAGCTGATCTCACTCACAACTAAGAGCTGCTACGACCCACAGTCTAAGACTTATAAACAAATCTGTCTCCCACAGATAAGTCTATTCTGATAGATAAATCTGTCTCCCACAGAAGTACCTATGAAGTTTTTGTTCCGTCTTTTGATAAATCAAGGTGAACAGGAACCAATTGATAATTCGGTCTTATATTCCCGAAGAACAGCCTAGAAATATCAATCACCTCACAATAACTTAACTATATGGTAGTAGAAGAATTTATTGTGGAATCACAAAGAATGATACGAAGAGCTTTGTGATTACTTTTTATATCTTACTTATCAGAGATAAATCTCGAGTTAATCTTAGAGAAGATAATACTCAATACGATAAAAAAAGTAACATAAGATCACGCAACTATAAAGAAAATAGTTGGGTCTGACTTCACGAATCCCAAATGAAGTCTTCAAGTCGTTAACCTATAATGGTTTTGGAAAAACTTATCTTACATGAGAATCGACTCTAGTAGCAACTAGGACACGAGAAAGTTTCAGGATTAGGTTTTCTAGTTAATATAGATTTCAATCAAAGATAATATAGCTTAGTAACAAAGCATTCAATATTCACCGTTAGATGAAAACCTGATTTAAGATTTAAACTAAGTCTGCTTAAAACCAAAGAAATATATTTCCGCCGTTAAATGGTCGTAGCTTGTTACACACAAATGAAGTATACTTTCATTTAGATATAAGTAACCGTACCTAAATGTGTATATTGAGTTGGCTCAATAATTAATCAAAGTTAACCATATGAACACTTTTGTATTAACCACATTCATCTAACACTTCTAGATCTACTATGATGATCAATCAAACATAAAAGATAATCAAATGAATCTAATTGTGTTTCAAATAGAGTTGTTCAATTGTTCACTATTTCACAGAAATATATATGAACCAATTGAATCAAAATCGGATTGATTCATGAAAATTAAACTGCGGTTTGCAAAGATTGCATTCTTTAATTCATAAGTATATTTGTTTATGAGTATGAAAACATACTTAACCGATTTTAGAAGTTTAACCACTAAATTTGCAAACGGGTACGCAAATTATAGCTTCCGGACTTTGGTATTGTCTAGCAGTTTGCAAACCGTTATGCAAACTACTGTCCCGGACATTAACTCAGGTAGAACCGTTCGCATACTGGTATGTAAACTTGGTTCCCGAATTTTAACAGTTAAAACCGTTCGCATACTGGTATGCAGACAAGGTTTCCGGACCTAAATCATACCACAACAGTTTTCATATTGGTTGCATACTGTGATGTATCCAGACAAATGTTAATTTGTTCTAAACTCCCATTTCAATCATTGAAACATCCTTAGAAGACGACAATAGCTGTCATACACAAAGTATTAGCTTATAAGTAATTTTCAAGTGATTGAATGATCAGTACGAAATTTTACGAGTCGACATCAAATTATTGTCTCACACAAATCATGTAAGATGTTTCAAGGCGATTTTTACATGATCATCTTTTGACTTATTATTTAGTTTCCAACAAATAAATTGTTTCCAACTAAACTCGTCAAGAATATGATGAATGTAGCTAAAGCAAAATGCTAACAACACATATTTCGGGAAATAGATAACCGAGTTAAACTCAGCTCGAAATATCAAATGTGTATAATATATATAAAAGTCTATATAGCTATACTACTAAAATACTTCCGAGTGATAGATAAGTTTTAGTCTCCACAAACCTTTTGTTGATGAAGTTCCTCCAAGATCTCCTCAGTAGATCTTCGTCTTCAATCAATAAATGCTGTGAAGCCTAAAGCTCAATTATACATCATATCCTAATCCGACACATAACTATAAGTAGACTAGAAATCAAGACTTATAGTTTGATCAACTAAACTTGACAAACAAGCTTGAGATAACAACACTTGCGAGTTCGACTGAGCAATGCCCTAACAGTTAATATCCAAGATTCTCAGCAAACTAAGAGTAAATATTCCAGATTCGTGAGATTTGTTGTACTTTGTCAACAAATTTCTAAACCTAGATTGAAAGATCAAAAGGGAAATCAAATGGGCTTGTCTGTTAGAGGCAGTTTGGTATAAAAATCTTCATTGAGATTGAAGCAACTCTTAGGTTGTAAATTACGTTAGCCAAGGGAATCGAGTGCACATAATTTTGCGTGATTCAAGAGGGTAAGGAACACGACTGCAGATGAATTTCTTGGAGGGTTAATTCGGTCTCAACTATATTCGAGTCCGAAATCTGATATCAAGCTAGTGTCTATAGCATTTTAATACAATATGGTGTTTAAAGTTTGACAAGGTCTCGGGGTTTTTCTGCATGTGCAGTTTTCCTCGTTAATAAAACTTGTAGTGTCTTGCGTTTTTCCTTTTCCGCGTTGTATTGTTTTATCTTTATAATAAGAATATCACGAGTAGTACGTAATCAACCTAGATAGTTTAGGTCCTTATTAATTGAGATAAAAAACAAGACTCGTCATGTTGAATTCACATCTTCAAAGATAAATTGCAAGTTTCATATTTGTTAGAATTCAAATACGAATAGATTGATCTTGTATACGGGTCCACTAGTTTATGCTTATAACCCTTCAATTTTTTTCATCCCTATTTCATTATAAATCTCACACAAATGCAAATACTAACATCACTCGTACTAATAAAAATAATATAATTATATATATTATTTTTCTTAATTCTCTGAATTACCTTTTTATTTTCCCTTAATAAAAATATTTAACTCTATTATTTATTTATTATCAATTTCCACCATAACCTTTTATTAAGTGATAAGAGAAGGATTTCAAAATATCTAAATTCGAGTAACCCCACTTAGGTTAAGAAAAAACAAACTACTGACCAACAACCCAAATAACTGGGTCAGCTAAGTCGGGTAAATAAAATACCGGGTATTACATTTATTTCATTTTTAAATTATTTTAACTGTGCTTTCATTTTATCTTAATAAAAATATTTAACTATATTACTTATTTATTATCAAAATAATAATTAGGCAACTTTGTGCACAATAACCTTTTACTAAGTGATAAAAGAAGGAGTTCTAAATATCTAAATTCAAGCAACCCCACTTAGGCTAAGGTAAAATAGACTAAGGATAACCCGATCCGAAACAGTGAACAAAAATACCGACATGTTAATAGCATTACTAGTGTTTTAAGGATAATGTGTTTTGTTAAACTCCGGTTCTCCTATTTTCCTCCAAAATGGAAAAGGAATCGAGCGTTATATTGTTGTTTCCTGAATTTAATTGGACCATATTTATTTCTTCAGTCTTTTTTAATATTTTTGTTTTACAACTAGAGTTTGGACTGTAATCAATATACAACCATTACACTATACACTACCACCCAATCAACAAAAATTTCCCAGACGACGAAGTTTAGTGTCTTTATCCTAAAGATGGTGTTTAGCCTGAGAAGGTGCACCATGTCGCCTAGGATACTGAAAGAGACTTTTAATTATGTTTCTCTTCCGCTTCTTCTCTTTTAGCAATGACGCCTTAACTGACTCCTATATGTTCACTTTGCTCTTACCAATTTGCGAAGAATAGTTACCCCCTCCATCTTACTCATCTCACATGGATCACCTTCTTGTGTACTTTTCCTTCATTTATGTCTTGGTATTTCAATGATTCCTATCCGTTACGCTGTAATCTTGACTACCTCGAACCGTTGGGCTGGTTTCATACCGAAGTAAAAGTAGCAATTAAGTTAATGGGCAATCACGTAATCTACGCGCAAAGTGAATTTTTGTTTATTTCTTATTCTAAATTTGGTGTTCGTATCATGGATGTTAGTTCATGCTTTATGGCATTTCCATTATCAAACTAATCTAATCCAGCAAATGATCGTTCAGGAAACATCATGACTAATGCTAGGAATTGGTCTGATAACCTCGGTTATGATAATTATTTGGAAGATATTGTGGTTAAAGTGATTGAATTCATGGTCTAATCCTTCAGATCTGTCAGTTATATCTGGTCCGTCATCGTGAAGTGAAAAAATGGCTACTACGTTAGATGGGTCATGAGCTGGAGAGTATGCAGATCTTGCGGATGATGGGTATCTGGTTCATAAGCATTAGCTGATGATTTATAAAAGGTTCAGTCAAGTTTCTCATATGCATAAGATCGGCTATTTGGTAGTCTTAATTTTGCTGACTTAGTTGCTCCAGAAGAACGCTTAGTCACAAGTGAAGTAGCTGCTGGCTTAGTTCGTTATGTATTCTTGTTTTATTCTGCCAAATAATACGAAACTACTGCATTTGGTTTGTCTTCAGCTGGATCTATGCTAGGAAAAGTAGGTCGGCTAAACAGTGATCTACGCTTAGGAAAATAATATGCTTAGCCTATAATAAGAAAACTTCAGTTCAATTGGTATGAATGCTAGCATAATTGAAAAATTCACTAAAATAAAACTTAAAAAAATCTAACAAGACAAAATTTCTACACTCTCTGTATGTAAAATGAGGGCTACTTCTTAGTTAGCCAATTAAGAAAGGACTTTTATATTTGAAATTAGTAGTTTGAATTTACTTCACTTTTGAAGAAAAAGAAATAGTCAAAATTTGTACCCAATAATCGTAACAAAAAGCAAAATAGTTTATTGTAAAACTTCCATCAGGACCAGTCAAATTTCTAAGAATAAACTCCATATTGCAATAAGAGCGTGGATCAGTTACATCTATGAACAAACTCCATATTGTAACATGTAATATTTTTCTTAGGAACGAGGCTTACTCCAAGGTAATCCTATTTTGTCTCTATACAATGTATACCCCTCCAAGGTTATCCTATTTTGTCTCTATATAATGTATTCCCCAAAAATATACAACAGTCTCTAGAAATTGGTTACTTTTAAGTTAAAGACGAAAAGAAGTACTTAACTGAAAATGTATTTAAACTAATGAAATTAGTAATATTGATATTTTGTTCGTATTCTCTCCGTCTCTAAAAATAAATAGACAGGTTTGTGTATACATTTACACACAAACCTACCTATTATTTTGAAGCAGAGGTAGAATATTTTTGTATTGTTTTTCTCTTTTGAAGCATATTTTGTATCAAGTATATTGTATTTGTTTTTGGCAGGTGCACGTACATTTTGTTAAATCATATGGTTTCATATTTAAAATAACTAGAAAAAAACAATAAATAAATAATTTTTATAACTTGAGTTTTGTTGCTTGTTGTAGGTCATTTTTAGAGAGAGAAAAGAAGAGAGAAAAGAGAGAGAAGAAAGAGCTTATTTCCTTCTATATCTGATTGTTGTGTGTATTTTCATTACGGCCTTGGCTTTGCTGTCTTCTCTTCTCGTTGAAACTCAAAAAATCCCCACCTCTCTCTCCGTTTCCTCACCACCTCGTATAAAGCAAAAATAAAACAGCCTCCTTCCGCCATTATTTTTACAAACCGGATACGAGCTCTGTTTATTCCATACTGGTATTTCATTTCATTTCTGTAATTAATTGATCTTTAAATTAGAATCTTCTGTTGCTATTCACTTGAATTTCTATTCAGCTTAGATTTGTTTGTTTCTTTCGATTCGATTAAAGTTATTAGGGTTTATGGGTTTCTTATTTTGGATTATTAGGTATTTTTTAGGGGTTATCCAATTTGAAATTGGGGGTAAGTCAATTACAATGGGGTTTTTATTGTTTTATTTGTATTATACACATTTAATTCTACTTTGAAACTCATTGAATTTGAGTTTAGGGTTTAGAAATTTTGAATTTTGAATGTAGGGTTTAGAACATTTAGGTTTATTCAATGTGGGTTTCATCTGGGAAGCTCAAAATTTTATTGAAGAGGCAGACTTTAGTGGAGAGATGTGGTCGATGGTTAGGATTAGTGTATCTGGGGATGTCATTTTATTGGTTAATTGGAGAAATTATGAAAAAAATGTTTCTGAAAGTTTGTTATTTTGTAGGTGAAGGGAGTGGTGAGATAAAATTGTAGGAGGGGAGGGATATGTCTGGGAGTTTGAGCGAGGATTCTGGTGTTGGAAGGTTATCTGAGGGGATATCAAGTGGGCATCGTTATCAGTCTGGTGAAGCACTAGCAGAATGGAGGTCTTGTGAGCAAGTGGAGAATGGTACACCTTCGACGTCACCACCTTATTGGGATATCGACGATGATGATGATTGTGGTAAAAAAAATTCTGCTTTTATTTTGTTAATCATTTCCTTGCATTTCAATCACTCAGACCAATTAGAAAAATAATTAATATTAGAGGCTTCTTTGGATTAGCAAAAGATGGGTGAGTTGCTATGTGCACCTCGTATTTGAGCCCATTCATTTAGCTCAAAGAAGTTACCAGCTCATAAATTATCTACCAGATTATTACAGACAGAATAAGTTATTATCCGTGGACAAGAAAACACGATTGGTACAGCTTAAACATTGTAAACGTAAACTAAATGACTATATTCCTATGTCTGAAAACCGGGGAACTTTTCTTTTAAAACATATATTCAAAACTTTAGTGAATATCTAATTATCAACAAGGATCTGTTTTGCCTTTCTGTAATATTTCTTCAAATATACATGTAGTAAAGAAACTGAAAATCAAGTGGTTCTACTTAGGACTTAATGACAACAGTTAGGTGGTCTTGGTGAACGTACTCATTTGCAAGTTCCCTTTTATGTAAATCTGTAAATTGAAAATATGACCCTTCGATAATACTGTATGAAAAATGACTCTCCAGAAGATAGTGTTCAATTACGTTACCTTCGATACAATTGTAGCACATGATCTTATGCTCATCAAAGAGGCGCTTTTTAGATGACCCATTTTGCGTGAGACTATTTTCAAATGCGTGGTGGTTGTTTTGGATATCAAGTTTCATGTGTTCCCTTATCTTCACGAAGTGATAGCCTCTTTGATCTCAAACAGAAGGTCTATTGTATTTTCGAAATAAGCAAGGATCAAAAGTGGTTTGTAATCAACAAAGCGATAGAACATGCTGCATTCCTAGCAATGTCTTGCCAAGGACGATGCTTAACCGAAATGTCATAATTTTTTTGAAGGCTCTAAGATATTATTTGTCTGCTGATTTTCATTTATTTAGGGCTGAAACCAGCTGAGCTATATGGAAAGTTCACATGGAAGATAGATAACTTTTCACAGATTAGCAAAAGAGAGCTTCGGAGCAATGCATTTGAGGTTGGCGGTTATAAATGGTACGGGATTATCATACAGTCCATTAAGATATACAATTTACAGTTAAATTTATAAAGAGCAGTTTAAGCCAAAAAAACTTACATTATGTAGAAATGACATGATAACTTTGAAATTTTCATGATTAAAGGTAGGGTTTAGTTTGTGCTTTGATTAGTTTGTGGAGATTTGCGGATACGTCTTCATATGATACATGTCCATGCAGCAGAGGTATACAGTATATTTTCCTATTTTTAAAGATCAGAAGTATATTTATGTGACTCTTTTTAATTGGTCTCTAGGTACATCTTAATCTACCCTCAAGGATGTGATGTCTGCAATCATCTCTCTCTGTTTCTTTGTGTTGCAAACCATGATAAGCTTTTACCAGGTTTGATAACTTTTAATCACATTCAGTTTACGGTGTTTGATTTTCTTGCTTGTTCATCAATTACTTAAGATATTACCTGTTTTGTTCATGTTTGTCGACATCAACAGGGTGGAGCCATTTTGCTCAGTTCACAATTGCGGTTGTTAATAAAGATCCGAAGAAGTCTAAATATTCTGGTCGGTTGGTTGTATCCATCATTTGTGTCTGAATTTTGCACCTTGCGATGCTTCCGTCTCAATCTAACTGATGAAAGCTTTGTAGATACATTGCACAGGTTCTGGAAGAAAGAGCATGATTGGGGTTGGAAAAAGTTTATGGAGTTAACGAAAGTGATGGATGGGTTTGTTGTCAATGATACTCTTGTTATAAAGGCACAAGTTCAAGTTATAAGGTCTGTCTGTATTTCTTAATGTTGATGTCTCATTTTTTCTGGTAACATCGCTTATTTTTCTGGTAGCATCACTTATTTCCAGTTTCTAGATCTTCTGATCACTGCCACCCATGTTTGCCGACTGTCCAATTTTTCCTTTAGTACCGTATATGCCATGATAAAGTTCTAAGACGCGGATTCTGTTTATCAAATTGCGAGTTCACTGTGGCCATTGACACTGTTGCAATTTACTATTATCCAGGAAAAGATATGATCTGTCATTTATCAAGCATATTATTACTTTTGCGTGGATGTGTTATTGTTTTTCTTTTCCATTTTCTGTTGGAGCTCGATTTAAACTAGTTTATCTCTGATCTTTTGCTACTTAAGGGAGAAATCGGACCGCCCTTTTCGTTGCTTGGATTGTCAGTATAGGAGAGAACTCGTTCGTGTATATCTATCAAATGTAGAGCAAATTTGTCGGCGTTTTGTTGAAGAAAGACGAAAGAAGCTTGGAGACTTGCTCGAGGACAGTGCAAGATGGTCGAGGTATTTTCTGTTGGTACTTATTACTTTGTCATAGTCTTTAGTAATCATGTTTGTTCTATTAGAGATAGTTATTCCTTTTTACTGATATATCACAGTTCTTGGAAGTGTGGAAGTTAGTTTAGTATTTTAACTTGGTCCCACAGTTGGTCACTTGGATCTGAAAACTGCATTGCATGGCCATCTTTGGGTCTCAACTCTTCGTGGTCCCAACGTTTTGAATCAATGGTTTAAGTAGTTTGAATAATTGTTGCTTTGCTGGTTTACTTGGCACTCATCTATGTATGGGGTTCTGGATATTGAGAAAGAAAACTAGTCAAGAAGTCAGGATATGATTTACAGGCTTGTGCATTTAAGTGTGAAACTTGGGATCTGCAACTATGCCTTATTCTTCAAGTTTTTGCACTTCCTTAATTTGAAAGGATTTCCTGTCAATTATTTTTTGTTTTCTTAGAAAATAGTATCTAAAAAGATGATCTTACTTTAGCATGCAAGTATCCTCGAGTGTTTTTTCAAACAAAAGGACTGAATCTTAAAAGCTTTGAGGCTTCCTTAGGTACAACAGAGATGCCTTATGCAATGTCTATGTCAATGTCAGCTCTCAATTTCCTCAAGCTCATTTTTGCATTTTTGTTATATTTGCGGCTGCGCTTGGTGATCTTGTTGTAAATATTTCACATTCTGCGCTTGGTGAATTGTTCAACTGGATGCTTGCAGCTTCTGTGCTTTTTGGTTGGGTGTTGACCAAAATGTTAGGCGTCGAATGTCCAGGGAGAAAACAGATGTGATTTTGAAAGTAGTTGTCAAGCAGTTTTTTGTAGAGAAAGAAGTCACATCTACTTTGGTAATGGATTCTCTCTACAGTGGTTTGAAGGCTCTTGAATGCCAAAGTAAGAGTAAAACAGTTAGAGAGAAGGTATTGGACACTGAGGAATCACCAACTCCTATAGTCCGTGTTGAGAATGACATGTTTACCCTAGTGGATGATGTGTTGTTACTTCTTGAGAGAGCTGCACTCGAGCCTTTACCTCCGAAGGATGAAAAGGGTCCTCAAAACCGTACCAAGGTAAGCTAGTGCAGTAGTCTCAATAAAGCTGTGATTTGTTTTTGTGTTTTTTGCTTTTTAGACGTATCTTTGAACTTGAATGATAGAATCTCAGTGATAATGTTTTATACTTGTTCCCAAGCATATATAGCGAGTGTCTTCTTTTTATCTGTCGCTGAACAAAGTTCTTATTTCAAGAATTCAAACTCGCGTAAATGCTTTTTTGGTTACCTTGGGGTTTTGTTTGCTATACCTTGACGATTCAAGAATGAAAAGGTTCACTTTTCTTGCGTAGGATGGAAACTCAGGAGAAGACACCTGTAATAATTCCATGGAGCGTGATGAGAGACGGCTCACGGAACTAGGTCGTAGGACTGTGGAAATTTTTGCCTTGACTCATATATTCAGGTACTCCATATCCGCCCTGGAGTTGCTCCTTTCCTTGGAACTCTATGTAGAATTTAAATGGTGTGCTGTTAAGGAAAACCTCATTCCCTATGGATATTCATCCCCCCTACTTTCTCAATTTGATGAGCGGTGACTACTCCTTTCCTTGGGCTGAAGTCCAGGATCCAGAAGTTACTGACTTACTAAAATTTAAGTCTCCTGCCAGAAGCCTTTAAAGCACTAGCCAACAAAAAGATGCTTCCTGCTTAATATCTTCTTCTCCAGAGAGGATTCTTCTAGCTTAGATAATAGGTGCCCTGCTGAAATTTGGTTACAGTCACCAACCCACTGTTTTGTTTCATTTGGCAGTAATAGAATTGAAGTAGCATATCAAGAGGCTGTTGCTTTGAAGAGGCAAGAGGAGCTCATTCGTGAGGAAGAGGAGGCTTGGCAAGCTGAGAGCGAGCAGAAAGCAAAACGTGGAGCTGCTGACAAGGAAAAGCGTGCCAAGAAAAAACAGGTAGTCTGCTTTAATGTTTCGAAATTGAACATTTTGTAGTTCTTGCTTCTCTGCTGGATTGATCAGCAAAGGTTTCTCGTTTTTTGTTCTTAGCAAGAGTTCGTGGGTTATCTGCTTGTACTGTTTCCAACTTTCCATGCAACCATTTGTAACACAGGGAACTCACAAGAATGTCTACAATGACGTTATCCATAGAACTTTCTTGCTTATCAACCAAACCCATTGTTTCTTCATTTTTGTTACTTCAATCTTACTTCATTTTTTTGTTTGTTTCCAGAGTAAACAGAAGCGTAGCAGTCGCAAAGGTAAAGACAAGGGGAGGAGTGAGAAGTTAGATGTGTCATTAAAAGACAAGATGCAAAGTGAGGAAACTTTAGACAGAGCCATGGATGGTTTGTCCCTGAAGTTGTCCACCCTTGAAAAGCCCGACACATTGGAAGATGTGTCAGATGTAGATGAAGCAGTGGATGTTACCAAAACTCTACAAGTTGATTTGGAAGACAGAGATGTGAGTCCTGTCAATTGGGACACCGATACATCAGAAGTTCATGCTGCCACAGAAACAAGTAGTAGTGGAGTGAGTGGGCTTCCTATACATCAAAATGGAAGAGGAAAGAAGAAGAATACTTCTGTAATGGATGATAGTTCTTCAACATGTTCTACCGATTCGGTCCCATCAGTGGTAATGAATGGCCCTCCCTACAAAGGGAACACTTCACCATACTACAAACGGCAAACATCAGCTAGTACCAGGTAATTGTCATTCATAGCGTTACATGGAAAGAGTACATGACTATATCAGACTTCTGCTGCTATCTGTGGCAACACTGAATATTTACTTAAGCTTTCACTTCACATTTTTGTTCTCTAGAGGGAAGAATCAACGTGGTAAAGAGACACTTGGGCAGTCTGGCTGGGTCCATGAGATGGATAGTCATCAACAATCTGAATCAGCACCAGATGCAGGACACCTTCAAGATCTTTCTGGAGCATGTACGGTGGCAGCCGGACCTGAATCACTTTACTCATTAAAGGATCGGATACATTGGCTTGAGCAGCACTTGGTTGAAAAGGTAAAATGACTGATTGGTTTTATGTATTCCCCGCATTTCTAATAGCATGTGTTTGAAGTCTAATATTATTATGCTCTTCTATTCCCATCATGAGTGTAAATTGGTATTGCAACACAGCAGGTGGTTGTGTATGCTGAATACATGTTTAAGTCAAGTAGCACATTTGTCCATGCTTTCTTTGGTCTTTCTTAGATGTCTAAACATTATCGTACATCTACCAAAATTAACAACAAAAATAGCGTACATCAGATACAGCTTTCGCATAGATCTCACATTGCTGTGAAGGGATAGTTCACACTGAAGGCTGATATGAATATTGTAGCTTTTTTAATTGTCAGCAGGGGTGGACAAGAAAAACCGTGTTTAAATAGGATTAGTAAACCTGATCTTGACGCCTACTATGTTTAATGGCTACATGTCATGGATTTGTGGATTGTGGTTTAACTCCAGTATGTGGGTGTGACACTTGCTTCGAATTGTGCTTGTTTGACTCGTATATTGGAGTGCTTGTCTATTGAGTATTATCCCGATGCTCTTATTATTTATATGGGTTTGATTGTCTCCAATCCCGAAGTGTATGTTCTAATCTGATGCTCCAGAATGGACTGCATTGCAATTTTCATCCATGTACGACCTGTGTTCAGGTGGAACTTGGATGACTTCCCTCAGCATCAAATCCTATGCCATAGGTTTACATTTTTTCTTCACATATGTTTATCATCTTTGAATTTTTTTTAATACAGGAAGAAGAAGTTTCTACTCTGCAGAAGAAGCTGACTGTCAAAGACCTGGATGTTGTTAATGGCCAGAAGAAACATCTGGTTGAGGTTGAAAGACCTGATCAAAGAAGGGCAGAGGAAGCATCTAGTGGTCCTACCAGTTTCTCTACAAACCTACCCTCAAACGTGCAGTGGAAACCGGTGGGAGAGAGTGTCACCTGGGACCAACCGTACCCTGTGAAAATAACATCTCCAAATAGCCTTCGGCAAACAGAGAAAGTAGTTCATGCGAAACCACCCTCACCCCAAGTTCCTTCAATCTCTAAACCAGAGGCTAATAATATCTGTATGTCTCAATCAAAGTCAACACACACACCCTCTGAAAAGGCAACTCCTCACCAAGTAGCTCCTTTGTCGAGACCCTTAAGTGCTCCTCTTGTTCCTGGTCCTAGGCCGACTGCTGCCGCCGCTGCTGTTGTTTCTATAGGATCGACGACACCAGTATTAGCACGGTCCTACAGTGCTGCTGGACGTCTAGGAACCGATTCTTTACCAGAAACCCAAGGTTATGCTTCCCCATCCTACAGAAATGCCATCATGGGAAAAACCATGGCTCCAACTCCCCCAGCTGGCTTCGCTGTTCGTCCTTCTTCTTCTGCAGTAAGCCTATCTTCACCTCCAAAAGCCCAACCGTCGATATCCACACAAGTAAATCTACCTCCGAATTCAGCAAGGAAAGATCAAAACCTGGTTAGGCCAGGGTTTACCTTTGGATCTGTTACTCCAGAAATTCTACAGAACAGACCCCAGTGGATGGAGGGAGGATCACCACGGGATACTAATCCTTCTTCCATGTTGAATCACGGCATTCAAAATCTTGACGTCTATGGTTCTTCTCGTGGTTCAACATCAGCAGCAGCAACACAGGGAGTTTCTTCAGATGAGTTTCCACACCTTGATATAATAAATTTTTTGTTCGAGGAAGAGCACAGCATAGGAAAGGTGGCTGAAGGAAGTGCTGTTATTAATACCACCAACAGCATGTATCATCATCATCAACAACATTCATTGAACCGCCAGTTCACTTTTCCAGGCGATTTAAATATGTCAGGGGAAGCTGGAGGGCCATCAATAAATTCTTGTAGGTTTCAGCGGCAAGAAAGCTACCACCATGATGACCTGTTGCAGCAGCAGCAGCTCTATGGGTCTTCCAGTGGGGGGTCTTCTTACGAGGGGTTTAGGGAAGTCTATCCAGTTGTAGGAATGCCTTACGGAGATGGGCAGCAGATTGATGGGATGATTGATAATCAGTGGTCTGTTGCAGGAGGTGGTACTGATTTGTCTTTGCTTAGTCTTAGGAATACTGCCATGGGGGATGGATACTTATACCACCAGCACCAGCATCAGCATCACCTCCATAATCATCATCAGTTGCCAGAGTATTCGAATCTAGCATGTGATGTTAATGGATACCCTGTATTCCAGCCTTCAAATGGTTTTGAGTGAAATAGGAAAGTAAATTATTTCCAATTGGCTTCGATTAGTTTTTTCACCCGGTCCTCGTAACAATTGTATCTCAAGAGGAAAAAGAAAATCATCCATCAGATTTGAAGTGAGTTGTTGGTAATCATTTGTTTGTTTTTATGAGAAAAGAAACTTTTTGTAAAGAATCCCTTTTCTTGTTTTGAAAATTATCCACCAGTTGCCGGAGTATCCTCTGGAATCCTATTTTGAGGCATATACCCAAATGTTTTGAGGCATACTAAATGCTTACCCTAACTAGTATAGGTTGATTATGAGGCGGTCTAAAGCTGATTAAATTATTGTCATTATTAAATATGGCGGATAAGGATTATTGATTTTATTACTTAGTGACTCTAATTTGTCCTTATTGGATACGCCTCAAAACAGGATCATCCGCTGAAGCTGCTTTCCTTTTGGGCTCGAGTTGCTAGCGCCTACCTTGGCCTCTTCCTTTCATGATTGTTCAGTTAGCCCAATCTTGAACCGAATCGGACAAGTTAAACCTGGATGAGAGTTATAGTGACAGAGAATAAAGGATAAACGAGTTGAGCTTATTTATACATAGTCAAAATGAAAGAAAAGCACCCACATTTGAAGATTACACAAATAAGAAAATAACATAAAAGTGAAAGGCAGACAAATGTAGTTTGAGAGTTGGACTTAGAGTTGGATTGACGGCTATCCACTGTAACAACTTGTGTCACTATCCTCCCTTAAGACCAAGGGGTCCGAATCAGATACTTCAGAAAAGCAAATCGAGGAACATGAAACCTTTTGATAAACACATCAACAATTTGATCAGCAGTACAAATATAGACTACCTTCAAAAATCTGATAATGAAATCAACTCTTAAACTCTTCATTCTACTATTCATCACAGAATTGGAGGCAAATGCAGAGAACTAATATTATCACAACTCAATGTAGGTGGAGTGAGATGGGAGTAAAATAAATCCTCGTGCAACTGAAAAATCCAAACTATTCCAGAAGACAATAGCTAAGGCTTCATACTCTCTGTAGATGATCTAGGAACAATGGGTTGTTTTCTAGAGGACCAAGAGACATGATTGGAACCAAAATAGATACAAAAACCACTAGTAGACTTACTATCAGAAGCTTCACCAGCCCAATCAACATCTGAGAAGCCATGAAAAACCAGAGGACCTTTGGTGGAGCAGGGAACATGTGTGATTGTACCTTTTAGACATCTAAGTATTCTCTTAGCTGCTAAGAAATGTTGTGTAGTAGGTTGAGACATATGCTGACATACCTGACTGACAACAAATGATATTTTAGGCATGGTCCAAGTAAAGTAGTGAAGTGCACCAACCAGTGACATATACTCAGTTGGATTGTCAAGAAAGTCGCCTTCAGAAGTAAGATGTATAAGAGCTAAGGTTTTGCTCCAACCACATCTGTTTTCTTAAGAAGATTAAGAATGTATTTAGTTTGAGAAAGAATTATCCCATTATATGATCTTTTGACCTCAAAACCAAGAAAGTAAAGAAGAGAGGCTAAATACTTAACAAGAAACTGAGCACCCAATTCAAGAATGAGTTGGATCAAATAAGCAGAATCACTACCAGTAAGTATAATATAATTTTACGTACACAATATGACAGTAATTCTGGTACCAACCTTTTGAAAAAAGAGTGAAGTATCTGCTAAAGAAGTAACAAAGCCTAGAGATAAAAGAACATCAACAAGTTTAGAACACCGGGCTCTAGGTGCTTGTTTTAAGCTATAAATAGACTTCTTTAACTTGCAAACATAATTAGGATGGTCAGGATTCTCAAAGCCAGGATGCTGAGACATATATACTTCTTCATCGAGATCCCCATGTAAGAATGCATTGGAAATGTTCAGTTGAGTAGGTGTCAAATTGAAATTCATAGCAATAGAAAGAACCAACTAATAGTAGTAGATTTGGTCACATGACTGAAAGTCTCAGCATAGTCAATACCAAATTGCTAATGAAATCCTTTGGTCACAAGTTTAGCTTTGTACTTATCAAGAGAGCCATTTGCATTATACTTAACCATAAAAACCCATTTGAAACCAACAACATTGTAACTTGGATTAGGTGGAACAAAAGGCCAAGTGCCAACATGTACTAGAGATGTATATTCATTAACCAGAGAATCTCTCTAATGAGGAAGCTTGAGTTCTTGAGAAGCACAAATAGAACTGGTTGAGATGTGTCACTAAGTAAAGTTGTAGGTAATCTGTGAGAAGTAGTGAACAATAATTTTGGGTTTGAAAATACCATGTTTACCCCTGGTGGCCATAGAGTGAGCCTTCTGATGATAGAAGAAATGTATGAAGTGAAGGTGGAAGTGGAAGTGGAATGTTGAGCAAGAGATTGAAAGTTACTGGGAAATGGAAGATGAGAGGGAGCAGTAGGTGGAAAATAGGAGAAATCAAGAGGTAAACTGTCACCAGAAGTGGACTCAGACAATAAGGAGTAAGGAAAAGAATGTTCATTGAAAACTACATGTCATGAAATATATACTCTGCTAGTGGAGGGATCAAAACACCTATAGCCTTTATGATAGAGACTATAACCTAGAAAAAAACAATGTTTGCTCGTAGGTTGCAATTTATTGGTGGTGTAAGGCCTAATCCAAGGAAAACAAGAGCAACCAAAAACTTTGAGAAAATTATGATTATGTTGTCAATGAAAGAGAAATTCAAAAGGAGATTTAAACTGAAATGACTCTAGTGGGTAGTCTATTAGTCAAGTAATTAGCAGTGATAATTGCTTCAACCCAGATATTAAAAAGAAAATCAGATTGAATTACAAAAGTTCAAGCAATATTTAATAAATGTTTATACTTAATATCAGCAGCTCAATTTTGTTCAGGAGTATGAGGACAAGAAAATTCATGTGCTATCCCTTTGGATTTTAAAAATGCAGAATACAGAGGATGTAAAAGTTCACCACCATCATCAGTTTTAATGAATTGAATTTTGAAAGATAATAAGTTCTCAATCCGAGTAATGAAAATGATGAAAATAGACTTAAAAATATGATTTATATTAATGGGAAAAAACCAACAATACTTGGAGTAATCATCAATAACATTTGCATAATAGTGACAACATCCAAGTGAGAGAGCATGACAAGAACCTCATAAATATATATGTAAAAGAACTAGAGATTGACTAATAGAATGCCTAGACAACTGAAACGATAATTTTTGACTCCTGCCTAACTTGCATTCATTACTGAATATAGGCTTATTACAACATATAGTAAGACTGACAGACACGTTGAAGTATTTGAAAGCTGGGATGGATAAGTCTTTTGTGAAGAACATCATGAGAAGTGGATCCAATACTGGAGAGGGGTGTTGGTGTTGTGGTGTTGGGAATGTAAGATGTGTTGTTATTGAAGTGTAACAGATATAAACCATTCTCATGAGGCCCTTGGAAAAGAGTCCTCCCCTAGATATGATCCTTCACGTGGAAACCATTGCATAGTGTGCAATGATTGTCAAAGGTGAATTTGTGTACAAACAATAAGTTATGGGATGAAGTAGGAGCCATAAGAACATAATTCAAAATAAATGAATGATCACTACCGATTATTAATGAAGAGCCAGAATGAGAAACTGGCATACCTTGTGTTAGAGCACTACTCGGTCGAACTCGCATGTGTTTCTATCTCAAGCTTGTTTGTTAAGTTTAGGTGTCAAAACTATAAGTCATGATTTCTAGTCTACTTATAGCTATGTCTCAGATTAGGATAGAATGTGTAGTTGAGCTTTAGACTTCACATCGTTCATCGATTAAAGACGAAGATCTACTAAGGGGCGCTTGGAGGAACTTCATCAACAAAAGGTACGTGGAGAATTAAAATCATCTAACACTCAGAAGTTTATTATATTATATCTCCTATAGAGACTAAGTCGTATATATATATAGACTTTACATTATACATATTTGATATTTCGAGCTGAGTTTAACTCGCTTATATCTTTCTCGAAATATGTGTTTGAAAGATTTTTGCTTTAACTACGTTCATCATTATTCTTGACGAGTTTAGTTGGAAACAATTTATTTGTTGGAAACTAAATATTAAGTCAAAAAATGATCATGTGAAAATCGCCTTATAACATCTTACATGATTTGTGTGAGACAGTCATTTAATGTAGACTCAGAATGTTTCGTATTGGTCATTCGATCACTTGAAAATTACTTATAAGCTCATAGTTTGTATGAGATATCTATTGTCGTCTTCTAGGGATGTTTCAATGATTGAAATGGGAGTTTAGAACAATTAACCATTGTCTGGATATAACACAGTATGCATACCCTAATGCAAACTGTTGTAAGAATGATTCGTGTCCGGGAACCAAGTATGCATACCCGTATACGAACGGTTTTAACTGTTAAAGTCTGGGAACCAAGTTTGCGGACCCATTTGCAAACTCTTTCACCTGAGTTCGGTCTGTAACGATAGTATGCGTACCCGTTTGTGAACTGTCGGAAAAGATCAAAGTCCGGAACTCTAGTTTGCATACCCGTTTGCAAACTGAGTTGGTTTAAGTTCTAAAATCGGTTAAGTATGATTTCAACTCATGAACAAATACATCTATAAATTAAGGAATGTAGTCTTTGAAAAATGTGGCTAAATTGTTCATGAACTGATTCTTTTGAATCAATCCGATTTTGCTTCAATTGTATCTTGTATACTTTTATGAGAATATAAACAATTGAACAACTCTATGAGTAACACAATAATATTCATTTGATTATCATTTGACCGAGAAGACTTAAGATGAATGTGGTTAATACAAAAGTGTTCATATGGCTAACTTAGGTTAATTATTGTTGAGCCAACTCAATATATACATTTAGGTACGATTACCTATATCTAAATAAAGGTATATTTTATTTGTGTGTAACAAGCTAAGACCATCTAATGGTGGAGAGATATTGATTTGATTTTAAGCAAACTTAGCTTGAATCTTAGGTTTTCATCTAACGGTGAATATTGATTGATTTGTTTCAAAGTTATCAAACACTGATTTGAAGACTATATAAGGGAGAACTCTACCAACTGGAAAACCTAATTCCCACACCTCCTGTGTGATACTAGTTGCTACTAGAGTCGATTCTCCTTTAACCTAGGTTTTTCCTAAAACCATTATAAGTTAACGACTTGAAGACTTCATTGGGATTCTGAAGCCAGACCCAACTATTTTCTCTGTAGTTGCGTGTTCTGATCTTACTTATTCTATCGTATTGATTACTATCTTCTCTAAGATTTGCTCGAGATTTATCTCCGATAGGTAAGATATAAAAAGTAATCACAAAGCTCTTCGTCTCATTCTTTGTGATTCCACAATAACTTGTTTCACTACCATATAGTTAAGTTATTGTGAGGTGATTGATATTTCTAGTCCGTTCTTCTGGAAAAACTTGATTTATCAAAATATGGAACAAAAACTTCACAGGTATTTATGTGGGAGACACACTTATCTATCAGAATAAACTTTTCTATGGGAGAAAGATTTGTTTATCGAGTCTTCGAATTTGGGTCGTAGCAACTCTTAGTTGTGGGTGAGATCAACTAAGGGAATCAAGTGCATAGAGTCCTGCTGGGATTCAGAGGCATAAGGAACGTGACGGTACCCTAATCAATGTGAGATTGGTTAGGGCTCAACTACATTCTAGTCTGAAGTTAAATTGTAGTAGGCTAGAGTCTGTAGAGGCTTAATACAGTGTGGTGTTCAAATCTGGATTAGGTCCCGGGGTTTTTCTGCATTTACGGTTTCCTCATTAACAAAACTTCTAGTGTCTGTGTTATTTCTTTTCCGCATTATATTTGCGTATATGATTGAAATAACACAGGTTGTGCGTAGTTCAATCAATTGGTAAATCCAATCTTTGGTTGTTGATTAAAATTGATTGACACTTGAACATTGGTCTTTGGTACCGTTCAAGTTGTTTCTCATAATAATCAGGCTCACGGATTCTATCTTTTCGATTTGCTGATTACATTGAGAAACATAGATACAACTCTTGGATATATTTCCTTGATTGAGTCTAAATGTCTAGTTGATTCTTTTGGAATTATATTGGAGTTAATCCATACAGATTTCCTAACGAAATATTGGGTGTGGTTGGTAGACCCCCGATTTTTCACCTTGATCATTGGCAGTAGAAATATACTCAAAACCATCATAAGGAGAGACTGAAGTAAGTGATGAACCATCACCTGTGATGTGTTGAGAATAATCAGAATCAACATATCATGTAAAATCATCATCATGAATAACAACAACAACTAACATGGCCTGAATATTGTGTGGTGGTTGTCGACCTTCATAGGTGAATTTTAATTGATGTGTGCATCCTAAAGCAGTGTGACCAAACTTTTGACAGATCTAATAAGATATTGGAGTATAAATATGACCAGGTTTATTTAAGTAAGAAGGATAGTTCCGACCACCAGAAGAAAGTTCCTACCACCAGAAGGATATCCTCTACCACCAGATGAATATTGTCTACCAACAGAAGCATAACCTCTACCACGAGATCTCATTTAAACAAAAGCTTTGGATTCATTATTGGACCTATCATTGGATGATGTTTGAGCTAGAACTAGTTCCTCACTAAGTAAGAGATTATGAAGTTCTTGACTGCTAACAGGAGAATTCCTAGTTCTAATAGAATAGAAAATGAGTAATATTAGTCAGAAGAGTATGATTACCACCATTTTTGTATCAGTAATTGAAGATCCGGCAGCTGCAAGTTCATCCTCAACCTTCTTCAAATCAACAAGAATATAAGCTACATATCATTTACTTTACCGTATAGGACAAAATTTTTGATGGGGGCAAAAATTGAAGGGATCATGGGGGACCAATCACAAGTCGGTATTTTTCTTTCCATTTTTGGATAGATTCCAACGAATTTAAGTTTTGTTTTTATCTTCCTAATGTGCCCTTCCTTTAAGTCAAACCAAATCTTGTTAGTTATTTAAAAAATAATAACTAACCTAAATTTACGTAACACAAACCGATTGTAAAAACGAAGAAAAAAAAAGGAAAAAAATAATCTCGCCTAATAATAGCATCCAAATGCCTAAATTCTGTTTTCCTTTGTTACGGTTCAAGTGTTAGAGGTAAGTTCTTGATCCAAATTTCCAATACCAATTAAACTTTGATCATTATATCGCATATGTATCATGTAACATACTGAAGCAGTATGCTTCGATTTGTTTTTTGGTTTGTAGTCGTGAGTTGAATGCAGTCCGAGTGGCTCACCGACATGATCCTTTCTAGCTATTTTCCATTACTAATGGCAACATTTCGAACATCCAGGTGTGTTATTTCCCACCTTTTCTCCGATCCTTTTATTGGTTATAAGTTAGTTTTGTTGTTTTTGTAGTGGGTATACCCCTTGGTTTTAGAAGTTATCGTTCTGCGTTTTTGTTGTCAGACTTTTGCTACACTGTCTAGTGCTTTCCTTTTCCTAATAATAACAGTCAATTTTGTAATCAGAAGTTGATTTATCAACATATACCTTTATCAATCTACTACTGCTATACGGTCGTTTAGCATTTCCACTCCATTCGCTAGTGCAAATGGCAAATGATTTAAAAATAAAGAAACCAACAAAAAGAGTTAGATGAGTCTCCCAGACAACTGAACACGCGGAGACGGAAAACAATCTAATATAACACCAACGTATAAAGAAAACGGAAAATGGGTCATTTGTCCAAATATTTTTAAATCACGGTTCAAATGGACGAGTAAAAAATAGTTTGGGTGAAATGGCCAAAGAAAAAAATTAGTAAGGATGAAACTGGTTTCATCATAGCTTAACTTTAAAAAATAGCAAGGATGAAACTGGATACATCCTGTGTAAATTAAAAATAAGAAAAAATATTCGAAAATGGGCACGATGAAACTGGTTACATCCTGCCTATTTTTACATTTTTTTCCATTTAAACATTATCAAAATCTAACTGTCCATTTCATCCAAGAATTGTTGATTTTGGTCTTTTTGACCAAATTTATGTAAAGAAAAGCTGGTGCTGGCAACAGAAAACTGCATAAGCCCTTCAAATATAGACATACCTTTCAAAAGCTGAAGTAGAGACATAGACAAAATAATATAGACTACTGCGAATCCAAAACTGTCCCGCAGATGTGCATTACTTGATTACTTTTCAAAAACCAAAATGTCTCCATGTTACAAGAAAATTAATTTTCTTTCCCGCCTTGATTCACAGCTTATTTCTGACCTTATTGTTTTAGTTATGCTAATAATTTTGGGTTATTTTGTTTTTGTTATTCAGGTTTTGTCCAGTTTTTGAGTTTGGTCTAACATTTGTCCAGCTTGGTGTTTGGTATTTGGATAAAATGTTGACCTTCATTGACCGTTTATGACCAGATTTTAATTAATTTTATAAAATAAAAATAGTGTAAAATTCTGAGTTTACAAGTGTACCCCTCAATTTGGTCTAGGATCCAATGGTTATAATCAAACACTATAGCCTACGGTCTTGATTTACACCATCAACAAACCCTAACTTTGTATTTTGCTTCCTCCGTTAGCAGCGGCAACTGCTTATTCTTCAAACCCAACCTCCATTGGCAAATCAAGAATCAAACCATATCACAAATCACTTATATAATCGCAGCAATCAAAATTCAAAATACAACCGTTTTTCATATTCAACAATTTTGAAATTTCTCTGATACCTAATCCAGCAATCAAATATATTAGCCTACGGTAAGAGATTAACAAATTCATTAATCCTCCGCCTCAGAATTTCGGGAAGCCCCATGGATGTAGAACTGATTTCCACCACGACCTTCACAGAACCACCACCACGACCTTCACAGCACCCTTCTTTTTAATCAATTGTTCCTAAATCCTTCGGTCTTCTCAATCAATTTTTCCTCAAATCATTCAGTTTACTATTGGTGATTTGATTTCGTTTCTTTTGTGATTTCGTTTAAGTAGGAATTGTGAAATTAGGTTTAGTGAATGATTTATTTGTTATTGGATTTCCCCAATTATGAAACCCTAGAAATTAGACTGAGATGAAAGAAATGGGGAGTCCACTGGATTTAAGAAGTATTACGGGTTTGGAAAAGAAAGAGAAGATGGGTGAGCAATAAAACGTAAGAAGGTGGTTGTGAGTATGAGAAGGTGAGTGGATGGTGTGATGGTGGTTTCACTGGTAATGAGAAAGTAAGAAAAAGTGAAGGGGATGGTGGCTGCAGTGATGGGTTTCGACGAGGAACAGAAGACGGGTGGATGAAGTGAATTTTGGATGGTATAGGACTAATTGTGGACTTTAATAAAATGAGGGAATAATTGTAAACTAATTAATAATTAGATTTAATTTAATTTAATTTAAGTTTTTGTATAATTATTAACTAGAAGTCAAGACCTAAACCGAGTCAATACCAGTGAACGTCTACTTCAGGTACCAACACCAAGCTGGACAAATATTAGACCAAACTCAAAAAATGGACAAAACCTGAGTACCAAAAACAAAATAACCCAATATTTTTTTTGGAATCACTTGATGTTCAGAATAGTGTTGTTTGCAAATTTCTTGTAAAAATATCCAGGAAAGTTTGTTAAGCTTTCGACTAGCATACATGTTTTACCACCACCATCCATCCCACGTTTTTTGTTTTGAAGATTACTGCAAGGTCTTATGTACGCGGAGATCTAATATATTTGCTTAATTTTGATATATATTGTAGGTAAGATCATTAAGATTTTCTCATTCTTTATCGATATCTCAAAAGATATTTAAGGTATTGCATTAATTTAGGAGAAAAAATATAGGTCGTTAATAAGATTTTTAAAGGATTGACAAAATAGGAGTATCAAATCATAACATAATTTGGTTGGAAACCTTCCAAATAAAGAAGGATAAATGTCAGCTTGTGATTGGTCTCCCATGCTTGATGAGTGCCAAATATTGTATATATTTGCACCTTTTTATTGGCATTTAACTCATCACTCGTGCACTAACGCTCCATTTTATCCCATATTCTGTGTTTTCGTTGTTTTCAAGAATAAACATTTTTATTTCTTAATTTTGCATTTTTAGGTTATAAATAAAGTTTGGATGGAATTACGGAGCGAAAAGAGCAGAAAAGTGGTGGAAGCCGAGAGGAATCACGCAAGGAAATTGCGAAGAATGTTGTGCGCAAGATCAAAAGGCTAGAAATGGGTTTAACAAGGAAGAAATTGTTCTTAAAGAACAAATGGGCTCAGAATTATCCCAAGCCCAACTTATCTCCCAAACCAAAACCCAAATCCATAGCACACTTCTCCTGTAGCCGTCAGATTGGATGCTCAGCTGAATCCAACGGTCGCTTCATCGCCGATACATCCTATAACCGCTTCACACCACAACACCTAACTCCATCTTGAGCCGTTAGCTTCGTTGTATCTCACAATCCAACGGTCGCTTAATCCTGTGTCCTGGGCGCCGTCCGATTCCATCTAGGTTGATCCATCTCCTTTCAGCCGCTGACATCAAACCTCGATACCTCTGCCTCACACCCTATCACCCATACCCATCGACCTTAACCAAATCATCTTCTCCCCAAATTTTCTTTCCCCCAAATTCCCCTTCTTCCCAAAAATGCAGAACCGCCACCACCATTCCATCACTGCCACCATCTCCATCTCACCCCAGACCTCGAGCGTCGCCACCACTACCTTCCCCCGACAGAAACCCATCTCCCTAGTTTCCCTCTCTCTCATTCCTAGCATCATTCCTAGATGCTATGAATTCGGAATTGAGAAGCTAGGGTTCACTAGGAGTGCAGAGAAGACCAAGAAGGCATGGGTTCGTAGCAGAAAAAGCATGGGTCGAAGTGATAGAGCAGTTATCTAGCATGGGTGGTACGAATTGGTTAGGTAATTTTCGAAACCCTAGTTTTGGAAATTAGGGATTTTTTTTAGAACTCATTGTAACTATAAATTGAGTGTGTGGGTGTGAGTAGGATTTATGCCCGGGCAAGCCGGAGCACCAAGCTCTTAGTGTTCTGTAATTTTACTATTTCATCTGTTTCATCCAGTAGTGTAATTTGATCATGTTTTAGTTCACTAAGCTAAGGTTGAGATGAAACCATAGCTTTGTACTATGTTATTTATGTTGTTTGTGTGATTCTTGAATGCTCAAATTGTTCTAGAAAAATTTCAATCTTGGTTTGTCACATTTTGCTCTAACAGTGCATGCCATGTATGCATTGTAGTTAGGATAAAACTATGTGATTATACCACAATTCATGCCTTAGAGACTGTTATGAACCCTCTGACTAGTTGTGCTTTAGTTAGACAGTTAGTGCTTAGGATTGATATTTTAGTTGTGATTGAATCATCCATTGGTGAAACACCTTAGGTAAGTAATAGACTTGACACCTCTACCTTATCTGTTAAAAGGACAAGAGTATCATAATCAGTTGAATACATAGTATGAGTTAATGGTGGATTTGATAACCTTAGTTCCCTCATTCTCACTGTTTATACCCTTAGTTCATTCATGCTCTTGTTTATTAAACATTGCACATTGCTTCCACTGTCTTATCTGTGCTCCTTTACACACTGCTTTGCACTGCTGTGCTTTTTGCTTTCAATCACTACCTAGATTCTCTGAAATCAGTTAAGCAAAAGCCTAGATTAAACTACACACACCAAGTCCCTGAGGACAAACCCCTTCTTACCTCACTCACTACAATTGACCCTGTATATTTGCAAGTCTAAATTGTAGGTTCTTTTAAAACCACACCAATGCTCCCTTCAGATTTTTCCCCCATAAAAAAATCTCTCACCGTATAGTATGAAGCTTAGTTCTTAGTTGTATAGCACGAGTTTTAGAAATCCTTGAAAATCGATCATTAAAGACTCTTTCATAAGATAGCAAAACTAGTAGCAACAACAACATAACCAAGCAACGAATCAGAAAGTGTCGATTGAATCTAAAGTAAAATTGTCGAATCTTCACTTCCCAAAGTTGTATAATGAGGATTGGTGATGTTATGAGTAACATTAATACGAGAGGTGTATATTTCAGGACAAGGAAAAGAGCCATAAGGTATTTGGTGACATGAAATTTCTCAAACAGAGGTTGAATGACTGCTTTCCAGGTAAGGAAGTTGTCATCCCTGAGTTTGGTGGGGATAATATTGGCCCCACTCTAGAGAAATACAGACTAATAAGGTTTTGAAATCTTGTAGGATTTTTTATCGAACACGAAATAGGGTAAGTGATGAGTAATTTCTATCTAATATTAAAAAAACCCTAATCTTTTCTCAAAGCATAATGTATTATTGCATCTTTTCCTCCCCTATTCTCTTTTGCTTTTTTTATCTCTCACGATTATTTTTTTCATAATTTTTTTAGGGTTATTTTGCGTTTCCTCCCCTCCCAAGACCGGGAACAACCTAAATGCCTACAATTCAAGGGTTTGTTGAAAAATATCCAACATTCTCCCCTTATTTTCAAAAACAAAATAAGGAATATATATATTATTTTAAAAAAAAAAACTGGAGTGGATGCATCACCTAAGTGACTGCCTACGTACCCGAGTGCGATCAAGCCAACGTAGTTCAAGCTAAGTTGAGACAAAGCATCATCGTGGAAACCAATACATAAATGATAGGTACCTTTTGGGTTTGAACCTCCACTTAGTGCAAGATATTCAAAGCTTTATCGAGGTCCTATGGTGAATTTTTAATCTTAAACCAAGTACCCCTTGTGATAAAGCCGGAACCTCCACACATATTGATTTCAGGAAGTAGTGTGTTCCGTAGCTCGCACATTATTGGCCTTGTGCTTTCTCCTGGATTCATGAGTCCTTTTATGAGAACGATCTTATTCTCATAGGAAACAGCCTGATTTTCAAATACTCATATAGGTAAGTCTAGAAGGTGTTTCTGCGAGACACCTTGTAATAAAAGTTAGACTTATTAAGAATTTTCATCCATCCCCTAAGATCATGCAGAATCACTACACTAGAAGGACAATGAGAAATTTGAGTTTAGTATACCATAACCACTGCAATAACTTGTTAGTACCACATTGAACATAATTTTTTTTTCAAAGTATAAAATAAGTTGGGTTTCCGTTATTGGTGTTCAAACTTCTTTCAAAAACATGAGTCCCATCTCCTTATACTTTATTGAATGCACATCCTTTGGTAAACACTTTGTGAAAGGGTCTGCCAAGTTCTTTTTCGATTCAATATAGTTTACTACAACTACTCCCCTTTTGAGTAATTGTCTAACAATATGATGTCTAAGACTAGCATGTCTTGACTTTCCATTATAAGTCTTGTTTTAGACCTTATAGATCGTAGCCTGATTGTCACAATTAATCATAACAGAAGGAGTTGGCTTCATCCATAATGGGATTTCTACTAGTAAATTTCTAAGCCATTCTGCCTCCTTACATGCATCTGTAAGTGCAATCAATTCTGACAACATTGTTGAATCAGAAATGCAGGTCCGCTTCTTGGAACTCCAAGATACAACAGCACCTCCCAATGTAGAAATCCATCCACTGGTAGATTTGGATTTGGATTCTACATCGTTCCAGTTCGCATCACTGTATCCTTCCAATACAGCGGGATATCTCTGGAAGTGTAAACCATAATTTGTGGTTCCCTTCAAGTAAGCCAACACTCTTGAAATTGCTTTCCAATGTTCAATTCCAGGGTTACTTGAGAAACGACATAGCACTCCCATTGCTTGGGCTGTGTCCGGTCTCGTGCAATGCATAGCATATATAAGACTGCCAACAACACTGGAATACTCAAGTTGTTTATGAGCTCTATAAGTGTTCTTCATTAACTTCACACTAGGATCTAGAGGGCTAGGTGCTGGTTTGTCATCAAAATGACCATATTTCTTGAGAAATTTCTCAATGTAATGAGATTGGGTTAAGACCAACTCATCCCCCTTTCTTAGGATTTTAATTCCTAATATCACATCAGCCTCCCCGAGATCTTTCATGTCCAAGTTTGAACTAAGGAATTTCTTAGTTTGTTTCACAATAGACAAGTCATACCCAAAAATAAGCATGTCATCAACATACAAACAGAGAATCACACACTCAGATTTATCTTGTTTACTATAGATATATTTATCAGCATCATTCACAACAAAACCATATGACAAAGCTACTTTGTCGAACTTCTCATGCCATTGCATGGGAGCTTGCTTCAAGCCATAAAGAGATTTCACTAGTTTACACACTTTCTTCTCTTGGCCTGACAATATGAAACCTTCAGATTGTTCCATATATATCTTTTCTTCTAAATCACCATTTAGAAAAGCGGTTTTGACATCCATTTGATGTACAACTAGCTTATGAATACAAGCTAGTGCAATCAAGAAACGAATAGATGTGATTCGTGCAACAGGTGCATATGTATCAAAGTAATCAATACCATGTTGTTGTTTGTAACCCTTAGCAACCAATCTGGCCTTAAATTTATCAATGGTACCATCAACATTCAACTTTCTCTTGAATATCCATTTACATCCTATTGCCTTAGCACCAGGAGGTAAATCACAGTATATCCAAGTTCCATTTGTCAAATGGGAATGTTTTTTTATCATTGATAGCTTCTTTCCAGAAATTAGCATCCTTGGAGCTTATTTCCTCGGCATAGGTTTTAGGATCACCTTCATCATGCATATTATACATGGTAGTGCTAAGAATTTCATTCTTATCACCCTCTACAAGATAATATTTGAATTACGGGTCAGGCTTTTTCTCTATTCTTCCTCTCTTACTTTTTCTAGGTTCAATATCTTCAGTAGGAACTAAAATATAATTGTTTTGTGTAGAGCAGGAAGGTTCATCATTGTTATCAGTCTCCATTGGTTCTAGACTTGGTAACAATGGGTTTTCAGTGGGTAGTGTCTGAGAACTTGTCCTTGTCATGCTTTCAAAAAATTCCACATCTACAGATTCTATAATCTCAAAAGTGTCAAGGATTAAACATCCGTAGGTAATATTATTAAGACAGTATCCAACAAAAGCACATTTATAGGCCCTATTTCCTAGCTTTGGTCTTTTAGGATCAACCTTTCTAACATACGCTAGGCAACCCCATGCTTTAAGTCTTTTCAAATTAGGTTTTCTCTTAAACCACAATTCATAAGGGGAAACATTCTTCTTTTTCAAAGGTACTCTATTCAAAATATAGCATGCAGACAACATGGCTTCACTCCACAAAGAATTAGGCAAACCAGAACTAATAAGCATAGCATTAACCATTTCAATCAAAGTCCTATTATTTCTTTCAGTAATACCATTTTGTTGAGGTGTATATGGTGCAGTAAATTCATGTATTAAACCATGCTCTTGAAAAAATACAATAAATTCAGTAGGATAATATTCACCACGACGATCAGAACGTAACACTTTAATTTTCTGTTCCAATTGTGTTTCTACTTCAAATTTGTAAATTCTAAATTTATCAAAGACTTCATCCTTAGATTTCATCAAGTAAGTATAGGCATATCTAGTACTATCCTCAATAAAAGTGACATAATATTTGTGTCCACCACGAGTAACATGACTTTTCAAATCACCAACATCACTATGCACTAATTCAAGTAAGGAAAAATTTCTTACAACAGTCTTAAAGGATATCCTAGTTATCTTTGATTGCACACATATTTCACACTTAGAAACATTATCAAAATTGCAATTGGAAATTAATCCTAATTTGTTCATATTTCTAAGAGAACCATAATTTACATGTCCTAATCTAGCATGCCATAAATCAATAGAGTCAACAATATAAGCAGAACCATTATTCATTAAATTAAGTTTAACCATTCCGTTACAAGGATATCCTTGTCCAACAAACTTTCCGTTTTTGGACAATACAAACTTATCAGATCCAAACTTAACCTCGAAACCTGCCTTGTTAACAAGGACTCCAGAAACAAGGTTTTTACATATGTCCGGGACATGTAATACATTGGTAAGGGTAACAATCTTTCCATAAGTAAACTTGAGTTCAATAGTGCCTTTACCATGTACTTTACTAGGAAGACGATTTGCAGAAATCACACCTTCTCCGACAACATGCTCATGTGTCTTGTAAAGATTTCGGTCTTTACAGATATGAATGGTTGCACCAGTATTGTACCACCATCCACTTCCATGATCTGCAACAGTATTGGCCTCTTGCACAACAATGACAAGTTTAGAATCATCGACCATATTTGCTTCCTTATTCATTTGTTTCTTCTTTTGACGATAATCACGAGCAATATGGCCAGGTTTCTTACAGAAGTAGAAATGGCCCTTCTTCTTACCATTCTTGTTTGGATCTTGCTTCTTAAACTGAGAATCATTCTTAACTTTCAAAGAATTCGAAGTTTTCGATTCTTGCACATTTTAAGAATGATTTTCAGTTTGCTGACTATCCTTAATCTCACGCTTACGAGCATCTTCTTCAATGCGAAGATTAAGTCATAGTCAGTTTCATCATGCTTCAGTTTCTTCTTGAAACTATTCCATGAAGGGGGGAGACGAGAAATAATAACCCCAACAATGAATGAACTTACAAGATCGATACCAACATCTTTAAGATGATTAACAATAAGAAAAAGATCACTGACCTGGGCAATGATAGACTTACTGTCAACCATTTTCCAATCAATAAAGTTGCAAATCAGGAACTTCTTGTTACTGGCCTCAAAAATATTGTATTTGTTCTCCAGTGCTGTCCATAATTCCTTCGCAGTTCCATAAGTACGATGAGCATTGTAAACGTTCAACCCCAAAGCATTCAGAATATGACCTCGGCACATGAAATCATCTTCTTCACGCTTATTTCTCCTTCTCTTCAATTCCTCATCGTCCTTGTCAGTAGCATCAGGAATGGCCTCTAACCCATCTTCCATAATGTACCAAAGTTTCAGAAACATAAGATTGAATTTGAGAGTTTCCTGCCAGCGAGTAAAACCATCTCCTTCAGATCGTTCTAACCTATTAAAAGTCTGATTCATGACTTGCAGTGATTGCACAACAGCCATTGAAGATTCACCCTCCATGTCGATAGTAATTGTCGAAAACTGCTGGAAATTGACACTAAAACAGGATGAAGAAAAGAATATTTCATTAGAGCCTTGAACCCTAATACAACATTCTTTTCTTCACCCTGTTTTAGTGTCAATTTTCCAACACAGATTTCTACCCAAAAGTTTTCTTTTCCTTGCCTCTCTACTGATTTCTCCTCCTAAATTTTCCTCCCCCAATCACCAAAATTTAGCTCTCTATTTATAACTTGTTTCCATTAACTATAACCGTAGGATTAAAGGATCTCGATCAAACGGCTCCTGCTAAAACCCTGAATAAAAAAATTAATTATTATTTTATTTTATTTTCCAAATTATGAAAGATATCAATTAATTACTGCGATTCTAGCTAAATGGGAAACTCTTGGGAACGAATTAACATAATGTCAAAATGCTGGTCGATGATGTCGACATTTTACTTTGGATGGTAGGCTAACTTATGGCTGGTTCGTGGATATCTCAAAAATGGGCAAGAGTTTGGTGGACTTGGTGAAATGTGGACTTGGATTATAGAGGGGCACAATGGACTTTTGGTTTCCCAATGACCTAAAGTCTAATCACGGCATGGCCCTAACGTTAGTGAATTAGGGTGGTCGTCTAGTTGGCAGATTATAAGACTAGCTCACATTTGGGACTTAGAGCATCTCCAAGGGGATGGAGTTGTCTTCCTCTTTTTTAGGCCACATCAGATTTTTCTTCATTTTAGCAAAAAAATCATCTCCAACAACACTGTAATGAGAGAATGTGTGGGTGACGTGGTTGACCTTTTCCATTACATCCTCTACTTCGTCCTCTTGTTTTAGAGGTTTGCTTAGAGATGTGAGGAGTGCCATGTCAACAGTTTTTTCTAAATTGGTTATAATGTAAAAGTGTAAACCAATTAAATTGATACACGTATATATAAATCCTACTTTAAATTCTTACAACCGGAGGTGATACTTGGTATCTCCCTTAATTTAGGGGATTTTTTCTTTCACATTGCATTAGGATGTCTTTAAACACCTTCCATGTGAGAACCACACCACATTCCCATTGGAGATGCTCTTAATAAAAGAAGTCTGTACGTGTTGTTTTTTCACGGTCTAGTTAATTAATGAGGCGGTAACCGTGACCTTAGTTTCGCATTCATTTTAGACCTTAACACCAACACTACTTCGAATACGATTTTGCGACGACATTCGTGACCGTGTAGAATTTGGGTGTCCACAGTTGCCCCTCTTTGGTAGAGGTTCGCGTGCAACTGAATATCAAAGACATACACACCAATTTTGCTCGTTGGATTCCTCACTTGTAATTATCCGGGATGACACTATTAAGTTCACCTGAGTTACTACTAAGTATTTTGATTTTGCATCGGTACACATACTCGTGATAGAAATCAGGACGAGTCGGTACGAGGTGCTATTACTAGCTATTGTGTAAACATGCTATTATATCACATCAACCTTTACGACTTCGCTCAAAATATTTTCATCATCTCCGGTCTTTTATACGATCCATTAGAAGCTAGGGAGATACGAATTGACCCATGCATTTTTTATTATCACAATCCTTATGAATAAAGTACACTTTCACTTTCACTTCCTCTTTGAGATTTGCGTACAAAATCTGGGGAAACCCTGTAATCGATGACCTTGCAAAATAGTTATTAGTAGCACATGTTCTTAATAAATACTAATTATTATTATTATTATATTTTTTTAATTTTTTTATAGTTTTTTTTATTCTTTTTTTATTCTTTTTTTATTTTTTTATTATTAAGAAAACAAATCCTAAAAAATAATTTTCAAAAACAAAATACTCAATATATACAAAGGTTTAGGAATCCTGACCTGCCACGTGTCTGATATATGCCACCAAAAATATTACCGTCCCCATCCAAATTTTCAAATCTGTCGATCCTCCCAGCTATAATTAACTTCATCAATTGGCTTCAGAATGTAAAAATGATTCACGATCTTGTTGCTTTCCAGGGATGACATTCGATGCTTCAAATCTTCAATTTCCTCTCTCGACTTTTCCTTTCCTCTATTTCTTTTAAGTGCTACTCAATTTTCCCAAGTGGCTGTTTAATAACCATTTTTTTAATTTTTTTTATATATTTTTTTTTCTTTTCACTTTTTCTTTTTCAATTTTTTTTCTTCTAATCTATACGTTTGACGTCCGTTGCTCATAGAACTTTAGGAGATGACTTACAGGACTAATGATGACACACAAATGGACTAACATATCTCTCTCTAAATTATTTACTTGAAAAAGACCGAACACTATAATAGAAGACTGAAATGCTCCAATGACATGGGCCCAGTATGATGATGGTGGTACCCCTAGATTTTTTTTTTTCTTTTCTTTTTTTTGTTGACGAGGATTAACATAGTGACGACTCTTCCTTTAGTAGATTTTTTTTTGTTGTTTTTTTTGACGAGGGCTTAATATAATGACGACTCTGCCCATAATATATTTTTTTTGGGACCGATTGACTAAAGGGACCAAACATGATGACGACTCTTCCCTTAGACTATGACAATATGAGAGAGATGTTAGACTTCTAAAAAAAATCTCCTCAAGTTTTATGAGAGTTCGCCGCCCTTAGATAGATTTGAGCTCTTACCTAGGTATGGTATTTCTTGGGTCGAGTAACACTTGCCGGGCATGGATCATGTTGGCTGCCTCGATAAAATGGTTGAACATTTATTTTATTCTGTACGATTCGATCTTCTCGAAATTCTACTTGTTTCATCTTCTTGATCCCTATGTCTGAAAAACCATTCATTATCTTTTGATTAACTGCATTCTTGAACCTTATATTCGGAAAATCATTCATCATATTCTGATTATTAGCTTTCTTGAACCTCATGCTGGGAAAATCATTTGTTGTCTTCTGATTAATATCTTTCTTGAACTTTTTGCTGGGAAAATTATCCATTACCTTCCGATCAATTGTTTCCTTGAACCTTATGCTCTGATTATTATTCATTGTCTTCTGATTATTTTCTTTCTTTAACATTCTGCTGGAAAAATCATTCACTTCCTTTTGATTAATTGCTTTCTTCAACTTTATGCTGGGAATATAACTCTTTGCCTTCTGATTAGTTGCTCCATCATTTTTCAAATTTAATAACACGTCCTTGTAAGAAACCGTTTTCTTAGCTAGAGGACTCGTCGTCCTGCCTTTATTTGGTGGAAAAATCTCGTCTTCATGTATTTTGAATCTCTCTTCCTTCTTTTCAAAGGTCTTCAACATCCACTGTGGTCTTAACTGCAATGGTTTCTCTTCAATTAAATTCACTACTTCTGTCTTCTGTATTGGCACATGCTTGCACTGTATCCAAATTTTGGTTGTATCTATCTTCTTTCTCTGAGGTGCCCTTAAAGAGTTATCTCTTTTCCTCCGATTGACAAATTTTACTTCTCTAGTTGGTTCAGGTTTTTCTTTACGGTGGTTCCACAGTCCCCATGGCTTGCCAGTATTCTCACTTCCTTTATTTATGCCGAGTATATTGTTCTTCAAAACATTTTCCTACAAATAAAATCTTTTTGGTTTTTAGTTTTCAAATTTTTTTTTCGGATTTTTTGAAATATTTTGAAAATTGGAAATAAAAGACGACTTATCTACAAATTCAGGTGGTGTACCCTTAGCTGTTCGGATTGATTCAACAGAATGAGTTAGAGACTTACCTGACTCAACCTTTATTGTTCTTACCACTTTTTGTTCATCCTCTTGTCTTGTAGACTTCAACCTGGGTGATGGTTGTGTAGGAGGCATTGCATTTTTATCCCTGAGATGAGGTGGCTTGTAAATGGGTCTTTTTCTTGCTACATTTTGAACTTCATTACCACCCTCACTTTTGAGCGGATCCACCCACCTAGACGAAGATTTATTCGTTGGATGTACCGGATCAGGAAAGATATCTAAGAGGTAGATTGGCCTCGCGGGTGGTTGAACGGGATAAGACAAGATCTCTGAAATATGAACAGGCCTAATCGGTGCCGCCCGCTTTGGTAGAAGGTCAGAGATATGCACAGGCTCTGCTGAGAGTCGGTTGGAATTTGGCACGTTCCTCGGTTGCTCCATTCCATAATATTGCCATTAATTCAGATAGAAAAACAGAACGATTGGTTGAACGATTGGTTGAATTAAGATCGAACGTTAAGATTAATAGTTTAAAATTAAATTTATATTTTTAAATTTTCATCAACATTAAATTAACCTTTGTCATATTTATTATTAACAATTTTTTATTAGTTATTTTTTTTTTAATTATTAATGGTCAGTTAACTGATTCCATTATTTATGGGATAATTACGGTATGATACGGTAAGGTGCACTTTTCTAGGATCTTAATTTGATTACATTAATTAAATGGGAATTTCCGTAATCAATAATATTCCTAGCATTGTCCGATCCTGCTCCTTTCCTTCTCTTCCTCGTCTTATTCATGTTTCTTCTTTTTCCTTTTTTCTCTGGGTTGGGTTCGTGAAGCTTCTATCTGGATTATTCTTTTATTTAAAAAGCAAAAAAATCCATAGATTTAAAGAGAAAGAAGAATCTATGGATTTAGAGAAAGAAAAAATATATATGACAATATATGGCGGAAAGGTTTGTTTACCTGAAAGCTGCATATCAATATCAGATGTTAAGAGCATGCCATATATCATAGGAACAGTATTTGTGCAGTTACATAGATCATTAACCAACACAGTCACCAGTTCGCAACAACTAACTGTTCTAAAAAGTACGAGAATTCTTTTTATCATATTCAATTAGAAGATTTTTTTTTTTTTTTTTTTTCGAGAAACACACCATGGCATTAACTGAAAAGAAAATTACAAACATCTGATAAAGGTTCTTTCCTCAACAAAGAGTTCAAAAAAGGAGGAATAGAAACCCAAGAAGTTTTCAAATGAAACTTTCTAGCTCGACGTGCAAGCCGGTCCGCCTATCTTATTTTTAAGTCTCTTAATATGTACAACCTTAAAACTAGAACTATTTGAAAGGCAAATCCGACAATCTTCTAAAAGATCACTACAAAGCCAGTCCACGTCACCCTTGCCTTCTTGAACGAAATTCACTAGTTGAAGGCAGTCACTGACAAACAGAACTTTGGACAAATTCATCTCTTCTTCCCAAGAGATAGCCAAAATTAGGGCTGTTACCTCAGCTCCAACAACACCTGTAATCAGCCAAAAGTCTGCTCTTGACTGAATTAATCTACCTGCATTATCACAAAGAACAATACCAATACCCATATTAAGATCTTTATAAGAACCATCCAGAAAGATAACATAATCAACATCCAGCAGCGATGTTTCAACATTCACTCTACTCAAAGTTTTAGAAGAAGGAGGAGCAATAAAGGTATTGATCAGCCTTCTGGTATCCATAATAACCTTGTCCAGATTAATAGTGGAGTTTTTAAAGATCACATCACATCTAAATTTCCAAACAAACCACATTACTATAGCGCCAATACTAGGCCAATCAACAACATAAGGAGAAGTACCCAGGTTACTATCAAACCAGTTCAAGAATATATCATCCACCCAATCAAAATCCCCAGCTACCATATGCTGCAAAGAGAGGGATAACCAAATATGGGAAACAATGGACATTTAAAAAACAGGTGCATCACAGTTTCAGATTCATTCTTACAAAGACAGCAGTAATCATCAATCGCAGGATTATAAAGCATAAGGAGAGAGAGTTAATAGACAGCATATAAGCAAAAATTTTCTACATGAAAAACTTAATCTTAAGAAGACAATCTAATGACCAAACTCTCTTCCAGAAAGAAGCATCTTCAGGAGTTATAGATTCATTCATATACACTTTATAAGCAGATTTTATAGTGAAATTTCCATTTCTTGTGTGAGCCCACATGATAGTATCTTGTTTACTTGTATTTATTCTAAGAGCAAGAATTTTGTTGACTACATCCTGAGAAAACAAAGAAGTAATAAGACCAATATTCCAGGAGTTATTCTGCACATCAATAAGATCACTAACAAATCTGAAATTTGCAAAATTAGGGCTAATCGAAGTCGAAGGAGAGTCACTAAAAGGTAACCAGTTTGAAGACCAAATACTTGTAGCCTTACCATCATTGATTTTATAAACAATATTAGCTTTAATGAAATTCAAACCTTTTACAATGCCCTTCCAAGTCCAGGAATAGGTATCTGCTGCTTTGTCGATCTCTAGTAGATTTTGATTTGGAAAATACTTATCCTTGAAGAATTTAGTTACTAAATGATCTGGATTCTTATACAATCTCCAACCAATTTTTTCTATAAAAACTATGTTAGTATCATAAGAATTTTTAATTCCAAGACCACCATTCAATTTTGATTTACCAATATCACTCCAAGAACAATAGTAAGCAGCTCTCCTAGGGTCTTTCTTCGACCACCAAAAAGTTCTCTGAATAGAGTCAATCTTATTAGTAATCTTTTTAGAGAAAGGAAAGCTAGACATATGATACACTGCTAGAATAGAAAGGACATGTTTAGTGACCACAGTTCTACCAACAACATTCAAGTTTGTTTTCATGCAATTACTTAATCTGCTATGAATTTATCAATGAGGAATTGAAAGGTTTTAGTCTTATCCCTGTTAACAAATAAAGGGGTACCAAGATACTTTTCAGAAGTACTGAGGAATTTAATTCCAAGGGTTCTAGCTAAAAGTTTGACATGTTTATGATGCATTTTATTGCTAGTAAAGAAGCCTGAATTTTCGAAATTTATAACCTGACCTGACGCTTTCGCAAAAGTATCAATAATCTTCATAAGATTTCGAGCATAAGTTAAGGAAGCTTTCATAAAGAGCATGCAGTCATCTGCGAAAAACAAGTGAGATATCGAAGGACTATTATTCCTTAATTTAAAACCTTGGATCAGATTATCATTTTCTCCCTTCAACAAGAGTTGAGAAAAAGTTTCCATGCATAATATAAAGATGTAGGGAGAAAGGAAATCCCCCTGCATTATTCCTCTAGAAGGATAAAATATATCACTGGGAGAGCCATTAACCAGCACCGAGTATGAAACTGTAATAATACATTGAGAAATAAGATGACACCAATCTTCAGAAAAACCCAGCCTTTTAAACACAACAAGAATAAAGGGCCACTCAAAGCGATCAAAAGCCTTAGATAAATCTAACTTGATAGCCATAAATCCATTCTTATTATTTTTCCTTTTCCTAGTTTTAAAAGAGTGTAAAATTTCATGACTGATTAGAATGTTGTCTTGAATTTGCCTTTTTTCAATAAAAGCATACTGAAAAGGCAAAATAAGAGAATCAAGTAAAGGTTTTAGCCTATTTGTAAGAATTTTTGAGATAATTTAATAGATTGTATTCGTAAGACTAATAGGTCTGAAGTCATTAGGAGTTGTAGGGTTATTAACTTTTGGAATCAGCGCAATGAAGGTATGATTCAGCTGCTTAAGAATAAATTTGTTTCGAAAGAAAGATTGCACATGATTTATAACTTCTAAAGATACCTCATTCCAGTTGTCTCTAAAGAACCCACCAGGGAAACCATCCGGACCCGGTGATTTCCACAGAGACATGTTTCTGATAATATCAAGAATTTCATCCGAAGTAGGTACGACAGTTAATCTGGTATTAACATCATCAGTTATTATAGGCTGTATATCTTTAAGAACTTCCTAAATAACATCTTTATTAGGCTGCGATGAAGTATAAATATTTTTTAAATGATTAGAAAGAAGAGAGACAACTTGATCTCTGCATTCCTACCAGTTTCCATGACTGTCACGTAAAGTATGTATTATACTATACATATTTATGAGTTTTACTGTATTATGAAAGAAGTGAGTATTCTTATCATAATAGTTGAAGTAGTCAATTCTTGATTTCTGTATATAAAACGAGTTTTCAATCTCATACCAGTAATCCAGCTGCTTCGAATAATTCAGAATGAAAGAACCAATCGAAGGAGTATATGGCATAGCTTGAAGCTTCTCAATTTCAACGTTTAATTTTTCTATTGTGGTTTTTATAGGACCAAAGGAATTCCGATTCCAAATACTTAGATTATGCTTAAGGTTTTTAAGCTTACCCGCAGCAATGAAACTAGCAGAATCCCTAACTGAATTGGACCAAGAATTAGAAAGCACATTCTTAAAGTCAGGACTCGTTTGCCAACATTTGAAAAACTTAAACGGGATGTTAAGTTTATCATTAAAATGAAAACAATTGAGCAAGATAGGACAGTGGTCAGAAATGACACGACCTAAGTTTGTGACCCTAGTATGCTGCAGTAAAGATATCCATCTATCATTCATAAAACCCCTATCCAACTTTTCAAAAATAAGCTCAGCGGGAGATTTGAACCTTCTATTACACCAAGTATAAAGATTACCAAAAGAGAAAACTTCATTCAGATTTAAATTAATCAATTTATTTCTGACAAAGTCCGGAACAATCGAGTTTTCAGCAATACCTCCCTGTTTCTCAGAGTCATGCATAGTGAAGTTGAAATCACCTAAAAGTAACCAAGGTCTGTTTGCCTCTTCGTTTATACTACTAAGGATGTTCCATTGTGTTCTCATACCCATGTTGTTTAAATACCCATACACAAAAGAAATAAGACAATTTTTAATATGCGGAGTTATATCACACACAATATGGATCATGTTGAAGGAGGAGTTTATACTTTTTATGTTGGATTTTTCAAAGTAACCTAAAGCTAGTCCTTTAGACTTACCCACCGAGGGAACAAAAAACAAAGCATCAAAGGGCAGATGATGACAATATTTACGAACAGTGTCTTCATCTACCATTGTTTCAATTAAACAGATAGCGTCATATCTAAATTTCTTATATAAGTTTAAAACATGCAACCATTTCCTATCAGAGCAACATCCATTTTATGTTCCAACACAAGAACTTCATCTCAGATCAAATAAAACAAACTAAATAAAAGCAACAAAGAGAGCAAATCAAAATAGAAACAACAATGACATAGAAAATTAACAGTAAAATAAGAAAAACTTACTAGGTCATGAGCATCCGAAGGTTCCGCATCCATAGAGTCAGTATCCATCATCATCAAATCAACTTATTTTTCGAACTCTTCATCAGTGATTTCAGGTTCAGGTGGTAGCATTGATAAAGGCATAGGCTCAAGAATCAAGGGCTCCAAAGGAGCTTCCTTCTGATCAGCACAATAGGAATCTCCAACATCTGAGCTTAAAGGCAAAACCAATTATGAAACATAGTTTATCTCCGAGGAAGAACTAAAGATATATCCAGGAGCGGAGAAGACAGTCTGAGCAAAATCAGAAGTCAAAGTCGACCAGACCATGTTGGCATCAACAAAGCTTTGACTTGCAGGATAGTTCGAGCAACCGGAATTGAAAGAAACATCAGCAGGTGGGCTAAAAGGAGAAACATATGTCAATGGTGGCCAATGGGGAGTCAGTATCATATTAAAAGAAGGGGTTCCAGAGCTATTTCGAAGCTAACAGACTCAAATGATGTTGTAGTTCTTTTGCCTTTTCTATCATGCACAAGTCCATCAGAATAAAAAGAAATATTTTCACAAGAATGAGTAAAACCAGCACGGCTCATAAAGGACTGAGAGGAAACTGTATTTGAAAAATCTTGGCTAACTGGTTCCCTAATAGTAAGAGGAGAATACTTAGGTCTACCAGTTGAGAAAGCAGGGGAGAAGAAAGAAGAACCAGAATTTCTGAGAGCTGCAGCTGGCTGGAGGATGACAGAGAAAGCAGATGGCTTCGAATGATCGAGCGCTGCAGCATCAACATCATTAACAACCAGAGAAGGAACATTGCTATTCTTTGACTTTGAGATTTCTCCAACTTCATAAGTAGACTGAAGGTTTGTTACAACAACATGGGAAGAAATTCTTGCAAAATCCTCATCTGGATATCCCTGCATTGAATGTCATTGTGATACAACACAAAACAATTCTTGCAAGCCCTGAAAGGAAACTTAGGGTAAAAAGCACGCATGATATAAGTTCTTATAGTAGTATGAATAACAATTTTCCTAGTCAGAGGAGTTTCAAGAGGAACCATAAGTCTAACTTCAAAATGATTCCCCAGTGGAGAGTCGGCCGAAACAAAGTTTCCTATTTGATCTAAAACTTCCATAACTCTACCCTTATTAACCAAGTCAGAGTGAATGTCGATCATAACTGGCATGAGGGTTTTTTCCCAAACCAGATCAAAAATCGACTCCATATCTCTTAATGGCTGAACTGCAAACAGTTGACCAAAGAGCAAAGTTGGTCTAGCTACATAAGCTATCTCCATATCCTTTTTGGTATTGAACATAACAACAAAAAGGTTCTGAATTCGATTTACTTGAATAAAGGGTTTGGCTAGCTTAAAATATGGAGAGTTGATGGTCCAGATTCTGTTGAGGTTATGTTTGACAGATTTTTGTAGTAGTTTATTGTATCATCACAGAAAAGTGCAGCAAACCTAAATGGGAATTCCTCACAATCTTCATCTAAGTCAAGTACTCTAACCTGGGATCAGGCATTTCCATTGCAGTTACCAATCTAAGAAGAGAGATAACAATGTAATACACAGTAATAAGACACTTTCTCAGAGCACTAAGCTGTGATGGGATGAACTTAAGCAAAAACCAAATTCAATTTATACAGGTATAAGGGAATCTAAATTGATTAAAAAACAGTAATGACTTAGACAAACTAATGGAATATGAGAGATAATCATAATCTGTCAACATAAAGTCTCAATTACTAAAACATCTATCACAGCTGAAATATCCAGACAAAGAGGAGTAAATGATTAGCATGCTTAAGAGAGTGAGCTGACAACGCCTTCTTTGAGGAAAGATTATACACGGAGATGCCTTGAGCATACTAAATGACTTGATTCATAACTTTAGTAAATCAATTGACAGTTGAGAGAAGCTAGCAATTTTCCAAAAGAAATTAAGTGTCTGAAAAAGTAGCTTTTATTCAAGAAATAAACCATAATAAAGATAATAATAAGCTTGATTACCAGTAAATTTTTGACAACACCAATTTTGAGAAGTGACTAATGAATATCTGTCACAAAATATTCTCATTTCATCAATTCAGAGCAACCCCTTTCCAGAGCAGAAACAAAAGATAAAATTTGCCAAATGTAGATAAAATTCTTCTTGAATCATAAAAACAGATTAAACTATGTAACTCTTGATGATTTCCTTCCACTTAGTAATAAATAAATATTTTTTATTGCTAATTAAAAATTAGAAACACAACTTTTGATGGTCTTGAGAGAGAGGATTTGGTTAATTAAGCTTCTATTCAGACTAAAACATCATTTCCTATACATCTAATTACTCATCCTTACATAGCAGGCTACTTTGAGAGAGAAACTACACTTAGGTATATCATTTCCAAAATATTCTCAGTTCAAGTAAATTTATAAAATTAGAAGAAGTAATCGTATCAGCAACAAATCCCCTACAAATTGTAGGATCTCCCATATCTCAGATGCCACAAAAAAAAAGACCCCTTAATTGCAAATAGAGAGTCTAATTCCAGAACCCATTTTTACTTGTAAATTGACAATGATGGACTAAAACTCTATGATTGCACCTCGATTAGCTCATGACCTAAACATAACAACAAAGAAAGGGAGAAATTAATCAACAGGGGTAAATAGGTAGTAACTTATAGAAACAAAAGAAATCTCGGAGATTATAACTTAGTGGAAAATCATTAAATTAAGTAAAGATTGAAAGAAAACTCAGCAATCTAAGAAAGTTCAAAATAGGTAAAAAAACTAGGGTTTTTAGAAAGAAAAAAAAAACGGTAACAAAAGTACAAAAAGATACTATGGAAAAGAAGCAAAATTAATAGATAAACATCATCTACTGTTTGATTTGAATTGGTTGAAGATAGATCGAAGAAAGAAGAGGAAGAAGATTTGAGTTTGACTAAGTCAGCGTCGCACGACCAGTCGCATGATTTTTCACCTTTCTTTCGATGAGTGGATGATTCACCTTCAATTAAAAGTTCTACGATTGAAGTTTTTTTTAGCATTAGCAACATCAAATATAATAATAAGTGTCTTCTTATTTTTCAACGCTTTTTCTTCTTGTACATTAATGCTGCGGCTGCAATACTTACTAATGATACGTTTTCGTGGTGGGCATGTGAATCGATCGAAACGTGTAAAACAATACATTTATCTGATTTTCTCTTTTTCATTTGATTTCTATGTTTATTGTTTGTCTTTTGATTTTAGTATCTTGAAAGTGAAAATGGTGATAATTGTGGTTCTCTCCCACGACGACGGGGTATTATAGATAAGAATTACGAGTTTTCGCTATACATAACCGATTAAAGGTGATAGCAATTATCAACGGGTGAAAGCCAAATTATTTATTAAAAATTGCAATCTTTACCGACCAAAACACACTGAGCTTAAATTTTCATTGAAAACTAAAATTTTCACAAATCTTATTGTGTGAAAACCGGAATTTTCACCAATCGCGTTTTGGTGAAAATTGGAATTTTCCTAAAACTGCGTGGGTCATAGCCAGAAAATTTTCAATGAAAACTAGAACTAGAATTTTCACAAATTTAATTACAGTGAAAACCAGACTTTCACCAATTATGCCTTGGTGAAAAATCGAATTTTCCTACAATTTCATGGGTGATAATCGGCTTTGTTTGGACCTTGCGGTAAAATTTAAATGAAAAGTGGGGACAAACAAATAAATTTAAAATTATTTAGGAAAGATTTTTTTTAGGAAATAAACGGGAATTATTAGGAAGTCAAAGCAGTTTTTTGTGGAGTTTTATAAGGGATTATAATTTGTTATAACTATTTATTATTTTTTTTGTTAAAACATAATAAAATTAATTTCTTAAAAGGTTATTTATGTAATCAACTCGTATTTATAAGTAATTATGGGTTCCCCGTATATGCAATTTTAATGGTGGATTTCATATATAAAAAAAGGAGAATTTGGGCTGAAGAAAAAATTCCTCATTCTTATTATTAAGTAAATGTTACTAGATTATTACTGAGTAACCAACAATGCCGCAAACCGTATCCGAGATTAATCTTTACCCTTGTGAATCTATCAGCTTCTCCTCTATCCTACTAATTTGTCTCCTTACGGATTTCTTCCCAAAAATTTTCTTTTCCTTGCCTCTCTACTGATTTCTCCTTCTAAATTTTCCTCTCCAGTCACCAAAATTTAGCTCTCTATTTATAGCTTGTTTTCATTAACCATAATCGTAGGATTAAAGAATCTCGATCAAACGCCTTCTGCTAAAACCCTAAATATTATTATTATCTTAACCAATATTATTTCCATTGAATAAAAAATATTAATTATTATTTGACTTTATTTTCCAAATTATGAAAAATATCAATTAATTCCTACGATTCTAGCTAAATGGGAAAGTCTTGGGAACGAATTAATAATGTCAAAATGTTGGTCGATGATGTCGGCTAACTTATGGCTGGTTCGTGGATATCTCAAAAATGGGCAAGAGTTTGGTGGACTTAGTGAAACGTGGACTTGGATTATAGATGGGCACAATGGACTTTTGGTTTCCCACTGACCTAAAGTCTAATCACGGCATGGCCCTAACGTTAGTGAACTAGGGTGGTCGTTTGGTTGGCAGATTATAAGACTAGCTCACATTTGGGACTTAATTAAACAAGTCTGTACGTGTTGTTTTTTTAGGGTCAAGTTAATTAATGAGGCGGTAACCATGACCCTAGTTTGGCACTCATTTTAGACCTTAACACCAAGACTACTTCGAATACGATTTTGCGGCGACATTCGTGACCGTGCAAAATTGGGGTGTCTACACAATCACACGAGTATATCACCTCAAAGCATGAACTATTTCATGACTCAATTCTTGATCCAACTTATCAAAATATGAGTATTGTCTTCAGATCTTAAGAAACCATGATGTCCCTTATTAAAAGGGTTTCCCTATGTAAAAGTAAGAACTTTTTACAAAAACTGTTTCATATAAGTTGGAAGAAGAGAAATTGGAGTCTCAATTTTTTTTGGGTTCTGTTAAAATTCCTTGATAAAAAAAAACAGGTTCCGGAAGACTCTCAATATTTTGAGATGTAAGAGCTGTTGGAAAGAAACTCTTTCTTGGTGTCATGCTTTGCAAGAACAATTTTTTGTTTCTACAAAAATTAACAAAAACAAATGAATGTTGAGCTGTTGCTCATTTCTGTACCAAACATGTCTTTGACTTGCACACGAGCAGTTCACATATGTTGGACCAGAGCCGTCTCACGAACGAATCTAGTATTTGAACGTGTCAAAATGGTTCACTCGACACTTAAAAGAGAAAAAGAATCTCTTTGGTTCTTTCACCCTTCTTCTTCGTCTCTCCAGTTCGTATACGAGAGAAGAAACTCTACGGTTCTCATATCTTCAACATCTCGATTCTATACCAAACCAAAATTGGTTTGACTATTTGGTTCCAGAATTAGCTCGTGTTTGTTGGGTCAAGAATCATTCTTGGGTTTGAAGTGTGTGTGCTGGATTCCATTGACAGTTCGCGAGTCAAGTAAGTTTTTCAACTCGTTCTTGTACCTTATCAGCTACGGAGCGTAAAAGAACTAGACATGTAGGAAGCTCAAACCGACAAACTAGAGATGAATCCTTTTATGACCCAAGTTTCCTTGCTAGATTTGTCAACCCTACTGCTCGTAAACTCTATTTGTATAAGAACAAAACGCCCATTTGTGAAAGATACTATGACACGCCTAAAATTAGAGTTCATGGTTTGAATGATTTCTTCAAGAAGTACAGATAATATTGTCAAAAGTTATCTCTTTCATATGTCGATATGCATGTATTGATACAAGATCGATGAACTTTTGACAAACAAAAGTTAAGCCTATTATGTTAACTCTTTGATGGAATATAGGTTAAAATCTTTTGTTTACAAAGATTATGTCTGTTATATGTCGATATGCAAATAGTGATGAAGATAGAATGAATCTTTGTATATTCCGCAGTATTGATCTTCCCTGATCCATATTTTATGTATATACTGTGCGGATCCATAAGTTTTCTTATGTGAGCATTTCCAACCAAACAAATCATAGATTCGTTTGTGATTAATTTGGTTGAGTATTCCGATTAAATTAATCATAGGTTCTCTTGTGATTAGTTTGATTGAGAAATTTTGGATACAAAATCATTTCCTTATGGTTTTTGATGTCCAAAGAAATCCTTCTTTTCTTGTAAAAGTAAGGTCGGTCTTGTTGTTCTTTCGGAAATGACATCAAATAAGGGAGAGTTATTTTGAACTTGCGCTTAATTTCCATATCTTTGTGGGGAGCGCGTCTGTAGAATATTTTAGGGGTTATCTTGTATCTTTATAAACTCCTTGATGAATGCATTTAGCTTCGGCTTTATGATTGCATATAAAAAAGTTGATATGTACTTTTCTTTGTACTTGAAGCATCTCCGTGGAAATTTCATTAGGATCTCGTTTTCGTACCTTTGCCAATTTTATTGACAAAAAGGGGGAGAACTAATATGTAGTTCACACTATAAATACATATGGTTTACGTGTTTTACGGATCATTATGTAAGGGGGAGTGATTTTCATGTTGAGATGAAAGTATTAACTAAGGGGGAGTGATACATATCACCATAGTATTGTTATCGAAGTTGTGATATAAGAACTTTGATACTGTGTAATAATACTATGACACTGTATAACAATGATCGAGATCTTATGTTTTCTCATTTTTATGGCTACAGATCTTCAACAACGATGATGCTGAATTGAACATCTATGGAATCATGGGAGTACTTGGAAAAGACGAAGTTTTCGAGTAATGTTGAAGCACCAAGGAGATCAAGCATGTGGACGAGAAGCTACAAAGTTTTATTTATTTTGTAATCCATATGTATTGATAGTTTTGCCACTAAAATTGACAAATGGGGAGATTGTTAGAGCATTGCTCGGTCGAACTCGCATGCGTTGCTATCTCAAGCATGTTTGTCAAGTTTAGTTGTCAAAACTATATGTCTTGATTTCTAGACTACTTATAGCTAAGTCTCGGTTTAAGACAGTTTAATGTAGTTGAGCTCCAGACTCCATGAAAATCATCTTATGAAGACGAAGAACTACTCAAGGAACCAGTGGAACTTCATCCGACTAAAAGGTATGTGGAGACTTGAACTTATCTATCACTCAAAAATCTATCTACTATATCTCTTACTCTTGAGACAAAGTCGTATAAGTATGATAGTTTTCATACATACACATTTTCTATTTTGACTCGAGTTTACTCGCCTATCTTTTTCTCGAAATATGTGTTGGTAAGCTTTCGCTTTAACCAATTTTCATCTTAACCCGCAATAAAAGTCATGATGACGTTTCAATCTTGAAAATAGATTCGATGACGATAGTTGTGAATAACGACTGTTATAACATTATTGAAGAATGTTTCAATGATTGAAATGTAGAGTTGAAATTACCATCTATGGATATAAGCATATATAGTGTGTTCGCACAATAGTGTATAAATCCATGTGCCGGAAACCAAGTGCGTGCATATGTGTGCATGCGGTATTGGTGAAGGAGACAGGTTGAAATTTAGAGTTGAGATTACGTAACAATTGATGGTGGTTTTTGGCTTAGGGTTAAAATCGTAAAACCTTACATCTGACATCACTCTGCAAGGAAACGGTGCCGTGAGTGCTAACCTCTCCACCAACATATTTATTGAGCCATTGACTATATTTACATGAAATTTATCCAGACTGGCGACTGTAGAAACCATCCCAAACACTCTGTAAAATTTCGGCACCTCGCCAATACAAGACTCACTGAGTACTTTCCTGTGTTATGTTCCCCGACAGAACCCTTAATATCGGTATGGCATAACAGATTTGTGTTCACTCGTAGCGGAGTAGCATGAACCTCCAAGTACCAAAGTTAAGGCAACCGCACGAAATGCTCAAACGGAAAGCACACTGCATTTTGTAGATAAGGATTTTTGTTGTAGCATACAAAATCCAGCCAATTATTGTGATAACTCACAAAAAACTCATAAATCCCGACTAATTTGCAAAATTAGGGTTTCGCGCCCTGCGCAGTACACTAGACCTCGTTGGTCAAAAAACTATGCTTAGCAAAACTAGGCGATTAAATCCGCCACAACACACTAGAAGTGTGGCCACGCCCTATCTTGCTGGCCCCACCTCCCATCGACCAATCAGGTCGCTTCAAATCCTCCACACTCACACAAAAGTGTATCCACGCCCATGCTTGGCCGACCCTCTTACATTAAACAATCAGGTTACTTCAAACTCGCCACAGTGTTGAAAAGGAGGAAACCACGCCAGATGGTCGCAAAGCCAATTGGCTTCCCAAAACCCGCGCCAAACGCGCATGCCAGGCGCACATGCCAATCGGCACGCCAAACATGCCAAGCAGCATGCCAAATTCTCCAAACGTGCGTACTAGGTGCACATGCCAATCGACATGCCAAACATGCCAAGCAGCATTCCAAACTCGCCAAACGCGCATGCTGGGCACACATGCCAATCGGCATGCCTAACATGCCAAGCTGACAAACGCGCATGCCAGGCGCACATGCGAATCGACAAGCCAAACATGCCAAGCAGCATGCCAAACTCTCCAAACGCGCGTGCCAGGCGCACATGCCAAGCTTCCAAACTCGCCAAATGCGCATGCCAGGCACACATGCCAATCGGCATGCCAAACATGCCAAGCAGCACCCCAAACTCGCCAAACGCGCATGCGAAGCGCACATGCCAAGCAGCACGCCAAACTCGCCAAACGCGCATGTGAAGCGCACATGCCAATCGGCATGCCTAACTTGCCAAAACGCGCATGCCTAACTTGCCAAAACGCGCATGCCAAGCTCACATGCCAAACAACATGCCTAACTTTCCAAACGCGCATGCAAAATGGCATGCCTAACTTGCCAAAACGCGCATGCCAGGCGCACATGCCAAACAGTATGCCATATATGCTAGTTAGGGTTTCGGCATGCTAAACCCTAATTTAGACAAAGTTTCCAGGCGCCGACAGAAGGTAGCCATAATCAACGACTATCCTTCCTCATGAGATGCAATCTCAGCCATCCAAGTTCGCCACCTAGCTGACAGACTTTTGGCAACTTTCAGGCGACTAGCCGCCTAAAACTAATGGCCATGGCTACGCCAGACGCCACTTGCACCATCGTGCCACTGTCATGCACGAGCCATCCCATCCATGCCGCATTACCACTGGCGTGCACGAAAAACACCATTGCGCCATCTTCAGGCGCCAACATAAGGTAGCCATAATAAATGGATACCCTTAATCCTGAGATGCAATCTCAGCCATCCAAGTTCGCTACCGACCTGGCAGGCTTGTGTCAAGTTTCAGGCAACCAGCCAGGACTAGTCCACTAGCACCACATGCTATTTTCCTGCGGCAAACCCCTTGATTTTAACTTGCCACACGTAGCAAACTGCTACATGTTTTCCACGAAAACACTCGAGACATCAAAACATGTCACAAACTGGGGGATACTCGATAGGGTATTGGTCTGGCAGTTTACAGCGTGCGGCGTGCAATACGCCCGTTACAAGAAAGTGTCATAAAGCGAGGCGATTAGTAATGGCAAGAAGTAATGGTGAACCATATCCTTCATTATGGAAACATCAATTCCAGGCGTTACTCGTTACTCTTTTCTTCCAGCACTCAACCGTTTCCACTTCGTATGAGACCAGGGTACGTTTTGTTGTGACTTGTATGAATAGGTCTCACCTATTTCCACCAAACGACAAGTTTTGGGCAGGAGAACAATATAACATTCAGAAATCACCTGATAGCTTTTTCATTCAGCTAGGCAGTCCAATTTTCTGATACAAGTCACAAAGCACCCACACTTCTAGAACGACGATTCTGGTCTCAACACTTTCTTCGCTTCCCTCCCTAAGACCAACCCTTCTCCTTCACTTTGTGACCGGAGCAAATCTGGAACAACCATTTCTTGGTTTAGGCCATATTTGTACAGATTGATCTCTCGAATCAAAAGTACTACCGTGCAGTACATTGTTTAGGGTTTAAACTTGTTTCTCATTAACACACACGAATTTACCAAAATCAGCAGAAAATGTTTTCACCCACAAACAATTTGCGACCACAGTGGGAGATTAATCTTTCGGTTACAATATCAATTCCCAATTTCCAATTTCATTTTCAACCCCGATCAATAGATGATGGAACTCAGGTCCGGATCAGCAACAAACCCTGAAAACACTAGCGCTGAAATCATCTTCGATGTTAACATTTCTTTCAGTGACATTAATGCGCCACCTCTACACCAGCGGCACGGAAAATGTCCCTTCAGGCGTTACACCTCCGAAAACCAGAGCTAGAGCCGCTGCCGCCACCCCCAACGTTTCTTCGAGTGTGATAGCTCTAGCCGTCACCCGAGCCGCTGTTCCTCCACCATCAGAACGAGAGGCTAGAAGAAGCCGAGATCCTCTTACCACTGTTGATTTGCTGGAAAAACAAAAGGTTCTCGTAAGGCTCAGACAAACATGACTCCAACTCAGAAAGAGATACCCATTTTCCTCAAGAAACTAACGGAGCGGCTACTGCGAGAGTCACGATCAACCCCATACGGAGCTGACGAGGAATAATTTTCACATCCGACGCAGACACTTCAGCAGGTCGCGTGTTTATAGAAGAAGAGGCTCGCGTTGCTCTTGAACGCCCAGTAGAAGGGAATCAACAATCCAATTTCGTCACACGTGAAGATAAGGAAGGACTTCTCCAAAATCTAGGCAAAGAAAATCAGCAACCCTTCTGAGTTCACAGAGACCCTCTTTCCGTCAGGAGCTGCATGATTTCTGGGGACTTCGCCCACCAAATCGGGCGGTCTATGATGAAACATTTATATGAGATTGTATATTACTCCAACGCGCAGCGTCAAGACATATTTGCAGTCCTCAACCGCACTACATCCGGAAAGCAGCTGTTTCCAGCCAGGAAAGCCGTTCCCAAACCCCAACCTCTCATGGGAAGCACGATTGATAGATGTAACTAGGGACTCCTAACCACTATTCACTTGAAGGATGTCGAGTTTGACAGCACGCTGATTGACGCGGCCTCCGACTTCAACATTATAACCGTCAAGGCTCTGAGAGTTGCAAGGAAAAAATCAAACAGAAGAAGCGTATTCTTTCCCATGAGAGAAAAACACGACTTGCCGACCAACACTATTTGTGCCGTCTTCCCATATGCCATATCGTATCAAGTTGTTTTTCGAAGTCAAGGGTTAATAGCGCCCTCACTGGAGTTTTCTACATGAGCCACTTCGAAGTCTCTCTCCAGGAGCCGCTTCAACGTTCTCTCCAGAAGTCGCTCCGCTTCAACGTTCGCTCCAGCAGCCAAAGCTTCAGCGTTTTGCTCCATAAACTTCAAAGTTTCTCTCCAGAAGCCGCTCCGCTTCGACGGAGGACGCTCCGCTTCAACGTTTTGCTCCAGGAACCGCTTCAACATTTCGCTCCAGGAACTACTTCGACGTTCTCTCCTGAAGCCGCCTCTTCACCGAAAATAAATATAAAAAAAAGGGGAATAAACTCACATATATGAGTTATCAAATCCCATCAATATTCATGTCCGTGGTCATCCAAGGTTCGTGCTCATAGCTACCGCTCTTTGCTTTCAAGATCCAGTAGCCGTCACTCTTCCTCGCCAAGATCTGTACCCGTAGTCACCACTCCTCCCTGTCAAGGATCGTGACCGCAGCCATCCAAGCACCTGCCATCTTGTTTTTGTTCCCACGAAAACGCAGTCTCTTAGATCGCAGTTGCTGCCAAGAACTGTTGTTTTTCATTTGCTGATACCAGCCAGAGCTTTACCATAACAACAATCACTACAAAGGTAATCCGTACTTCTCCATATTTTAGTTTCATATGTAAGAAGTAATAGAGTCACCAGTATGGATGCAAGATGATATCTTTATCATGGTCAACTCACCAATCATACAAGATAGAACCACAAAAACCACACTTAGGGACTGAGGCTCAACACACGGAATCCCTTCATTGTCGAGAGCTTTTCAACTCAGAAGGGACAACTGGCCAAGAAGTCATGACCGTAACAAGGTCACCACTATTAAAATATGTAGTGCATGGATATCACCACCTCCTTGTCTGGAAAGATCCTGAACAACAAGCAATATTTGGCTCAGCCATTCATAAGCGTTGCTGTTAGTGAAGAATCAAAGAGGAAAGTCGCGCCTCAGCAAGCCACGCATACCGACTACACCATGTTTGCCGCATCACCTACTCATGACTCAATGCCACCTACCCAAGGCGTGCATAAAGACACGCATCGCCGAAAAAGCTAAATTCGGTGTTTCTAGATTTCAAATTTCCTATGGAAGGGGTGCATGGGCCGCCAGAAGTTGGGTGCAATGCAGAATTATAAGGTGCGGCTCCCGCCCACTGATCAACAAATGACGAATCCAAAAGATTGCCTCCTTCATAAATTCGTCAACCACCTTACCAATAAGGCAATAGAACTTTACGAGCCGCAGGGATTTCTTAACATAAAGTCGTGTACTGCATCAAAGACTCCAAAAACATGTCGCAAAGATATTCACATATCCGGCCACGCCATAGGATCTATGACCAGACATAAGTAACTGGGGACTTCTCATCGCATCCCATTCGATACAATAATCCAAGATTCAGAAGATGTTTCGAAGGATGTCGCCTGGAATGAAGTCCTTGGAGACTTGTTAACAACACGTCAGCAACAGAATGCCTCTCAGCTAATCTACTTTATCTAGCGATTCTGAAAGATGTCGACTATACAAGCATCCATAACATATCATCATCGCAATCAGAAAGTCTAGGTACCAGATAACTTAAAGTCAAGGATGTACCAACAACGCAACCACAATCTCCAAGGTTAGCCCTGACATAATCATTGCCGAGAATATATTTCATTCATATACCCCAAGATCTTAATGCATTTTGGTAAATTTTGAAATCCACTGGAGAGATTAGATACTCATTCTTCTGAAGTCAGAACCTCATTACACATTCTGGAGAAGATCGATGATATTGCTGGGTGGATACATGCGAAAGCACCTACCTTGAGTTCTCCTGGATTTCCTTGATGTTGATTATAAATACTGGAGACTGCTTTGTTGCCATTAATGCCCGATCTACCACCGCTAACAAATGACAGAGAGGAGCCAAATACTGCAGATGAAAGCACAGATCGGGATGAACAACAAAAAACAGAAGAGGGTCGATACCCCTTTTCATACGAACACAGTTTCTAGAGTTTGAACACAATAAGTATTCCTTATTGATCCAAGAACGGGAATAAATGACTAGACGCGCCACAGTCATGCTCTATAGATGAACAAGTAGTTTCCCAATACCTCCGCTCCATGACCGAAGTAGCAGTGCGCCACAACGAGGGACATCAGTCACTCAACCTGCAACGCTCCATGGCTCCAGCACTCCGTCTTCAAGGCAACTCTCCATGGCTCCAGCACTCTGTGGTTAAGTTAGCGTCAATGCTCCAGTATTCCGCGATCCAGCCAGCAAGCCTTCCAAGTGCCATTTTCACCATTCCGCGGACTGAAGCCAATTTCCATCATTCCGCAGACTGAAGCCACTTTCCGCTATTCCGTGGACTGAAGCCAGTTTCCACCATTCCGCGGACTGAAGCCAGTTTCCACCATTCCACAGACTGAAGCCAATCGCCATATCCGCATGTTCCGTGACCTAACCAGCCAACGCCCGTTCCGTGGGCCAAGTTGCCGCACAATCTCCGCGCACTCCACCAGACAAGCATCGCCATCTCCATCTGCTCCATAGTCTAGCAAGAAACACCATGACTCCAGCACCCCGTGATCGAAGCAGCACTATCTCTGCCCATTCAGAAAAAAACACCGGCTCTGTCTTCACTGTTTTATAGCCAAAGTCCAAAGTGTTGTTTCCACCATTCCACGGACATAGCCAAAGCGGCGCCACTTTATCCGTTCAAAGCAGAGCCGTTTCCACTAGCCAAAGTCGTGCCATCTTAGCCTTTCAAAGCAGCACCGTAACCACTAGCCAAAGCGGTGCCATCTTAGCCGGTCAAAGCGGCGACATCTTCACGATCCCAAGCTAGCACCATCAGTCCGCGTCTCAAGCCGACAATCCATAGCTCCATCTTCACCGCTCCACGTCCAAGCTAGCACTACGCCAATGCCCCATGGCTCCATCTTCACCGCTCCACGACCATTCCAAGTAAGCCATGCCATTGGCCATTCCAGGCTAGCCATGCCATTGGACCTTCCAAGTGAGCCGTTCCTTCCACCGTTCCAAGCTAGCAGCGCCAACGACTTCACGGCGGAGCCAAGCCAAGCCAGCAACGCCAACGGTTCCAATGCCATAGCCAGCACCAACAGCTTGCATCCACCCAGCGCTAGCTTCTATGCTCGATAGCCTATGCACCTGCGTCCTTCTCAGCACCAACTTTTCCGCTCTTGACAAGTGCCATCCGCAACCCAAACCAACTCCCATTGCGTCCTAACCAATGCCCTAGCCAGCAGCGCCGTGAACCATTCCCTAACCAGTAGCCAATAATGCCGCACTGATGCCAACATCCCAAGGCTAACACGAATTTATGCAAAAGCCGCCAACACAAGGATCACGGATTCCTCATGCCTTCCACCAAATGTTAGTTAAATTTCATTGGCAATATCTTCACGTGTTGCTCTTTCGATTTTACTCTTGTCTGTCACCATCTCATGCTTACCCCGCAAAAATGCCACTGTTACGTGCTAAGCATGGGACTTAATGTTGATGGTGGTTTTTAGCTTAGGATTAAAATCGTAAAACCTTGCATCTGACGTCACTCTGCAAGGAAACGGTGCCGTGAGTGCTAACCTCTCCACCAACATATTTATTGATCCATTCAATATATTTACATGAAATTTATACAGACTGGCGACTGTAGCAACCATCCCAAACACTCTGTAAATTTTGGCACCTCGCCAATACAAGACTCACTGAGTACTTTCGTGTGTTATGTTTCCCGGCAGAACCCTTAATATCGGTATGGCATGACGGATTTGTGTTCACTCGCAGCAGAGTAGCATGAACCTCCAAGTACCAAAGTTAAGGCCACCGCACGAAATGCTTAGACGGAAAGCACACTGCATTCGGTAGATAAGGATTTTTGTGGCACCATATAAAATCCAGCAAATTATTGTGATAATTCACAAAAATTCATGAACCCGACTAATTTGTAAATTAGGGTTTCGCACCCTGCGCAGTACATTAAACCCCGTTGGTCGAAAAACTATGCTTAGCCAAACTAGGCGATTAAATCCACCACAACACACTAGAAGTGCGTCCACGCCTTAGCTTGCCATCCCCACTTCCCATCAACCAATCAGGTCGCTTCAAATCCGCTACACTCACACAAAAGTGTAGCCACGCCCATGCTTGGCTGGCCCTCTTACATTAACCAATCAGGTTGCTTCAAACTTGCCACAGTGTTGAAAAGGAGGAAACCATGATAGATGGTCGCAAATCCAATTGGCTTCCCGAAACCCGGGCCAAATGTGCATGCCATGCGCACATGCCAATCGACACGCCAAACATGCCAAGCAGCATGCCAAACTAGCCAAACACGCGTGCCAGGCGCACATGCCAATTGGCATGCCAAACATGCCAGGATGCATGCCAAACTCACCAAACGTGCATGCCAGGAACACATGCCAATCGGCATGTCAAACATGCCAAACTCGCCAAACGTGCGTGCGAGGCACACATGCCAATCTACATGCCTAACTTGCCAAAACACGCATGCCAAGGGAACATGCCAAACGACATGCCTAACTTGCCAAACACGCATGCCAGGCGTGCATGCCAAACGACATGCCTAACTTGCCAAAACGCGCATGCCAGGCGCACATGCCAAACAATATGCCATATATGCTAATTAGGTTCTGCATGCTAAACCCTAAGTTAGACAAAGTTTCCAAGCGTCGACAGAAGGTATCCATAATCAAAGGCTATCCTTCCTCATGAGATGCAATCTCAGCCATCCAAGTTCGCCACCTAGCTGACAGACTTGTGGCAACTTTTAGGCGACCAACCGCCTAAAACTAATGGCCATGGCTATGCCAGGCGCCACTTGCACCATCGTGCCACTAGCATGCACGAGCCATGCCAGCCATGCAGCATCACCACTGGCGTGCACCAAAATGCCACTGCGCCATCTTCAGGCGCCAACATAAGGTAGCCACAATCAAAGACTACCCTTCCTCCTGAGATGCAATCTCAGCCATCCAAATCCTCCACCAAGCTGGCAGGCTTGTGGCAAGTTTCAGGCGACCAGCCAGGACGAGTCTACTAGCACCACATGCTGTTTTCCTGCGACAAGCCCCTTGATTTTAACTTTCCACACATATCAAAGTGCTACATGTTTTCCACGAAAAAACTCGAGACATCAAAACATGTCACAAACTGGGGGATACTCATCAGGGTATTGGTCTGGCGGTTTACAGCGTGCGGCGTGCAATACGCCCGTTACAAGAAAGTGTCATGAAGCGAGGCGGTTAGTAATGACAAGAAGTAATGGTGAAACGTATCCTTCATTACAGAAACATCAATTCCAGGCGTTACCCGTTACTCTTTTCTTCCACCACTCAACTGTTTCCACTTCCTATGAGACCAGGGTACGTTTTTTTACGACTTGTATAAATAGGTCTCACCTATTTCCACCAAACGAAAAGTTTTGGTCAGGAGAACAATACAACATTAAGAAATCACCTGATAGCTTTTTCATTCAGCTAAATTTTCTGATACAAGTCACAAAACACCCACACTTCCAGAACGACGATTCTGGTCTCAATACTTTCTTCGTTTCCCTCCCTAAGACCAACCCTTCTCCTTCACTTTGTGACCGGAGCAAATCTGGAACGACCATTTCTTGGTTTAGGCCATATTTGTACAGATTGATCTCTCGAATCAAAAGTACTCCCGTGTAGTACATTGTTTAGGGTTTAAACTCGTTTCTCATTAACACACACGAATTTACCAAAATCAGCAGAAAATGTTTTCACCCACAAACAATTTGCAACCATAGTGGGAGATTAATCTTTAGGTTACAATATTAATTCCCAATTTCCAATTTCATTTTTCAACCCTGATCACTAGATGATGGAACTCAGGTCCGGATCAACAACAAACCCTGAAAACACTAGCGCTGAAATCATCTTCGATGTTAACGTTTCTTTCAGTGACATTAATGCGCCACCTCTACACCAGCGGCGTGGAAAATGTCCATTCAGGAGTTACACCTCTGAAACCAGAGCTAGAGCCGCTGCCGCCACCCCCAACGTTTCTTCGAGTGTGAGAGCTCTAGCCGTCACCCGAACTGCTGTTCCTCCACCATCAGAATGAGAGGCCAAAAGAAGCCGACCTCCTCTTACCACTGTTGATTTGATGGAAAAACAAAAGGTTCTCGTAAGGCTCAGACATACATGGCTCCAACTCAGAAAGAGATACCCATTTTCCTCAAGAACCTAACGGACCGGCCACTGCGAGAGTCACGATCAACCCCATACGGAGCTGACGAGGAATAATTTTCACATCCGACGCAGACACTTCAACAGGATGCGTGTTTATAGAAGAAGAGGCTCGCGTTTCTCTTGAACGCCCAGTAGAAGGGAATCAACAATCCAATTTCGTCACACGTGAAGACCAGGAACGACTTCTCCAAAATCTAGGCAAAGAAAATCAGCAACCCTTTTGAGTTCACAGAGACCCTCTTTCCGTCAGGAGCTGCATGATTTCTGGGGACTTCGCCCACCAAATCGGGCGGTCTATGATGAAACATTTATGTGAGATTGTATATTACTCCAAGGCGCAGCGTCAAGACATATTTGCAGTCCTCAACCGCACTACATCAGGAAAGCAGCTGTTTCCAGCCAGGGAAGCCGTTCCCAAACCCCAACCTCTCATGGGAAGCACGATTGATAGATGGAACTGGGGACTCCTAACCACTATTCACTTGAAGGATGTCGAGTTTGACAGCACGCTGATTGACGCGGCCTCCGACTTCAACATTATAACTGTCAAGGCTCTGAGAGTTGCAAGGAAAAAATCAAACAGAAGAAGCGTATTCTTTCCCATGAGAGAAAAACACGACTTGTCGACCAACACTACTTGTGTCGTCTTCCCATATGCCATATCGTATCAAGTTTTTTTTCGGAGTCAAGGGTTAATAGCGCCCTCACTGGAGTTTTCTACATGAGCCACTTCTAAGTCTCTCTTCAGGAGCCGCTTCAACGTTCTCTCCAGAAGTCGCTCCGCTTCAACGTTCGCTCCAGCAGCCAAAGATTCAGAGTTTTGCTCCATAAGCTTCAACATTTCTCTCCAGAAGCCGCTCCGCTTCGACGGAGGACGCTCCGCTTCAACATTTTCCTCCAGGAACCGCTTCAACATTTCGCTCCAGGAACTGCTTCGACGGTTCTCTCCCAAAGCCGCCTCTTCACCGAAAACAAATATATAAAAAAAGGGAATAAAATCACATACATGAGTTATCAAAGCCCAGCAATATTCATTTCCGTGGTCATCCAAGGTTCGTGCTCGGAGCTACCGCTATTTTCTTTCAAGATCCAGTAGTCGTCACTCTTCCTCGCCAAGATCTGTACCCGTAGTTACCACTCCTCCCTGTCAAAGATCGTGACCGTAGTCATCCAAGCACCTGCCAACTTGTTGTTATTCCCACAAAAATGCAGTCTCTTCTGATCACAGTTGCTTCCAAGAACTGTTGTTTTTCGTTTGCTGATACCAGCCAGAGCTTTACCATAGCAACAATCACTACAAAGGTAATCCGTACTTCTCCATATTTTAGTTTCACATGGAAGAAGTAATAGAGTCACCAGTATGGATTAAGATGATATCTTTATCATGGTCAACTCACCAATCATACAAGATAGAACCACAAAACCACACTTGGGGACCGAGGCTCAACACACGGAATCCCTTCATTGTTGAGAGCCTTTCAACTCAGAAAGGACAACCGGAAAAGAAGTCATGACCGTAACAAGGTCACCACTATTCAAAGATGTAATCACCACCTCCTTGTCTGGAAGGAGCCTGACCAACAAGCAATATTTGGATCAGCCATTCATAAGCGTTGCTGTTAGTGAAGAATCAAAAAGGAAAGTCACGTCTCAGCAAGCCACGCATACCGACTACACCGTGTTTGCCGCATCACCTACTCAGAACTCAACTACACCTACCCAAGGCGTGCATGAAGACACACATCGCCGACAAAGCCAAATTCGGTGTTTCTAGATTTCCAATTTCCTATGGAAGGGGTGCATGGGCTGCCAGAGTTGGGTACAATGCAAAATTATCAGGTGCGGCTCCTTCCCACTGATCAAAAAATGACTAATCAAAAATATTGCCGCCTTCATCAATTCTTCAACTACATTACCAGCAAAGGCAATAGAACTTTACGAGCCGCAGGGATTTCTCAACATAAAATCGTGCACTGCATTAACGACTCCAAAAACGTGCCGTAAAGATATTCACATATCCAGCCACGCCATCGGATCTATGACCATACAGAAGTAACTGGGGACTTCTCATCGCATCCCATTCGATACAATAGTCCAAGATTCAGAAGATGTTTCGAAGGATGTCGCGTGGAATGAAGTCCTTGGAGACTTGTTAGAAACACGTCAGCAACAGAATGCCTCTCATCTCGTCTATTTTATCTAGCGATTCTGGAAGATATCTAGCATACAAGCATCCACAGGATATCATCATCGCAATCATAAAGTCTAGGTACCAGATAACCTAAAGTCAAGGATGGACCAACAACGCAACCACAATCTCCAACATTAGCCCTGACATGACCATTGCCGAGCATATATTTCATCCATCTATCCCAAAATCGTAATGGATTTTGGTAAATTTTGAAATCCACTGGAGAGATTAGATACTCATTCTTCTAGAGTCAGAACCTCATTACACATTCTGGAGAAGATCGATGATACTGCTGGGTGGATACATGCGAAAGCACCTACCTTGAGTTCTCCTGGATTTCCTTGATGTTGATTATAACTACTGGATACTGCGTTGTTGCCATTAATGCCCGATCTACCACCGCTAACAAATGACAGAGAGGATCCAAATACTGCAGATAAAAGCACAGATCGGGATGAACAACAAAAAACAGAAGAGGGTCGATACCCCTTTTCATACGAACACAGTTTCTAGAGTTTGAACAAAATAAGGATTCCTTATTGCTCCATGAACGGGAATCAATGACTGGGCGCGCCACACTCATGCTCCATAGCCGAACATGTAATGCGCCAATACCTCGCTCCATGACCGAACCAGCAGCGCGCCACAACGAGGGACACCAGTCACTCAACCTGCAACGCTCCATGGCTCAAGCACTCCGTGGTCAAGCCAACTCTCCATGGCTCTAGCACGCTGTGGTTAAGTTAGCGCCAACGCTCCAGCATTCCATGATCCATCCAGCAAGCCTTCCAAGTGCCATTTTCACCATTCCGCGGACTGAAGCCAATTTCCATCATTCCGCAGGAAGCCAGTTTCCGCCATTCCGCGGACTGAAGCCAGTTTCTACGACTGAAGCCAGTTTTCACCATTCCACGGACTGAAGCCAAGCGCCATATCCGCATGTTCCGTGACCTAACCAGCCAGCGCCCGTTCCGCGGGCCAAGTTTCCGCACAATCTCCGCGCGCTCCACCAGACAAGCTGCGCCATATCCGCCTGCTCCACAGTATAGGAAGCAACACCATGACTCCAGCACCCCGTGATCGAAGCCACACTATCTCTGCCCATTTTGCAAAAAACACCTGCTCCGTCTTTACTGTTTTATAGCCAAAGTCCAATGTGCTGTTTCCACCACTCCACGGACATAGCCAAAGCGGCGCCACCTTAGCAGTTCAAAGCAACGCCGTCTCCACTAGCCAAAGCGGCACCATCTTAGCCGTTAAAAGCAGCACCGTATCCACTAGCCAAAGTGGCGCCATCTTAGCCGGTCAAAGCAGCGCCATCTTCACTAGCCCAAGCTAGCACCATCAGTCTGCGTCCCAAGCCGATGCTCCATAGCTCCATCTTCACTGCTCCACGGCCAAGCTAGAATTACGCCAACGCCCAATGGATCCATCTTCACCGCTCCACGGCCATTCCAAGCAAGCCATTCCATTTGCCATTCCAAGCTATCCACGACATTGGACCTTCAAACTGATCCATGCCGTCCACCGTTCCAAGATAGCAGCGCCAATGGCTTCACGACCAAGCCATCAACGCCAACGGTTCCAATGCCATAGCCACCACCAACAGCTTGCATCCACCCAGCGCTAGCTTCTATGCTCGATAGCCTATGCACCTGCGTCCTTCTCAGCGCCAACTTTTCCGCTCTTGACAAGTGCCATCCGCAACCCAAACCAACTCCCACCGCGTCCTAACCAATGCCCTAACCAACAACGCCATGAACCATTCCCTAACCAGTATCCAAAGACGCCGTACTGGTGCCAATCCCAAGGATAAGACGAATTTATGCAAAAGCCAACACAAGGATCACGGATTCCTCATGCCTTCTACCAAAGGTTAGTTGAATTTCCTTTGCAATCTCTTCACGTCTTGATATTTCAATTTTACTCTTGTATGTCACCATCTCATGCTTACCCAGAAACAATGCCACTGTTACGTGCTATTCAGGGGACTTAATGTTGATGGTGGTTCTTAGCTTATGGTTTAAATCGTAAATCCTTGCATCTGACATCACTCTGTAAGGAAACGGTGAAGTGAGTGCTAACCTCTCCAGTAGCATATTTATTGAGCCATTCAATATATTTACATGAAATTTATCCAGACTGGCGACTGTAGCAACCTTCCCAACCACTCTGTAAATTTCGGCACCTCGCCAATACAAGACTCACTGAGTACTTTCCTGTGCTATGTTCCCCGGAAGAACCCTTAATATCGGTATGGCATGACAAATTTGTGTTCACTCGCAGCGGAGTAGCATGAACCTCCAAGTACCAAAGTTAAGGCCACCTCACGAAATGCTCAGACGGAAAGCACACTGCATTCTGTAGATAAGGATTTTTGTGGCATCTTACAAAATCCAGCTAATTATTGTGATAATTCATAAAAAACTCATAAACCCGAGTAATTTAAAAAATTAGGGGTTCACGCCCAGCCCAGTACACTAGACCCCGTTGGTCGAAAAACTATGTTTAGCCAAACTAGGCGATTAAATCCGGCACATCACACTGGAACTGTGGCCACGCCCTAGCTTGCCGGCCCCACTTCCCATCGACCAATCAGGTCGCTTTAAATCCGCCACACTCACACAAAAGTGTATCCACGCCCATGCTTGGCCGACCCTCTTACATTAACCAATCAGGTTGCTTCAAACTCGCCACAGTGTTGAAAAGGAGGAAACCACGCCAGACGGTCACAAAGCCAATTGGCTTCCCAAAACCCGTGCCAAAAGCGCATGCCAGACGCACATGTCAATCGGCACTCCAAACATGCCAAGCAGCATGCCAAACTCGCCAAACGTGCATGCTAGGCACACATGCCAATCGGCATGCCAAACATGCCAGGAAGCATGCCAAACTCGCCAAATGCACATGCCAGGCACACATGCCAATCGGCCTGCCTAACATGCCAAGCCACCAAACTCGCCAAACGCGCATGACAGGCGCACATGCCAATCGGCACGCCAAACATGCCAAGCAGCATGCCAAACTCACCAAACGCGCGTGCCAGGCGCACATGCCAATCGGCATGCCAAACATGCCAAGCAGCATGCCAAACTCACCAAACGCGCATGCCAGGCACACATGCCAATCGGTGTGCCTAACATGCCAAGCTACCAAACTCTCCAAACGCGAATGCCAGGAACACATGCCAATCGGCATGCCAAACATTCCAAGCAACATGCCAAACTTGTAAAACGCGCATGCCGGGCGCACATGCCAATCGACATGCCTAACTTTCCAAAACGCGCATGCCAAGCGCACATGCCAAACAGCATGCCTAACTTGTCAAACACGCATGCCAGGCGCACATGCCAAACGACATTCCAAACTTTCCAAAAGGCGCATGCCATGCGCACATGCAAAACGTCATTGCCATATATGCTAATTAGGGTTTCAACATGCTAAACCCTAATTTTGACAAAGTTTCCAGGCGCTGACAGAAGGTAGACATAATCTACGACTATCCTTTCTCATGAGATGCAATCTCAGCCATCCAAGTTCGCCACCGAGCTGACAGACTTGTGGCAACTTTCATGCGACCAGCCCCCTAAACCTAATGGCCATGGATACGCCAGGCGCCACTTGCACCATCATGCCACTGGCATGCACGAGCCATGCCATCCATGCCGCATTACCACTGGCGTGCACCAAAAACGCCACTGCGCCATCTTCAGGCGCCAACATAAGGTAGCCATAATCAACGACTACCCTTCCTCCTGAGATGCAATCTCAGCCATCCAAGTTCCCCACCGAGCTTGCAGGCTTGTGGCAAGTTTTAGGCGACCATCCAGGACGAGTCTACTAGCACCACATGCTATTTTCTTGTGGCAAGCCCCTTGATTTTAACTTGGCACATGTAGCAAAGTGCTACATGTTTTCCACGAAAACACTCGAGACATCAAAACATGTCACAAACTGGGGGATACTCATCAGGGTATTGGTCTAGCGGTTTAGAACGTCCAGCGTGCAATACGCCCGTTACAAGAAAGTGTCATGAAGTGAGGCAGTTAGTAATGGCAAGAATTAATGGTGAAACGTATCCTTCATTATGGAAACATCAATTCCAAGCTGGTTATATTTCTCAAATCGTAATTTCATGAACTTTAACAATAAATCAATAAGGAATGTAATCTTTGGAAACCGTGTCTATATTGTTCATGAATTGATTCAAGTGAATCAAACCGATTTTGTTTCAATTGTGTCCATTGACAAATACCTAAGCAATTGAACAACTCTTCAACTAGTTCTTATGAGTCATTTGAACTAGTTATGTGAAGAATATGAATATGGTTAATATGGAAGTACTCATATGGCTAACCATTGGTTAACTATTTGTGAACCAATTAAGTGTACACGTTTAGGTACAGTTACTCAAACCTAAATGAAATACATTTCATTTGTATGTGACAAGCTAAGTTTCGATCTAACGGTTGAAAGATATTAGCTTGGTTAAATCAGGTTTTTCATCTAACTGTGAATATTGAATGATTTGTTACCAAGGTAACTTGGATTGCAAACACTGATTTGAAAATTATATAAAGGAGACATCTAGCAACTGGAAAAACTAATCCTTACACCTCATGTATGATACTAGTTGGTTTTGCTAGAGTCTATTCTCCTTTAACCTTAGGTTTCTTCTCGAGACCCTGTAGGTTAACGACTGAAAGACTTCATTGGGATTGTGAAGCAAGACGAAACTACTTTTCTTGTAGTTGAGCGATAAGATATTTCCATTGTTTATCGTACGAGTTCAACTGAATAATTAACTTGAGATTATATCTCCGATAGGGAAAGATAAAAAGAAATCACAAACATCTTCGTCTCATCGTTTGTGATTCCACAATATCTAGTATCGTTACCATACGATTTAGATTATTGTGAGGTGATTGATAATTCTAGGCTGTTCTTCAGGAATATAAGTCCGGGTTATCAATTGGTTCCTGTTCACCTTGATTTTATCAAAATCCGGAAAAAAACTCTTAGGTTTATCTGTGGGAGACATATTTATCTATCATCGTAGACTTTTTTGTGTGATACATATTTGTTTATTAAAGTCTTCGACTTTGGGTCGTAGGAACTCTTGGTTGTGGGTGAGATCAGCTAAGGGAATCAAGTGCGTAGTATCCTACTGGGATCAGAGACGTAAGGAGCGCAACTGTACCTTGAATCAGTGTGATATTTATTAGGGTTCAACTACAGTCCAGACCGAAATTAGTTTGCAGTAGGATAATGTCTGTAGCGTCTTAATACAATGTGGTGTTCAATATGGACTAGGTCCTGAGGTTTTTCTGCATTTGCGGTTTCCTCGTTAACAAAATTTCTGGTGTCTGTGTTATTTCTATTACGCATTATATTTTGTTATATAATTGAAATATCACAGGTTGTGCGTTAGGATCAATCAATTAGAATATCCAACCTTTGGTTGTTGATTTAAATTGATTGACACTTGGATATTGGTCTTTGGCACCATCCAAGTTTATCTCTCTAGTATTTGATAAAGACTCGCAGATTTCCATTTGCTTGAGTAAAGATCAAATCGAGAGATTGAGATATTAACTCTTTGATATACTTTTATCTAGATTGAGTCTGACTGTCTAGTTGATTCTCTAGAAAGTATATTAGAGTTAGTCCATACAAATTTCTAATCGAAATATTGGGTGAGGTTGTTAGACCCCCGTTTTTCAAGATGGGCTAGCTCAAATGGGACCAAGCATTAACACTTCATAATAGAGGAGTAACCCTAAAAAAAAAAAAGCTCTGAGGATCGGGCGACCACATGAGTCGACTCACTAACAAATCGATCTTCCATTTTTGATTATTTTAGCCGTCTCTTATGATTAATCATCCTGATTCCTAGTTTTTCTTTTGTTATTCATGATCTATTTTTTCAACTAGTATCTTCTCCAACGATCGTGAAATCGTTTTTTTGGATCTTTTTAGATAGTTTGTTTTTAAGAATTTTCATGTTTTTTCTTCCTTTCTGATTTTTTTGTTCAAAACCTCTAAGCTCTCCCTACATGCAATTTCTTTCTTAAAGTTTCAATAGAAACATAATCTTTTCTTCCTCCTGTGCAGATAACCAGGCAAGTAAATTATAGGGAATCCAGTGGTGGAGTTTCTATATGCTTCATGCATTTGAAATACAGACAGTGGTGTTCACCATCTTCTCCGACAAGGTGGTCCATACTAGTAGAAATCCCATAGAACCTATCATCATAGTAAATCATACCAGAGTTCAAAATCATTTTGATTCTTATCATAACACTCAAATCCAAAACTTGTATCAAGTTTCTCACCGATCTAGTCAACCAAAAATTCATTTTTTTTCCTCTTAAACTGTTGCGTTATCACAGGAGTAAAAAAAGGAAAAAACCCAGGAAAAAAAGGCAACCGCATGCAAGTTTCTGGCTTGACTTCATATACGAATTTTCATTTTATTAATTCTCTCATATTTTTTAATGATATTTCTCAGGATATTCGGATCTGCAAAACAAACTCTAAACGAAAGTTATACTATATATACAGAGTTTCTCTTCTCCAAAGATCATACTTATCTCTTCCAAGTTTTTTTCATCATACAAGCCGCAATATAAGAATCCAGAAAACCCCTAAAACGTCTGCAAACAACGAAAATCGCATCAATATGCTCTCAAGACAACATAGGAATGCTTCTATTGAAATCCCAGCCACTAACAAGCGTGTGGTGGGTACTTCTCAGAATATCAATGTTGTAGCAGAAGAATGGACTCATAGTTTGCTTGGAAAACTAAAGTCAAAAGGAAAGATCGACATGAAGATTATAAGAGCAGGAGTGAACTCTCTTTGAAGGCAGTACAGAGGAAAGGAGATACGTTTTATGGGTCATAAATTAATGATGGTGAAGTTAAACAATAAAGAATAACAAGATGGAATCATTCAGAATGGTCCTTAGATAATTGGAGGTGCATTATTTGTTGTTCAAAAGTATTACTCAAACATTCCTCTGAAGGATCATATTTTCGATACTCAAGTCTACACTATTGAATTCAAATACCTAAAGCTAGAGCACATGAACGTCGTTATCATCGATGAAGCCTTGGATTATATGGGAAACAAAATATCAACAAAACCAGAGAATTGCCGGCCAAAATATGGAAATACAGTTTCTGCCAGAATTGAAATCGATCTATAGAAACCTTTGCATCGTGGAGGTTGGTGAAAAATGGTATCTGGTGAAGAATCTTGGGTCAGATACCATTGGTGTTTACAATATAACAATATCTGTGATAAGTGTTGGGCTATTGATCATGTGGACAGTACCTGCATGCAAATAAACTATCTTTTGCACCTTGATATTCTATCTATTGTAGAGTTCGAAGCTTATATGCGTGAAGAGGCTGATGTGTATGAAGGGAACGATGATGAAATGAGTATGTGTTAGGGCATTGCTCGGTCGATCTCGCATGCGTTCCTATCTCAAGCATGTTTGTCAATGTTAGTGATCAAAACTGTAAGTATTGAATTCTAGCCTATATATAGATGGCTCGGAATATGACATATATTTTTTAGTTGAGCCTTAGACTTCACGACACTCATTATTTGAAGACGAAGAACTACAAAGGAGAGCTTGTGTAACTTCATCAAAAAAATGTATATGGAGACTGAAACTCATCTATCACTTGGAAAGTCTATTTCTACTCCATCTCCTATATTGAGACATAAATCGTGTTACGATATAGTTTTCTATTATACACATTTGAGATTTCGAGCTGAGTTTAACTCGCTTACATATTTCTCGGAATATGTGTTAGCAAGCTTTCGCTTCGACCAAGTTCATCTTACATTCTTGACGAAAGTCAGAATATGATCATATGAAAATTACCGATTAACATCTTACATGGTTTGTGTGATACAATCATTTGGTGTAGACTTGGAATGTTTCATTATGATAATTTCAATAACTTGAAAATTGCTTTGATGCCAATAGTGTGTGAAAAACGACCATTGTCATCCTCTAAAAAGTTTTAATGATTGAAATAAAGAGTTTAGAATCAAGTAACCATGTTTGGATATAAACATATTATGTTATCACATTTGTGTGTAAGTCCTAAACCGGGAGCCTGAAGTATGCGTACCCGTACGCGTACCGGCAGTTTCTGATGTTTGGGCAAGTATGCGTACCCGTACGTATACTGGTGGAAGTTTCACGTCCGTGAGTTTCTGCTGGAGTTTGGAAGTGTGAATTGGTATGCGCACCCGTACGCGTATTGGCGTAACAAAACTCGGTCCTGCTACTTAAGTATGCGTACCCGTTTGCATACTTGAGTAGGTTACTTTCTAAAATCGGTTGTGTACATGAACTTAAACATTTATATAATAAGGAATGCAATCTTTGCAAACCGTGGCTATAGTGTTCATAAATTGATTCTAGTGAATCAAACCGATTTTGTTTTGATTGTGTTATTCTACACTTCTATGAAAATATATCAATTGAAAGACTCTTTTACTAGTCTCATTTGAGTCATTTTAACTAGTTATGGTTAAGATGAATAAGGTTGATATGAGAGTAATCATATGGCTAACTTCGGTTAACTATTGTTGAGTCAACATGGTATACACGTTTAGGTACGGTTACATAAAACTAAATGAGTGTACATTTCATTTGTGTGTAACAATCTAAGTTCGATCTAATGGTTGAAAGATATTAACTTGGTTGAATCAGGTTTTTCATCTAGCAGTGAATATTTAATGCTTTGTTGCCAAGGTAACTTCGATTGCAAACCCTGATTTGAAAACTATATAAAGGAGAACTCTAGCAATTGGGAAACCTAATCCCTGCACCTCCTATGTGTTACTAGTTGCATAAGCTAGAGTCGATTCTCCTTTAACCTTAGGTTTCTATCGAGACCCTATAGGTTAACGACTTGAAAGACTTCATTGGGATTGTGAAGGCAGACCCAACTATTCTCTTTGTAGTTGCGTGTTCTGATCTTTCTCGATTATATCGTTTGAGTACTATCTTCTCTAAGATTTTCTCGAGATTAATTTCTTCGATAAGAAAGATAAAAAGTAATCACAAACACCTTCGTCTCATCGTTTGTGATTCCACAATATCTAGTTTTGCTATCATATGATTTGGATTATTGTGAGGTGATTGATAACACTAGATGTTCTTCGGGAATATAAGACCGGTTTATCAATTGGTTCCTGTTCACCTTGATTTATCAAAAGACGGAACAAAAACTTGGATACTACTGGACGGATATGGAGACCCTATCTCAAACGCACCACCATATTAATTGGAAGTTCTGAACATTAGTTACGCTGGGGATTGGCGGGAACCATACATCAACTATCTACGCGACGGTGTGCTACCTTCTAACAAAAACGATGCAACCAAGATGAATCAAAGAGCCAAGAGATTCATATTTCATGAGGGAATCCTATACTGCAAGAGCTTTGGAGGGGACCTGTTACGATGTTTGGCAAAGTGTGAAATCCCGACTATGTTAAAAGAGACACATGAAGGTGAACACCAAGGGAAGAAAAAGTTGTTTCTCCAGGTGCATAAAAGGTATTACTAGCCAACTATGGAGGATGATGCAGAAGCATTTGTTTAGAAATGCCACGAATGTCAAACTCACGGGAACCTCATCCACACACCTTTTACTCCCCTTCATTTAGTAAGTAGTCCATGTCCTTTCTACAACTGGGGACTTGATATTATTGGAAAAATCAATCCACCATCGTCGAAGCAGCACGGGCATATCATAACCACAACAGACTACTTTACATAATGGGTTGAAGCTATTCCTCTATGAGGAACCACTGGAGCGACTATTACAACATTCATTAAGGAGTACATCATTTATCGGTTCGGCTTACCTAAGCACATCATTACTGATAATGGTACTCCCTTTACTAACAAGAAAGTACGATAGATACTTGAAGAATATGGAGTTATGAAAGTCTTCTCTACTCCTTACTACCCTCAGAAGAATGGGCAAGACGAAAGCACCAACAAGACTTTTATTTGAATTCTCAGTCGAACAGTGCATGATAACTCTAAGACATGGCACGGACAATTTCCTATGGTGCCTTGGGCATATCGTGCGGCACTGATGTGATTTGTAGATAGTGGTAAAAGTGGTTCGATTCTCAGACTTGTGAAGACTCGATTTTATATTCAAACTCAATAGAAAGCTTAAGAAGTTTTTGTTATCAATATTATATAAAAAAGCACTGAGACTCAGGATTCCACCATTGACCATTAAAGTGATTCAATCCAATCAATATTCATGCAATTCTTTGCGTTTAAAGTGATTATAATTTATTGCCTCTAGTAGATTTTCGAAGTAACAATTGTATACATCAAGCATGAAACATCAAAAGTCTTAAACTAAGCATGCTCCATCAAAACGAATCACAATCATTCAATAAAAATCAATTTTTCAATATTAGTTCCATGCAAATAATCATAAAAGAAATTGCAAGAATTAATTAAAATAGAAATATACCACTTTTCATGGAACAATGGCTTCCTCCGTCGCCTCGGCTAAGGGGTTTAGATCCTCATATTAATCATGATCTCAAAATATTTGTTTATGGCTCAAAAGATGATTAAAAAGATAAAAAGTGATAATACAGACGATTCGCAACAGTTTGTTGGTGTTGCAGAATCACTGTTACAGGGATAAATAGTAGCTAAAGACCTAACACAACCGCTGTGATGAACGACACATAGGTTCTGCTGTGAAACAACGATAGTTTTCTGCGACAGTTGCTTGTGCGTCAATGTTCTTCGTGTTCTTCCTCTTCAACAACAGCAACAAAATAAGGTATTTTCCTACAACTCGATCTCTGGAGCTCTGTGGTGTTCTAAACTTCTCTAAAAGGATTCGTACCCCTTATATGACTTATCCCCTCTCCTTTTATAGGCCACAACTCGATTAAATCTCCCCCAAAGTCTTGGTTTATCTCCACAACAAGTTTCAGAGTTTTTTTTTTCTGCCAAACTCTCTTCACGCGTATTTGACCTCTCCCAATACTTCCAAACTCTTGATTAGATAACTACGAATGTTGGGGAAGCTTTTCTAGCCTTTAATCTCCCTGAATTGTCGAAAAAATATTCCAACAGCAACCCGTGACCACAACACCTCTGTTTCCTTCTCCGGTCGATCTAACCCAATTCATTCGATCCAATCACATATACCAACCCTGTTATGCTCTAGGAAGTCCATCCCAACAAAAATCAGCCATTGAATCTCGTTATTTCACGTCCAACTGATGTTCCCAAATTCACGCAGGTAATAATTGAGTTTCCTGCCAAAATTGTGTTTGAACGATGAAGAAAAAGGGGGCGCCCCCTAACCAGAGTAGGGGTGCCTTTAGCAGCTGCCTTAAAGGGTGTCCTGGGGGTTCCCCTTATCCAAACCGGGGGTCCGAATTGCAAGTGTCCTCCGGGTGCTTTCCGACAAACTTTTCGAGCCAATTTTTTCCAAAAATGTTTATTGGCCAAAAATACCTACAAATAAATAAAACACCATAATAAGTACAGAAATGAGCCCTAACAATGTATAGAATCAAGAAAAATCGGACATAAAAATGTGTCTATCAGGCACCCAGGAGCTCTACTGGAGTTTTTCCTTATTCACTTGTCTATGGCGCTGCCACAATTCTACATTAGAGATCAAAATCCCGTCGGCTAGGATTGCAGTAGCAAGTGGAGTCCAATTAAATGAGACCGAAGCATCGAGATCCAGAATAACGAAATTAGGCACTCTGGATTCCTGGAGAATTAAGACGGAAGAGCATGCTCAGGCGTACATGAGGAGGATCTATAGAGCATACGATAAATCTATAAAACCTCGATTTTTTCAAATAGGAGATCTCTTGCTAAATACAACCAAGCATATTCAGCAAGACATGTCCGCACCAAAGTTTTCCCCAAAATGGGAAGGTCCTTATGTGATCACCAAAGCTTATAACAGTGGGTACTACAAGATTGTCAAGGAGGATAGAGGAAAATTTGAGTCTGTCATCAATGAAAAATGGCTCAAGGCATACTATACCTAATTATTGTTCTATCCCTCGTAATCTCATGACACGGTAAATCAGGCATTTCTCGTTTCTCTCATATCTGATTTATCAAAGTTTTTCATTAGTCAAGACGTATTAATGTAAACTTCATTTTCCTACCAAAGCCCATTGCAATTCATTTTCCTAAACAAAGTTTAAAACCCGAAACAAAAAGAGAACAATCAAACGTTCTCATACCTACTTATTCAAAAACAATAAAATAATAGTATGGCTCAGAGAAGGTCATCTAGCAAGTTGTAGTCCCTTGAAAGCATCATTTTCAGCCTATCCGGATAACTTTCGGTCCTACTCTTGAAGTTTTGGATTGCCTGCTCCACCTTCTCAGATTATGCAGCCAAAGACTTTTCCTCCTCCAAGATAGCTTTTGCAGCAGGGAACGACATTAGCAACGATACCAACTTGATCAACTTTGATAATGTCAAAGCGCTGCCGCAACCAGCTCACGTTGAACTCCATGGATTTGAAGGTAGATACCATGTCTTCCTACTTTTCAACAGTTGATTCAGCAACATCACAAATGGATGTACCTTCCATATCCGCGACCATGGGTAGAAGGCAGTTTACCGTAGTAACCAAAGCAGAAGAACAATGCCGCACCACGTTCCTGGTGGCAATATGGTCGTACCTTTTCCATATTTTTGTGTACAAAGGAACAAACTCCTTCTCTACTAGGAACTCACCAACAACCCGGTAACTATAAGATAAACACTTCATATGAATGTAAAATCGCAAGCCTGCATTGGGGTACTCATAGGAGGAGATACCCAAATCAGTGTCTTCCAGATCTGCAGAAGTAGGCGTGTTTGAGCTTGAAGGAAGATGAGTGGAAAGATCATCGTCGTCAACCACTGTTACACATGTTCCAGCAGGGTACCTCTACAAAAAAAAATTAATTATTACCTACCGGACATGACAAACGAATACCCATTCACCAGTGAAAAAGTATACCGGTATGACCTTCTTGACTCAGATGATCCTGACATGTGAGTTATCAGGAGACCAAAAGATTCGCCCACTCTGAAAGAGCGACGTTAGTGTCAAAAAAAAAAAAGAAAAAAAAGGAATTACCACTTCAAAATAAAGAGAAAATTAAAGTTCTACTATGGATACAAGCCGCATGCGTTTGGTAGAAGAGTCTTGCTGGATCGAAGATGATTCACTCCTGTCTGACATGATGAAAGGATATGGGTTCAACGGGAGAGTCTCTATTCCAAATTTAGAAGAATGATCTAGTTTCACCTGCATATGTATATGCGCTACAGAAACCCTAGGAGGGAGCGGATCCTGAACAACCGCAACAAGACTTATCCGATAGACGAGGATTCAGCGCCAATCAAGTCGTGTTTCTTGTTGAAACCCTAATCAAAGCCAGGAGAAGAATGTCAGACAATCAAAAGAAGAATGATTTTACCCAGCCTAGCTCAAAACCCTGGCCCGACATGCTCGTTAGTGTACCGGGATCAACATCAACATACCGGAAAGAGACAATCGTTACCCGGCGGCTCGATTCACTGTTTCGAATTCAAGGAAAATGCTACTTCCCCGGTAATGTTTATTCACTTCGACTTTGATCATTTTATTACTTCACTGTCACTATTTAATGCTTACCCTGCAACAATGTCACTTTTACGTACTAAGCAGGAGACTTAATGTTGATGGTGGTTTTTAGTTCAGGGCTAAAAGTGTAAAACCCTGTATTTAATGTGTCATCGTTCTGCAAAGAAATAGAGCCATTTAAGAGTGATGAATGTCTATACCTCTCTGCTTATATATGAACTATGTAATTTAATTCTTATGAAATTTATTTAGATTAAAATTGATACATGTAGCAACAATCCCAAATATTCTATAAATTTTATTAATCGCTCACGGGCATTATTCAATAATGCATGGCGCTGAGTATTTTTTCCATGTTATGTCCACGACTGAACTCTTAATATTGACATGACATGACAACTAATGTTCGATCGTAACTGAGCAACATGAGTTTCCCGAAGTGTTAGGATTAAGATGTGCATGGAAATACTCAATTAAAGGCACGTAAGCTGCGCCGCTGTCTGAAAAAAATTAGTGATTTTGTGTCAACGTGTAAAATTCACCAGAAATTGATTAATTTTGTGTCAACTCGCAAATTTCAATTTTTCTAACTCAATTTTATCAATTTGCAAAAATTAGGTTTTTTGCGACCTGCGCAATATCTCAAACCCTATTGGTCGAGACTAAACCTAGGCAAACTAGGAAATTGATCCATCATGGAACTGGTAGGAGCAAATCCTACAAAAAACGGGAAATAAGAAGAAAAGAGGAAACCGTGACCGACTAAAGTCGTGGCTGAAAGGGCTTGGCCATGCCACTTAGCGGGGCAATTTGCCCTAACTCGAGCTTCCTTTGGTCAGCGTTCCTTCTTATATTTTGTTGGCTGCCGACCCCTCTTTCCCATCGACCAATCAAATCGCTCTAAATGCGCAGTCTACACTTTTAATCAATGTTGGAAGTTGGATGGTCGACACACGTAATTCTTTAAGAATCGAATATAGGATGCCCATCTCAGTCTTAAAAAGATCACGACCGCACGATTTGGCCGACTGATTTATCAAGCCTATCCGCCTCCTGACATGACCGGACAAGTTCCCTGGTACACACCGGCGACCCACTTATGCCTCAGCCAATCTGAGCCTTCCCAGCTTGCAAGCAAAGACCCAAACCGATCACTCAAAGTAAGGTGGCCGTGCGGCTCAAAAACCCTAATTTATGCTAACGTCAGCGGATTACTGTCGCAAAAACGATCTTGGACGTCCAACTTCGCTAGACGAATTGACCGTCCTAGATCTGATTTCAACTTTCAAGCGACCGACAAGGCATGTAAAGTTTCTCAGGAAGCTCAAAAATAGCTCCGACCAATCGCATTGCTTCAAATATGCCAGCAACGCCACAAACCGGTCACCCAAAGAGTGTAGGGCACACGATTTTAAAGCCTCGAGTTCGAACAACGACAGTATATAAATGCCGCAAAACAATCTCAGCCCTCCAACTTTGTCGGCCGAATTGACCGCTCTAGATCTAATTTCGGGGAACCAATGAGATACCGCCATGATCGCCGGCCATCACCCTCCTATGAGGACCTGTTGACTCTCCCTCAACCGATTTGAATGAGTCCTGGTAGCTTCTCAAAGATGACTAGTCACGCTGTCCGCAAAGGTCTTAAACAAATTCAAAGGCAGCCAATAACTGCCGCAAATCATCTCAGCCATCCAACTTGGCTAGACAAATTGACCGGATTATATTTAATTCTGGATGAACAATAAGGTGTCGTCGTGCTCACCGGCCGCCGCTCTTCCATGAGAGCCGATCGACTTACCCCTTGATCTACTCGAGCGGCTCCTGATAGCTGCCCAAAGATAGTCGTACGCACTTCTTTTAAGACATTAAGTTCCGAGACCAACTAATGGACATAATTTTGTGTCCGATTTGTCTTGATTCTATATATTGATAGTGCTCATTGTTGTACTAATTTTGGTGTTTTATGTGTTTGTAGGTATTTTTGGTCAATAAACATTTTTGGGAAAATCGGCTCGAAAAGTTGTCTAATGCACCCGGAGGAATTGATTTTGGCACCCACGGTTTGGATAAGGGGCACCCTCCTAAGAGAGCTGCTATATGCACCCCTACTCTGGATAGAGGCGACCATCTTCTTTGTTTGAAATTCAGAATTTGGCGGGAAATAGTAGCAGCAGCGATGCAGATTTGGGGTTGAAGTTTGAGCGATTTCTGGTGAGATTCAATTGCATATATCGGTTGGGCTGGACTTCCTGGAGCTTAACAGGATTGATATGTGTGTTTGGACCCAACCAATTGGGCTAGATAAGCCGGGAGAAGCAAACAAAGGAGGTGAAGTTTATCGGGTCTGTTAACAGATTTCGGTGGAGATTGTGTCTGAGGTTGACGTGCAGATGGGTTTGGATTCATCTGATTAGTCAAAACAGGATTGGTATGTGTCACAGATTCGAAAAAATAGCAACAAATCTTCGAATCAATCAAAACAGAGGAGGAGAAGATATTACGGGTTCTGGTGAGTTTATATATGGAAGATACGTGATTCTGTTGGGTCTAATTCGAGATAGGATATTGCTCTAGCCTAGTTGGAGTGTATACATCTCATCTAAATGCGTATAGAAGATTTGGCAGGGAAAGAAATCCCGAGACTTTAGGTGGAGGAAAAATAAGAATAACCGAAGATTTCTTGAGGTTTAATCGAGCTGTTGTCTATATATATGTTGGTTGCAAGTCAAAGAGGCGTTACGTAACCTTAGGAGAAGTTTAGAAGAGAACAGAGAGATGAAATCACTAGTTGGAATTTTATTTCTGCTGCTGCAATACCAAGAACATGAAGAACATAGAGGCACGCCTACCTGTCGCAGAACACTATCGCTATTCAACAACAAAACCTATCTATCGTTTATCAACAGTGATTACCTTAGGTCTTTAGCTACTGTTTCCTCTTTGTAACAGAGATTCTGCAACACCTTAAACCTGTTGCGAATCGGCTGTGTTATCACTTTTTCACCTCCTTGTACACTTTTGAGCTATAAAAACATATTTTGGGAACATGGTTAATATGAGGACTAAACCCCTTTGTTGAGGCGATAGAGGAAGCTATTTTTTCCGACAAAAAGTGGTAAGCTCTTATTTATTTAATTATTGCAATTATTATTATGATTATTTTCCTTGAACTATTATTGAATATGATTTTTATTTGAGTGATTGTGATCTATTTTGATGGAGTATGCTTAGTTTAAGAATTTTGATGCTTCATACTTGGTATTTACAATTATTTCTTTTGAAAATCTACTTGTTGCAATATTTTAGAATCAAATCAAACGAGAAAATTGCATAAATATAAATATTAGTTTAATCACTTTGAACTTGGAAAATAGTGGAATCTTCGCCTCAGTGTTCTTTTAACATTGATATCATCTTTGATTGAGTTTGCTACAACTTTTTGTGTATTTTCTATTTTAGTTTTAGAATTTAAGTCTAAATATCATCCTTCGCAAGTCTGAGAATCGAACCACTTTTTACCATTATCTATAAACACATCAATTTTTGGTGCCGCTGACGCGGACTTGCTTTTAAGGTTTTAGATTTATTTTTCTTTTATTTTTTAAGTTTTATATTATTTTTGTTCGATTTTACGTTTTTTTTGGGTATTCATCTTTTTTGTACAGGTTTTGGAGCATAAAGAAAATTAAGCCAAGGAGTTTGGTGATTTCGTAAAGACTTGGAGCTAAAGATTAAAGCGAAAAGAACGGAAAAGAAGACAATTTTATTTTTTAGGGTTTTGTTTATTTTCTTTTTCTATAAAACACACAAAAAAAAAATTGTATTAAGGTTTAGTATTATTTTTGTAATTTTTCCTTTCTTTTTGGACTTTAGACTTTAAACTTTGGGACATTATTTTTTTTTAAACCCTACGGAAGGGTAGTTTTAAATATAAACTGTTTGCAGAGAAGGACGATGATTACGATATCGCCTCGGCCCCTCGGGTTCGTACATGACATAGGAGTCGTGGCCCGAGTCGATTACAACGGTTCATCCCCCTTCTGGTACAGGAGGTAAGATTCTAAACACTCGCGAATCCCCTGTCAGCGAGTTACTGGACTCCTTCGTATGCTTATATGTTGAGGACTGAATACGGACATTTATTTTTCTAGTAAAGGGAAAGGCCTGGCCATATAAGATAAGGGTTCGGATTTCATCACCGTTCTCTTCTTGTCCGCCTTAGGAACACGTAACCTACGCGAACCTAAGCCTTAAATTTTGACTAGAACGAGACCAAAAGGCAACGAGCTTATAGGAAAGTCGTTCAAAAGGATCGTATTGGGTATCTTATTAGCCTAGATCAAATTTCAGGAAGATTACTGGAAGTCGATTAGAGCCGCCTTGTAACCCAGGGAAGCGTTGCCAAAGAGGTGGGATATCAAAGCTCCTCAGAGCTTCTCCTACTTATCTTCGACTTACTTTATTCGGATCGTCCTATGAGGTTTGCTAAAATTGTACCTAGTTGCCTCTTGGAAGAGTAGAAGCTGGTACAGAAACAATCTAAATGGAGACATCATGCTTTTTGTTTACTAGAAATCAATAGGTTTGATTTGGTTGAATCGACCTTGATTTTTGATTGCTTAGCCTTTCCAATTTAGGAAATTCTTTTTTATTCCTGAACGTAGAAGAGACCCTCTAGGTCGATTTGTTAGTTCTAAGAATCTCGAATACTTTAATTTAGAAAGTCCGATTTTTGAAAAATCCAGTTTTGATCGTCCGCCTTTTACTGAGGAGAGAATCCCTATTACTCTGATAGCGCCAGAAATGACAACTTTGAAAACTTTGTTGAATCCGACTAGGACTACTCGTCCCTCATGTATCAGGTTAGCTGACACGGAAGCAAATTATGAACTTAAACCTGGGACATTACAGATGCTCCCAATCTTTTTAGGATAAGAAAATGAAAACCCCTATTTCCATGTTAGGGATTTTGAAGAAATTTGCAGTACCCTAAAAATTAGAGATCTTGATGATGATGCTCTGAAACTTAGGTTATTCCGTTTTCCCCTGAAAGATAAAGCCAAATCGTGGCTATATAGTTTGGCTTCCGGGTCAATTGAAACATATGAACAACTTACATCTGCCTTTTTGAACAAGTTTTTCCCTAGGCACAAAACATCGTCTATTAGGACGCAAATCTGCACGTTTTCTCAATAGGAGGGAGAATTTTTGTATAGGTAATTTGGAAAGGTTCAATGATCTATTAGCCCAATGTCCTCATCATGGTTTAGAAAAGGTTAGGTTTGTTCAGATCCTTTATGAGGGTTTAGACTATTCCACTACAACCATAGTAGAATCTATGTGTACAGGTGGATTTGAAAACCAAACAATTGATGGGGCGATGACATTTTTGAGTGAAATCGCCGAAAAGACCCAACAATGGGAAAATAATAGGGGACCCCAGAAAACAGTTCTTCTAGGCAGAGGAAACATTAATAAGGTAGAAGAAGTCTATGAATCAGATGCCAAAATTGCTGCTATAGCGAAAAGGTTAGAAGCTTTAGAAGTGGGTCACACTAGTGTTAGATTGGAGCATTTTTGGGAAGGACAGAATAATGAAGAGCAAGCCAATGCTCTCTATAATAACACTAGATTTGATAATCGTCAAAAGTTTGACCCATATTCAGAGACCTATAATCCTGTTTGGAGAAACCATCCAAACTTTTCTTGGTCTAAGGGCCAGAGTCAAGGTCAGTTTAGTGATTCTAATGCTCCCCCGGGTTTTGGTTACACTAAGAATTCATCAGGCCCAAAAAATTAAATGACTATCTTAGAGGAATCTATTAAGATGTTCGCAAAAACTCAGGATATGTTAGCACAGAACCAAATTAGTTTTCAGCAGGAAACCAAGCAGAACTTTCAAATTAATGCTCAGAGCCTTGATAAGTTAGAACTTCAAGTCGGCCAAATAGCTAAGACTTTAAGTGAGAGAGATAACGGAAGGTTCCCTAGTCAGACTAATCCCAATCCTAGAGGAGTTCATGAAGTAGGTGCAAAACCATCGAATCAGTTGAGTGCTATTAGAACCCTTAGGAGTGGTAGAGTAGTAGACAATCAGGTAACCATGCCCGATAGTGAACATATTGTAGTTCACCCCTCAGGACCATTAGCTGAGGAGACTGATAAAGTTTCTGATGATGTGAATTCGGTTCCTGAGAGGTATGATTCTGTACCTAGAGCCCCATTTCCCCAACTATTAGTACCAACAAAAAAGGAATCGAACTTTAAAGACATATTGGAGGTTTTTAAGCAAGTTACCATAAACCTTCCTTTAATAGATGCAATTATGCAAATTCCTTCTTATGCCAAGTTCCTTAAGGATATGTGTACGCGAAAGCGAAAACTTAGCGTCCACAAGAAAGCCTTTTTAGCTAGTCATGTAAGTTCACTCATTCAGAACACCACAACTCAAAGTACAAAGACCCAGGTTCCTCTACCATTGCTTGTACAATAGGTAAACACTGGGTAGAAAAAGCTTTACTTGACTTAGGAGCCAGTGTGAACTTACTTCCGTACCATGTGTACTTACAACTAGGACTTGGTGAAATGAAACCTACTCAGATGACATTGCAGTTAGCTGATAGGTCTGTTAAAATTCCTCGAGGTGTTATTGAGGATGTTCTTATTGAGGTCGACAAGTTTATTTATCCAGTGGATTTCGTGGTCCTAGATACCCAACCTGTCCCCGACCCAGATAACCATATACCTGTGATTTTAGGTCGCCCATTTTTTGCTACGTCTAATGCGATCATTAACTGTCGAAATGTGTGATGAGTTTATCTTTTGGTAATATGACTATGGAGATGAACATTTTTAATGTCAGTAAGCTACCTCATGAGCTAGATGACACATGTCTTGAAGAGGTGAACATGATAGAAGCCTTAGTTCAGGAGTCATTCCCAAACATTTTGTCTGAAGACCCATTAGAAAGTTGTCTATCCCATATTGGTTTAGATTTTGACGACGATAGCACTATTAAACATGTGAATGCTCTATTAGATTCTACCCCCGTGTTAGACACTGATAGATGGAAATCTAGGTTCGAACCATTACCAGTTTCTGAGACTACCCTAATTCCTTCTTTAGAAGAGCCTCCTAAGTTGGACCTTAAACCATTACCAGATACCCTGAAGTATGTGTTTTTAGGACCATCCGAGACTTTACCTGTGATTGTAGCTTCCGATTTGGATAGTGATCAGGAAAAGTAGGCTAGTAAAAGTACTTCAAGAAAATAAGGAAGCTTTAGGGTGGACTATAGCAAACATTAAGGGTATAAGTCCTACTGTGTGTATGCATCAGATTCATTTAGATGAAGACTCCAAACCTTCTAGGGAGATGCAACATCGAATGAACCCTAACATGAAATAGGTAGTTCAAAAATAGGTGCTTAAGTTGTTAGATGTGGGTATTATCTACCAAATTTCAGACAGTAAGTGGGTCAGCCCCGTTCAGGTTGTCCCCAAGAAATCAGGTATCATTGTAGTCCAGAATGATAATAATGAGTTAATCCTAACCCGAGTGACCACGGGATGGCGTGTCTGTATTGACTATAGGAAATTGAACAAGGTCACAAGGAAGGATCTCTTTCCCCTTCCTTTTATCAACCAAATGCTAGAGAGATTAGCTGGACATAGTCATCATTGCTCCTTAGATGGCTACTTCGGATATAATCAGACTGTTATTGCCCCAGAAGACCAAGAGAAAACCACTTTTACTGTCCCTTTGGTACCTTTGCGTATAGACGCATTCCTTTCAGGCTATGTAATGCCCCTGTGACTTTTCAGCGTTGTATGATGAGCATATTTTCTGATATGGTAGAACGGTTTTTAGAGGTATTTATGGATGATTTTCAGTGCTTGGTTCATCTTTCGATGAGTGATTGCATCATTTGACATTAGTGTTGACTAGGTGTAAGGAAAATAATTTAGTGCTTAATTGGGAAAAATGCCATTTCATGGTTAAATCAGGAATTATATTAGGGCACGTCGTTTCTTCAAAGGGTATAGAGGTAGACAAAGCCAAAGTTGACCTTATTAAGACTTTACATGTCCCAAAAAACGTAAAAGATATTAGGTCATTCCTAGGGAATGTAGGTTTTTACCGTCGATTCATTAAGGAGTTTAGCTTGATTTCTAGACCTCTTTGCAATTTGCTTGCAAAAGATGTTAAGTTTGTCTTTGATGATGCTTGTTTAGAGGCTTTTGAGAAGCTTAAGAATTTACTCACTACTGCCCCGATAGTCCAGGCACCTAACTGGAACTTACCCTTTGGAATAATGTGTGATACTTCAGATTATGCTATAGGCATTGTGCTAGGTCAGCGAGAAAAGAAATTACTTCATGTGATTTACTACGCTAGCAAAACTCTGAATGATTCCCAAATGAACTGTACAACTACCAAGAAGGAACTGTTAGCCATCGTATTTGCCTTAGATAAGTTTAGATACTACCTATTAGGTTCTAAGATCGTAATTTATACTGATCATGCTGCTTTAAAATAACTTTTGTCTAAGAAGGATACCAAACCTAGATTGATTAGATGGATTCTTTTATTACAAGAAGTTTTCCCAGACATTAGAGACAAAAAGGGTGCAGAAAATGTAGTAGCTAACCACTTGTCTAGGCTAGTTGTTAGTTCCCATAATGATTCCCTTCCTATAAGGGATAGCTTTCCTGATGAACAATTGTTCTCTGTTTCCCAATCACCTTGGTATGCAAATATAGTGAATTATCTTGTTACTGGTCGAATGCCTCAACATTGGGGTAAACAAGATCGTTCTAGGTTTTTATCCGAGGTCAAGCATTTCTTTTGGGACGATCCTTATCTGTTTAAGTATTGTATAGACCAGATTATTAGGAGATGTGTACCTGAGGGTGAACAATCTAGTATTATCTGTTTAATGCTAAGAAGACTGCTGCTAAGATATTGCAGTGTGGTTTTTACTGGCCTTCGTTTTTTAAAGACTCCCATAGTTATTGTGTTTCTTGTGAGCGTTGCCAGAAGTTAGAACCATTTACCGTAGAAATATGATGCCTTTGAACCCTATTTTAATGATTGAGGTCTTTGATGTGTGGGGCATTGGTTTTATGGGACCATTTCCTAATTTTCTAGGTTATCTCTACATACTTGTCGCTGTAGACTATGTGTCTAAGTGGGTTGAGGCGGTTCCATGTAAAACAAATGACCATAGGGTCGTAATTAAGTTTTTGAAAGAGAATATACTTACACGTTTTGGTACGCCGCGAGCTATAATTAGTGATGGAGGTTCACACTTTTGTAATAGACCGTTTGCTCTTTTAATGAAAGAATATGGTATTACCCAAAAATTAGCTACCCCATATCACCCACAGATTAGTGGTCAGGTAGAGGTTTCCAATAGGGAAATTAAGCGTATTTTAGAGAAAATAGTTAATCCTAATAGGAAAGATTGGTCATCGAGGCTTACTGATGCCTTATGGGCTTACCTTACTGCGTTTAAGACACCCATTGGAATGTCACCTTATAATTTAGTGTTTGGCAAGGCATGTTACCTGCCTGTTGAGTTAGAGCATAAAGCCTATTGGGCTATTAAGAACTTAAACTTTTCACTTGACAAGGCAGGAACTCACAGAAATATCCAACTCAATGAGTTGGACGAGATTCGTAGAAATGCATACGATAGTTCTATGGAGTATAAGAACAAAATGAAACTTGTTCATGATAGGAATATTTTACGAAAGTCATTTTCTCCAGGTCAAAAAGTTCTTCTGTATGACACTCGTTTGCATCTATTCCCCGGGAAGTTGCGCTCTCGGTGTACCGGTCCTTTTGTGGTCCGTACTGTTTTTCCTCATGGCGTTATTGAGATTGAGACACCAGATGGTAGTAGTTCTTCAAAGGTTAACGGTCAGAGATTGAAGCCATTTTTAGAGCCTTTTCCTACAGGTGATGTTGAGGAGGTCCCTCTGGAGGACCCTGTTTACCTTGATTGACCATCGAGGCGGTTTGTATGTTGTATATTATTTTTTTAGGTTTTTGGTTACACTTCACCCAGGTACTATCTTTCCGACTTCTCTCTTCACTATTTCCTCATGTTATTTATACATTTGGTATTGTTCTTTCATTAGAAAAATTGAGGACAATGTTAGATTTAAGTTTGGTGGTGGGGTAGAAACTTTTTTTTAGCTTTTTGTTATAATAAATAAACTCCAGAGCCTAGAAATTTATGCTTATTAAGGATGACACTAACCAATCTAAGTGGATGGAAGCATCTTGGTTGTAGGAGTTGAGGAACCAATCTGATTAGATGGAAACATCTAAAGAGTCTATTCATAAAAGCACATAGCTCAGGTGTTAGGAAAAAAAACATGGTAGTTTCGCCATATCTCGTTGAATCCTTTTCACTTCTGTTTTTATTTTATTTTCTTTTTAAATACGTTTTTTTAAGTGATTAGGTGGGGATCACGATTCAAGTTGTTACCGCTGATAGGGTGAAATAGAGTGATTGAGATACAAAAAAAAAACAAACCAGACCACTAGACCAACCGGAATAAATTCAATAAAGTCGACCATTAGTACCCTTGTATATGCCAGCTGAGTTGACCTAGAGTTAGGATTATCGACCACTGGTTCCCTTGTATATGCCAGTGTGTTGATATTAGTCCATACCAGTATCTCAGTCGATTAGGATAGGTTCGTTTTGGCAATGGCCTTCAGACAGATATGAGAAACACCATTCACCTAGTCAACATCAAAACCATCTATGTTTTTCTCTATGTCCATCTCTTAATCTATCCATGTGATTGGTTGACTCCGGTTATGATGTCCAAAAACTATCTGAGTAGAGATCTGTCACTTATATATGAATTTTAGTATGCTTGAATGTAAACTCGTGTACAACAATTGGAATTTCACATCAGGGTACTTCCTCCTGTAGTCAATAAGTATGCTAACCACGGAGATTCTTCAGTGCCTTCCAAAGCTCTGTGCAGATAGTTAGGGTCTGGAGTGAGGTTTTGTGGGTATATCTCTGGTAAGCCCTCCCGAGACTATAACTCGGCCACTAGGGCCACCTAGGGGTTTAAAGGCTTATTGCATACGCTAAATGCAATCGACGATGCCTGCGACAGTGAGTTAGGATTTTATTTTATTTTTTTATTTTATTTTTTTAATTTTCTTGCTCGAGGACTAGAAAATAATAAGTTTGGGGGTATTTGATGGACACAATTTTGTGTCCGAATTGTCTCGATTCTATATATTGATAGTGCTTATTTTTGTACTAATTTTGGTGTTTTATGTGTCTGTAGGTATTTTTGGTCAATAAGCATTTTTGAAAAAATCGGTTCGAAAAGTTGTCTAATGCACCCCGAGGAATTGATTTTGGCACCCAAGGTGTGGATAAGGGGCACCCCCAGAGCACCCCTCAAGAGAGCTGCTATCTGCACCCCTACTCTGGATAGGGGGCGACCATCTTCTTTGTTTGAAATTCATAATTTGGCGGGAAATAGTAGCAGCAGTGATGCAGATTTGGGGTTGAAGTTTGAGCGATTTCTGGTGAGATTCAATTGCATATATCGGTTGGGCTGGACTTCCTGGAGCTTAACAGGATTGATGTGTGTGTTTGGACCCAACCAATTGGGCTAGATAAGCCGGGAGAAGCAAACAAAGGAGGTGAAGTTTATCGGGTCTGTTAACAGATTTCGGTGGAGATTGTGTCTGAGGTTGACGTGCAGATGGGTTTGGATTCGCTTGATTTGTCAAAACAGGATTGGTATGTGTCACAGATTCGTAAAAATAACAACAAATCTTCGAATCAATCAAAATAGAGGAGGAGAAGATATTACGGGTTCTGGTGAGTTTATATATGGAAGATACGTGATTCTGTTGGGTTTAATTCGAGATAGGATATTGCTCTAGCCTAGTTGGAGTGTAGACATCTCATCTAAATGCGTATAGAAGATTTGGCAGGGAAAGAAATCCCGAGACTTGAGGTGGAGGAAAAATAAGAATAACCGAAAATTTCTTGAGGTTTAATCGAGTTGTTGGCTATATATAGGTTGGTTGCAAGTCAGAGAGGGGTTACGTAACCTTAGGAGAAGTTTAGAAGAGAAGAGAGAGCTGAAATCACCAGTTGGAGTTTTATTTCTGCTGCTGCAATACCAAGAACATGAAGAACATAAACGCACACCTACCTGTCGCAGAATACTATCGTTATTGAACAACAGAACCTATCTATCGTTTATCAACAGTGTTACCTTAGGTCTTTAGCTACTGTTTCCTCTTTGTAACAGAGATTCTGCAACACCCTAAACCTGTTGCGAATCGGCTGTGTTATCACTTTTTCACATCCTTGTACACTTTTGATCTATAAAAACATATTTTGAGAACATGATTAATATGAGGAGCTAAACCCCTTTGCTGAGGAGATACAGGAAGCTATTTTTTCCAACAAAAAGTGGTAAACTATTATTTATTTAATTATTGCAATTATTATTATGATTATTTGCCTTGAACTATTATTGAATATGATTTTTATTTGAGTGATTGTGATCTATTCTGATGAAGTATGCTTAGTTTAAGAATTTTGATGCTTCATACTTGGTATTTACAATTATTGCTTTTGAAAATCTACTTGTTGCAATATTTTAGATTCAAATCAAACGAGAAAATTGCATAAATATAAATATTGGTTTAATCACTTTGAACTTGGAAAATAGTGGAATTTTAGCCTCACTGTTCTTTTAACATTGATATCATATTTGATTGAGTTTGCTACAACTTTTAGTGTGTTTTCTATTTTAGTTTTAGAATTTAAGTCTAAATATCATCCTTCGCAAGTCTGAGAATAGAACCACTTTTTACCATTATCTATAAACACATCACCAACCAAGACAGGCTCTATAAAACGATGATTCATATACATCGATTATTTTGAGATGCTTGCTTAAAAGCGATGCTTTATATGCACCGAATACGAACGATATTTTATTAATATCGATTTCATAAATAACTTAATTATTTAACCTAAGACCATTACATGATATTTTTTGCGGCAAGTCTCACAACCTGACTTGTAACATATGACCGCCGCTGCCTAGATTGCGCGTGATTGGTCAAAATAATTAGGTCTTGTATGCAAGACTCACTCAGCAACTTGCTACATATTTTCTATAAAATACTCGAGACATCAAATATGTCATAAACTGGGGGATGTTCATCAGGGTATTGGTCTGGCGGTTTACAGCGTGCGGCGTGCAACACGCCCATTATGAGAAAGTTTCGAGAAAGGCGAAATTATTTATGATAGAGAAGTAGTGGGAATGAAACCATCAGGTCCTCCCCTCATAGTAGGAACATGGTTTTCACCGTTCTACACGATCCCACTTCTCTATCACTCAATTATTTGCACTTTCTATGAGATCAGGGTGTGTTCGACTATGACTTATATAAATAGATTTTCAATCTATTTCAACGAACAACGGTTCATTAACACAAGTATCCACAAAAAACCAAAAACTTATATCTTACATTCCGCAAGCAAGTTCCACATTCTGATACAAGTCATAAAACAACCACACCTTCATAGTTCATCATTCTGATCTCAACACCTTCTTCGCTTCCTTCCCTAAGATCAACCCTTCTCCTTCATTTTGTGACCGAAGCAAGACTGGAATGACCATTTCTTGGTTTAGGCCAGGATTGTACAAATTGATCTCTCGAATCTAAAGTACTCTTGTGCATTTGTTTAGGGTTTAGATTCGTTTCTCGGTGGCACACCCAATTTACCATTTCCAGCAGAATCAGTTTTTACCCCACTAGACTTTTCTAAGGCGATGTAATGTTGTTGCATCTTTCTCATCTCCTTCAGTGTATGTGGTTTTTCAGTAAACATTGCTATCCAGATTTCCCGAGGGAATTCTCAAACCCGAATATTTGTTTGTCCACTGGTACCTTCCCGATATCGGTACACATTTTTATCCATCTGCCAGTTAGAGACCTCAGAGGTTCTCTGAACCTTCTTTCCAGAGTGAAAAGTTTGTTTTCCCTTAACCTAGCGATGTTGTTGTGCATATAGATCTCGAGAAAAATTTCTACTAGCCCCCCATAATTTCCAATTGATCATTCGGGAAAAGTGTAGAACCAATTCTTAGCTTCGCCTTCCAGGATGGCCGGGAAAAACTTGCACATAAAAACGTCATTTCTCTTCCATTATATTAGTGACATCATATACATCTTAACATGATCCACAACATCTCCGGTGTCGTCGAACCGAGATGGAAAGGTCGGTATGGTGCATTTTGGTGGAAATGGCGCTTGCTCGAGATCTCGGGTAAATGGGGTCTTTTCAGCCTCGTTATTACTTTCGCTAATTTTTCGTCCTCACCATCTCCATCCAGCTTCTTGACCATTTTCTCAAGTTGTCTGAGTTTAGCTCTAGTGGCATTATCAAGTCCCCCATTCTGTTGGGGTATTTCTTCTTTGGTTGACGAATCTTCGGGAGGACCGTACCCCACCTCCGGGCTTGTGGGCTCGAGAACAGGTCCTCTATGTCGGGGTGGTTCATAAATATACCTGGATCGGGTTCGATATCTTGATGCTCATCGGCTGGACGATCCCCGCGATCTCGGTCCTTGATTTCTGAGTCGATGGTTCTCTTGCTCAAGTACTATATTCCTCCTTTGTAACTCTCGCATAAATTCCTCCTGTTGCCTTTGATTTTCCAAAATTGCGAACAAGGTCGTGTTTGTGATCTCATGACTAGAAGGATCATGCTGATGGTGCAACCGGTGGTGCCGCTGGTGGTTGTAATGTTGGTGCTCGGGTTTCATTCCTATTTCCTAACCGGATCTGTCGGAGTCGTTCCTCTTCGCATTCTATAACTACTTGGTGTTCTGCGTGCATCCTGTCCCATCTGCGTTCTTCCTGTGCTAGCAGTACTTCCTTATCGTCTTCAGTGTCCGACGTGGTCTGCCCATCTATCATGTTCTCTGGTTTCTTCTGACTTGGATCGATGCGTATTAAAAATGTGTGGTCATCATGCTAACCCAAGATGACTTCCTCGTTGACTGTTGTCATTCCTGCAGTTGGTGCTTGATTCGCTTCGGGTCGTGGTCGATGGGTACTCTCTTGTCGTGAGTCAATAACTCCTTCCAGCATGTTGTTTTCTGCTACTGTTCGGTTCCTCGGAATCCTGACAGTTCCCGAAGTGCTGGCCATCGAGTCATGTCTACTTTCTACTCCAAAAATTATATACCTGCGTGGCGAAACAAACAACACCTCACTTTGAACTGTTTTCGAAAAGTTTTATAACGAAAGTACGATAAAAAGGTTATGTCAGCATGACATACTTAGACACAAGTACGATTCCCCTACTTTCGTCATGCTGAACCCAGCAAACTAGTTTGTTCGACTACCGGGACCCTTTATGACATGAGTTATTGATCGGTCGCTATCTGTACTTTTTCTATGCATTAATCATTATTTGTCCTAACATTCCCTCTACCAGGTGACGCTATTCAACCGTACAGGTGGTCGTAAAAGTGACTTTGACCGAATTTTTACGCAGTGACTTCCTTCATGGAAACTCGATGGAATCACCACTCCTAAGTTGTGGTTTATTGAGGCGTGAACTAAACATGATTCGCCATGCTCTATGGTTTCCTTAAAATTCATCAAGGATTAAAAATACGAGGGTACCCAAAAATACCTCAAGCTAAAACTTTTCCTACCTATAAGTCATTTCTCCGAAAGTGATTGTCTATGGACTAAGTCGAGACAATACAACAAATCGGTTCATACTTCGTGTGATCGTCTATGGATAAGAGATCGAGACAATACAACAACGAAGTATGTTTACTTGATAAAAGGTTCAAACTTAACCAAACACAATAGGATTGCTATCAAGTAAATAGGAACTAACGTTTGTGTAATTTAATTTAAATTATAATAAAGACAATTATAATTGCGGAAAATAAAAGTAAATGACACAACAATATTTTTTTAACGAGGAAAACGCAAATGCAGAAAAACCCTGGGACCTTGTCAAGAATTGAATACTCTCAGGATTACGCCGCTATACAAAATAAACCAACTTCGTATAGTTGATACCAAGCAATTAAACCTATAGTTCACCTAGTTCCATCTTTATTCCCACGCCTCCAACTTAGGAATAAGTCATGTACTTGGAAAAATTCCTTTGGTTCGTGTTCCAAACAGTAAAGAACAACAAATATGTTTGGTAGCAACTCTCTTCAACTAAGTGATGTGAGTTCGACAAAGGCTCTTCTGTTTATCTCATATAAACTCATTCGCCGGGTTCTTAGATCTATCTTATTCTCAACTACCGAAGTAATTGTTAAGAATTTACAATCTATACTTTTAATCACAAAGAATTGTATTGATGTTGATCTACACAACTAATCAATCTATTCTATCACAAGGATAAATCGATTATAGTTGGATCCTCTACACCGAAACAAGTATTGTGCACACCAAAGATTATGAACCCCAAATCAGAAATCTTCAATATCTTCTTTGTCTTCAAATCTTCTTAGATCTTCAATAAACACCTGCACACAACAACTTGAATCTCTTGTGATCAATCACGTACAAAACAGAGTCTGTTCAAAATGGATTATCACAAGGTGTCTCTAGATCTATGAACAGTCTAAAGATCCCTGTCGAAACTTCGATCTAGTTTGAGTGAATCTTATATCAGAAGAGAAGATTCTTAAGCATAAAAAAACTAGGTGCAATCAAATTCAACCACCGTTAGTCAATCGAATCAATCGAAAATAAAAGATAAACCGCAATTATCTAGTTTTTCACCAAAGGTACTAATAGGGCTTCTCAATCCCAAAGAATACTTTAAACCGAGCGTCCGTAAGATATTTCGCCTAATTAGGTTACTCTCCTCTCCGAATAGGCAGCTACACCAGTAACGACACAACCGAGGAAGTTTGTTGTCACGAAGGATTAGTTTGCTAGAAATGAAAACTTCAAATGTTTATAGACAAGGAAGTTTGGACACCAAGGAATTTTCAAAACCGAAAATATTCTCAAGATATGCAATAAAGTCCAGATTCGGTTTTCATAATTCCTGGAAATGCTCTGTCCAAAATAATGACCAAAAATCTCTTTGGAAAATCTCTAACTAGTAAATGCACATTACTAATTCTCATTTTCCTAAAATAAAATTAACAACCTTAATTAAAAGATTCTTAACTTATATATGTTTCGATCCTGGGATTTTCTTCCTTTAGCTATTAAGGAATAACTTTGAACAATTAAAGATAAACATTACAACACGTTGTTTGTGGGTGAAAATCCTTTCTGCTGATCTTGGTAATTTTGGGTGTGTGGGTGAGAAACAAATCTAAACACAAAACAATGTACTGAATGGGAGTACTTTTGATTCGAGAGATAAATCTGTGCAATCCTGACTTAAACCAAGAAATGGCCGTTCCAGGCTTGCTTCGGCCACAAAGTGAAGGAGAAGGGCTGGTCTTGGGGAGGGAAGCGAAGAAAGTGTTGAGACCAGAATAGTTGATTCCGGAAGTGTGGGTGTTTCGTGACTTGTATCAGAAAGTTGAACTGGATAGCTGAATGAAAAGCTATCAGATGATTTCTAGATGTTATACTGTTCTCCTGACCAAAACATTTTTTTTGGTGGAAATATGTGAGACCTATTTATACAAGTCGCAACAAAACGTAACCTGGTCTCGTAGGAAGTGGAAACGATTGAGTGATGGAAGAGTAACGTGTAATGTCGGGATTTATGTTTCCATAATGAGGGAGGTGGATCCGCTCACGCCATTACTCTTTGCCATTACTAACCGTCCCGCTTTATGACACTTTCTTGTAACGGGCGTATTGGACGCCGCAAGCTGTAAACCTCCAGACCAATACCCTGATGAGTATCCCCCAGTTTGTGACATGTTTTGATGTCTCGAGTGTTTTCTGAAATCATATAGTACTTTGATACGTGTGGCAAGTTAAGATCAAAGGGCTTGCCGCAGGAAAATAACATGTGGTGCTAGTAGACTCGTCCTAGCTGGTCGCCTGAAACTTTCCACAAGTCTGCCGGCTCGGTGGCGGACTTGGATGGCTGAGATTGCATCTCACGAGAAAGGGTAACCGTTGATCATGGTTTCCTTGTGTTGGCGCCTGAAGATGGTGCAGTGGCATTTTTGGTGCGCGCCAGTGGCAATGCGACATGGCTGGCATGGCTCGTGCATGCCAGTGGCATAGTAGTCCAAGTGGAGCCTGGCGTAGCCATGGCCATTAGTTTTAGGCGGCTGGTCACCTGAAAGTTTCCACAAGTATGTCATCTCGGTGGCGAACTTGGATGGTTGAGATTGCATCTCGTGAGGAAGGATAGGCGTTGATTATGGATACTTTCTGTCGGTGCCTGGTAACTTTGTCTAAATTAGGGTTTAGCATGCCGAAACCCTAATTAGCATATATGGCATGCATTTTGGCATGTGCGCCTGGCATGCGCGTTTTGGAAAGTTTGGCATGCCGTTTGGCATGTGCGCCTGACATGCACGTTTGGAAAGTTGGGCATGTCGTTTGGCATCTTCGTCTGGCATGCGTGTTTGGAAAGTTAGGCATGCCGTTTGGCATGTGCGCCTGGCATGCATGTTTAGAAAGTTAGGCATGACAATTGGCATGTGCTCATGGCATGCGCGTTTGGCGAGTTTGGCATACTGCTTGGCATGTGCGTCTGGCATGCACGTTTGGCATGCTGCTTGGAAGGTTTGGCATGTGCTCCCGGCATGCGCGTTTGGCGAGTTTGGCATGCTTCTTGGCCTTTTTGGCATGCCGATTGGCATGTGCGCCCGGCATGCGCGTTTGGCGAGTTTGGCATGCTTCTTGGCATGTGCGTCTGGCATGCGTGTTTGGCGAGTTTGGCATGCTTCTTGGCATGTTTGGCATGCCATTTGGCATGTTGGTGCGGGTTTTGGTAAGCCAATTGGATTTGCGACTATCTAGCGTGGTTTCCTCCTTTTCAACACTGTGGCGAGTTTAGAGAAACCATATTGGTCGATGGGAAGTGTGTCCAGCCAAGCATGGGCGTGGCCACATTTCCTGTGCACTGTGGCGGATTTAAAGCGACCTGATTGGTCGATGTAAGAGGGCCGACCAAGCATGGGTATGGCTACACTTCTGGTGTGAGTGTGGCGGCTTTAGAGCGACCTTATTGGCCGATGGGAAGTTGGGCCGGCAAGCTAGGGCTTGTCCACACTTTCAGTGCGTTGTGGCGGATTTAATCGCCTAGTTTGGCTAAGCATAGTTTTTCCCAACGGGGTCTAGTGTACTGCGCGGGGGGCGAAACCCTAATTTTGCAAATTAGTCGGGTTTATGAGTTTTTTATGAGTTATCACAATAATTGGCTGGATTTTGTATGCTGCCATATAAATCCTTATCTACAGAATGCAGCGTGCTTTCCGTCTGAGCATTTCGTGCGATGGCCTTAACTTTGGTACTTCGAGGTTCATGCTACGCCGCTGCGAGTGAACACAAATTCGTCATGCCATACCGATATTAAGGGTTCTGTCGGGGAACATAGAACAGGAAAGTACTCAGTGAGTCTTGTATTGGCAAGGTTCCGAAATTTACAGAGTATTTGGGATGGTTGCTACATTCGCCAGTCTAGATAAATTTCATGTAAATATATTGAATGGCTCAATAAATATGCTGGTGGAGAGGTTAGCACTCACGACACCGTTTCCTTGCAGAGTGATGTCAGATGCAAGGTTTTACGATTTTGACCCTAAGCTAAAAACCACCATCAACATTAAGTCCCATGCTCAGCACATAACAATTGCATTGTTGCGGGGTAAGCATGAGATGGTGACAGACGAGAGTAAAATCGAAAGAGCAGACATGAATAAATTTCCACGGAAATTCAACTAACCTTTGGCAGAAGACATTAGGAATCTGTGCTCCTTGTGTTGGAGGATTTTGCATAAATTTTTCTTGGCCATGGGATGTTGGCACCAGTGCGGCATCTTAGGCTACTGGTCGAGGAATGGTTCATGGTGCCGCTGACTAAGGCATTGGTTAGGACGTTGTTGGAGTTGGCTTGGTCTGCGAATGTCACTTGTCGAGAGAGGAAAAGTTGGCGTTGAGAAGGATGCGAGATGTTGGTGCTGGCTAGGGAGTGGAGCAGGTGAATATGGAGCTGCAACTTGGCCCACGGAACGGGCGCTGGCTGGTTAGGTCAAGGAACATGCGGATATGGCACTTGGCTTCAGTCCGTGGAATGGCGGAAACTGGTTTCAGTCCGCGGAATGGTGGAAACTGGCTTCAGTACGCGGAATGGTGGAAACTGGCTTCAGTCCGCGGAATGGTGAAAATGGCACTCGGAAGGCTTGCTGGCTGGATCACGGAATGATGGAGCATTGGAGAGTCGGCTTGACCACGGAGTGCTGGAGCCATGAGAGTTACAGGTTGAGTGACTGGTATTCCTTGTTGTGGATCGCTGCTGGTTCGGTCATGGAATGGAGGTATTGGCACACTACTTGTTCAGCTATGGAGTATGAGTGTGGTGCGCCCAATCATCCATTCCCGTTCATGGAGTAATAAGGAATCCTTATTCTGTTCAAACTCTAGAAACTGTGTTCGTATGAAAAGGGGTATCGACCCTCTTCTGTTTCTTGTTGTTCATCCGGCTCTGTGCTTTCATCCGCAGTATTTGGCTCTTCTTCGTCATTTGTTAGCGGTGGTAAAATGAGCATTAATGGCAACACAACAATCCCCAATAGTTATAATAAGCATCAAGGCGAGCCATGATAACTCAAAGTAGCTGCTCTCGCATGTATCCACCCAACAGTACCATTGATCTTCTCCAGAATGTGTAATAAGGTTCTGACTCCAGAAGAATGAGTATCTGACCTGTCCAGTGGATTTCAAAATTTACCAAACTCCATTGCACTCTTGGGATGGATGCATAAAATAATGTCAGGGCTAATCTTGGAGATTGTGGTTGCGTTGTACTCATCCTTGACTTTAGGTTATTTGGTACCTAGACTTTCTTATTGCGATGATGACATGCTGTGGATGCTTGTATGGTCGAAATATTCCGGAGCCATTGGGTGAAATATATGGTTTGAGAGACGTTCCTTTACCAATGTGCTGTTATCAAGTCTTCAAGGACTTCGTTCCAACGACATCCTTTGAACCATCTTCTGAATCTTGGACTATTGTATGGAATGTGATGCGGTGAGCAGTCCCCAGTTATACTTCTATTAGATCTGATGGCATGGCCGGAAATGTGAATGTATCTCTGTGGCGTGCTTTTGTAGTCTTTGATGCACGTGTACGTCTTCATCTTGTGAAATTACCGCGGGTCGTAAAACTTCGACAATGATGATGTTGAAATCAGAAATAACCTGGTTGGGGGGAGTGAAAGCATCCCATGCTGATAGTCCCCTGTGTAGTCCACTTTGATTGCATCGCCTTGAATCCATGCCCACGGAATTTGATACAAACTTATTGTATTCCCCTGGATGTGATGATGGAATGCTTGGAATATCACATGGACGAAATATCTAGATAACGAAGAGGTAGAAATAAGAGTGTTATATATGTTGTTAATCGTGGATCCCTCTGTTTCTTCAAGAAAATATTTCAGCCGCGTCTCTGGAATTATCTCATGAATCTTTGATGGTTGTCAAGATGGAATGCGATGAGCAGTTCCCAGTCGCACTTCTCTTTAGTTTCTGAGCAGGCTTGGGATCCGCCACGGCCTCGTAAAGTGTTGCAGGCGTCTTCTAGGCAGAGAGGTGATGATATTCTTATGCTACACCCTTGAAGAGTAAATGACCTTGTCGTGGCTATGACCTTTTGGTTGACCGTGTCTTCTGAGCTTTGATAGTGAAGGGATTCCGTGTAGATCCTCAGTCCCCAAGCGTGGTTTACATGTTCCTTTGTAGTGATTGTTTCTATGGTGAAGCTCTGACTGGTATCAAAAAAATGAGCGGCAACATTTCATGCAGCAGATGTGATCATAAGAGACTACATTCTCGTGGGAACAAAGTAGGTTGGATGGAATTGTATGGGCGTCCATGGAAGCAAAGGGATTGGCTGTATGCGTAAGCGAGTAAACTGTCCGCGGTCACGAGCTCTGGTGTTATGGATCAAAAGATGTCCATGACTATGAACCTTGGCTGGTTGCGATTATGATCCTTGACAGGAGGAGTGTAGCGGCTACAACACGAACCTTGGCTAGAAGGATTGGCGGCTATGGCACGATCCTTGGCGGGAAGGAAAGTGGCGGCTACAACACGACCCTTGTCTGGAAGGAGGCGTTGAAGCGGCTTCGGCTCTTGGAGAGGACTTTGAAGCTTATGGGGAAAAAAGCTGAAGCTTCGGCTTCGGATCTTGGAGCAGCTTATGGAGAGAATGCTGAAGTGGAGCGGCCATTGGAGCGAACGTTGAAGCGGAGCGACTTCTTGGGAGAACGTTGAAGAAGAGCCACTGCTGGAGAACTTTGAAGTGGAGCGACTTCTGAAGAGAACGTTGAAGCGGAGCCGCTGCTGGAGAACGTTGAAGTGGAGCAGCTGCTGGAGAGAACGTTGAAGCGGAGAGACTTCTGGAGAGAACGTTGAAGCGGCTCCTGGAGGGAAACGTCGAAGTGGCTCCTGAAGAAAACTCCAACGCGGGCGCTATTAACCCTCGACTTAGAAAAACGACTTGATACGATATGGCATATGGGAAGACGTCACAAATAATTATGGTCGGCAAGTCGTGTTTTTCTCCTCATGGGAAAGAATACATTTTTTCTGTTTGATTTTCCCTTGCAACTCTTGAAGCCTTGACGGTTACAATGTTGAAGTCGGAGGCCGCGTCAATCAGCGTGCTGTCAAACTCGACATTCTTCAAGTGAACAGTGGTTAGGAGTCCCCGGTTCCATCTATTAATCGTGATTTCCAGGAGAGGTTGGGGTTTGGGAACGGCTTACCTGGATGGAAAGAGATGCTTTCCTGATGCAATGCGGTTGAGGGCTGCAAATATGTCTTGGAGAAATACAGAATCTCACATAAATGTTTCATCATAGACTGCACGATTTTGTGGGCGAAGTCCCAAGAAAGCATGCATCTCCTGACGGGAATAGGGTCTTTGTGAACTCGGGAGGGTTGCTTATTTTCTTTGCCCCGATTTTGGAGAAGTCGTTCCTGATCTTCACGTGTGATGAAATTGGATTGCTGACTCCTTTCTACTGGGCGTTTAGGAGCAACGCGAGCCTTTTCATCTATAAAGGCGCGTCATGCTGAAGTGCTTGCGCCGGACGTTAAAAGTATTCCTTGTCAGCTCCATCTGGGGTTGACGTGACTCTTGTGGTAGCCGCTCCGTTAGTATCTTGAGGAAAATAGGTATCTCTTTCTGAGTTGTAGCCATGTATGTCTGAGCCTTACGAGAACCTTTTGTCTTTCCATCAAACCAACAGTGGTAAGAGGATATCAACTTCTTCTGGCTCCTCCAGTCTCTCGTCCTGATGGTGGAGTAGCAGCGGCTCTGGTGACGGTTGGAGCTGTTACACTTGAAGAAAAGTTTGGAGTGGCGGAAGCGACTATGGATCTGGTGATCGGCGGTGTAACACCTGAAGGAACGTTTCTGCGCTGCCGGTGTTGGCGGGTGGCGTATTAATGCCACTGGAAGGAGCATTAGTACCAGGGATGATTTCAGAGCTAGTGTTCTCAGGGTTTGTTGCTGATCCGTACCTGAGTTCTACCATCTTGAGATCGTGTTGAAGAATAGAATTATAAATTGGGAGTTGATATTGTAACCTACAGATTAATCTCCCACTGTGGTCGCCAATTGTTTGTGGGTGAAAACCGTTTCTGTTGATTTTGGTAATTTTGGGTGTGTGGGTGAGAAACAAATCTAAACCCTAAACAATGTACTGCACGGGAGTACTTTTGATTCGAGAGATCAATATGTACAATCCTGGCCTAAACCAAGAAATATCCGTTCCAGGCTTGCTTCGATCACAAAGTAAAGGAGAAGGTTTGGTCTTAGGGAGGGAAGCGAAGAAAGTGTTGAGACCAGAATAGTTGATTCCGGAAGTGTGGGTGTTTCGTGACTTGTATCACAAAGTTTAACTGGCTAGCTGAATGAAAAGCTATCAGATGATTTTTGGATGTTGTATTGTTCTCCTAACCAAAACTTGTTTTTTGGTGGAAATAGGTGAGACCTATTTATACAAGTCGCAACAAAACGTACCATGGTCTCGTAGGAAGTGGAAACGATTGAGTGGTGGATGAGTAACGTGTAATGTCGGGATTTATGTTTCCATAATGAGAGAGGTGGATCCGCTCACACCATTACTATTTTCCATTACTAACCGTCCCGTTTTATGACACTTTCTTGTAACGGGCGTATTGGACGCCGCACGCTGTAAACCGCCAGATCAATACCCTGATGAGTATCCCCCAGTTTGTGACATGTTTTGATGTCTCGAGTGTTTTCGTGGAAAACATGTAGTACTTTTCTACGTGTGGCAAGTTAAGATCAAGGGTCTTGCCGCAGGAAAATAACATGTGGTGCTAGTAGACTCGTCCTGGCTGGTCGCCTGAAACTTTCCACAAGTCTGTCGGCTCGGTGGCGGACTTGGATGGCTGAGATTGCATATCACGAGGAAGGGTAATCGTTGATCATGGCTACCTTGTGTTGGCGTCTGAAGATGGCGCACTGGTGTTTTTGGTGCATTCCAGTGGCAATGCGACATAGTTGGCATGGCTCATGCATGCCAGTGTCACAGTGGTGCAAGTGGCGCCTGGCGTAGCCATGGCCATTAGTTTTTGGCGGATGGTCACCTGAAATTTTCCACAAGTCTGTTATCTCGGTGGCGAACTTGGATGGCTGAGATTGCATCTCATGAGGAAGGATAGCCGTTGATTATGGCTACCTTCTGTCGGCGCCTGACAAATTTGTCTAAATTAGGGTTTAGCATGATGAAACCCTAATTGGCATATATTGCATTCCATTTGGCATGTGCGCCTGGCATGCGTGTGTGGAAAGTTAGGCATGTCGTTTGGCAAGTTAGGCATGCCGTTTGGCATGTGCGCCTGACCTACGTGTTTGGAAAGTTAGTCATGTCGATTGGCATGTGCGCCTGGCATGCGTGTTTGGCGAGTTTGGCATGATGCTTGGCATGTTTGGCATGCCGATTTGCATGTGCATCTGGCATGCGCGTTTGGCGAGTTTGGCCTGCTGTTTGGCATGCCGATTGGCATGTGCGCCCGACATGCACGTTTGGCGAGTTTGTCATGCTGCTTGGCATGTTTGGCATGTGCGTCTGGCATGCGCGTTTGGCGAGTTTGACATGCTGCTTGGCATGTTTGGAATGCTGATTGGCATGTGCGCCTGGCATGCGCATTTGGCGAGTTTGGCATGCTGTTTGGCATGACGATTGGCATGTGCGTATGGCATGCGCGTTTGGCGAGTTTGGCATGCCATTTGGCATGTTGGCGCGGGTTTTGGGAAGCCAATTGGGTTTGCAAGTATCTGGCGTGGTTTCCTCCTTTTCAATACTGTGGCGAGTTTAGAGCAACCTGATTGGTCGATGGGAATTGGGGTCGGCCATGCATGGGCATTGGCGCACTTCCTATGCACTTTGGCGGATTTAAAGCGACCTGATTGGTAGATGTAAGAGGGACGTCCAAGCATGTGTGTGGCTACACTTCTGGTGTGAGTGTGGCGTCTTTAGAGAGATTTGATTGGTCGATGGGAAGTGGGGCCGGCAAGCTAGGGCGTGGACACACTTCTAGTGCGCTGTGGCGGATTTAATCGCCTAGTTTTGCTAAGCATAGTTTTCGACCAACGGGGTCTATTGTACTGCGCGGGGCGCGAAACCCTAATTTTGCAAATTAGTCGGGTTTATGAGTTTTTTATGAGTTATCACAATAATTGGATGGATTTTGTATGCTGCCATAGAAATCCTTATCTATAGAATTCAGTGTGCTTTCCCTCTGAGCATTTCGTGTGATGGCCTTAACTTTAGTACTAGGAGGTTCATGCTACTCCGCTGCGAGTGAACACAAATCTGTCATGCCATACCGATATTAAGGGTTCTTCCGGGGAACATAGCACAGGAAAGTATTCAGTGTGTCTTGTATTGGCAAGGTGCCGAAACTTACAGAGTGTTTGGGATGGTTGCTACATTCGCCAGTCTGGATAAATTTCATGTAAATATATTGAATGACTCAATAAATATGCTGGTGGAGAGGTTAGCACTCACGACACCGTTTCCTTGCAGAGTGACGTCAGACACAAGGTTTTACGATTTTGACCCTAAGCTAAAACCCACCATCAACACATGTGTTCAAAGTATGTCGACATCCTTACTTTGTTAGTCCTTTTTCATACTTACAATCTTGAAACCGATTTGCCACAATTCCAAACAAGTTTAGAATTGGTTCATATGACTTTCAAGAACTATGTGATTGATCAAGAACACTCAATCACAAATCATGGGTTTAACGGTTCTACCAAAACAAGTTGCGGTTCTACCTCCATATGAGTACTGTGCATAATCACACTAGCTTTACAAAATTCGGTTGACTAGGTACTAGGATCGGTTCCCCACATATATATGGTATCTAACTTGAATGTGTTGCACATGTCCATAGGATCGGTTCCCCTTTATGCTATAAACTTGCTGCACCTCATACAAGGATCGATTCCCCTTTGTGATGTGTTGCACCTCTTACAAGGATCGGTTCCCCTTTACCCAGAGTTGGTCATACACAAATCACAAACTCGATCATACCATCTCAGGTGATTACTTAAGATCGCTTTCACTAATAAAAGTCATACCAATACATAAGTCAATTCTTTGTGAATAGTTTTACCAAGAACACAAACAAGTCATGAGCTGTTATACTAATCACACATATTGGTTGTTCAAAAGATATGCAACGAATAACAATACCAATAACGCCTGGCGATTTCCTTTTCGATTCACAAAACAAGTTCATGAATTTACTTCCTTAAAACACATGTAAAAACATTGTTTCCTAGGATGAAATCCTCACCTCATACCCATACATAATCACAATAGCATTTAAACGATTATGTCGATGTCTTATCTACAAAGTTTAATGGTTAAGCAATAAACCTCGTATTGTGTTCCTTAATACTATGTCTATCTAGAGTTCAATCATGCTTCGCAGTTTTGTTTTCAATATGCACCACTTGAAAGATACGTTAGGGAATGAAACAGTTCAAGTCAAATATCACTAACCTCGAGTGGAAGGATGATGTTGCCGTTGTAGCTCCTTGCTTCTTCACTTTTTTAAGTCTTCGCAATACTTGTAATGTCTCGTATCCTAATACTTTCAAGCTAACCTATACGAAGTTGACTCTAGTACATAATCAAGAGACTCTTTAAATGAGTTTTGATTCACTAAAATATGACAACCAAACTTGACATACTAATGCTTGGTGGGTTCAACCGAGCTATGCTTTAACAATCTCCCCATTTGTTAGTGAAAAAAATCTTACATCATATGGATAAAAAAATTACAAGAATTCATTACACATACACTTGATTCCCGAATTCAACATCACGATAACCTGTATACATTCAATCCTTTAAATGCCGCTAGTGACATTATAATAACAAAGCTAATACTCCCCCTAAAGGTAATATAGGTAGATTTTCAATATGCACGTCTTTGTTATTCTCTTGGTAATGATATGTTACCCCCTTAGTCTATGCTTTCATTCTTTCGTTAGATAAATGTTTAAGCACCATTGTCCTTTTTCTTAGTGATACCAATCAATATAAAATCAATGCCAGTATCACTTGTTTACCCATATATTTCTCCCCCTTTTTGTCACAAAATGACAAAGAAACGAAAAAATAAAGGACAAACCGAAAAGAATATTACAAATCTCAAAAGACTTGCAACCTATAGAGTTAAGCACTAGGGTTCCACACATCATTTCTGATAACCAATATCAAAACTGAAACTACAAAATAATTTATTTTGATATGTTATCAAGGAAACAATTTCCCGAAGCAATTTTCCCTAATAGTTTAGCAAACCAAAAATCAACTAAGCACCTTAGTCCCTAAACCGATTGTACAAATACAATAGATTAATTCGATAAGACCAAAATAAAGATAACTCTGTTTTTCTCATCAGGTTCTAATTATCCATATAACTTAAACCTTTAACTTTTAAACAAGACAAGTACTAGGTAAGTTAACTAGCATTTCTTGTTAAGGCATTCGATTAAACTTGAATAACCGAAACCTTCACTTTGATAAGTCTAATTAAGATCATAATTAACTTAGTTTCTCTTATCCGGAATCGAATTGGACTAAACAACTCATCCCGTAAACCTTTTCTTTCGTTAAGCCATAAATAATTCATACAAACCAAATAAATCAACTTGCATAATTATTCACCTAAACCGGAAGCAATTGAAACAACATAGACATTAAAACACCACAATTGCACCGAAATTTTGTAAGCCTAAACAATTGATACCACACAATAAAACAAGATAACAATAGTTTTTCTTAGCCGGAAACATTTGAATCACACACACATCCATACACAAATAATGGAAACATCAATTGTACCAAAATTTTGTTAAGCAAAAGTAATAAATATATGAAATAAAATCAGGCTTTTCTTAAACAAGAAAACAATTAACTAACAAGATCAAATTTCACATCCTCTTCTCCAATATGTTTGCATCTTCGTCCAGGGAGAATTTATATCGAAATATCATTATGTTGTCATCCTTATGCAAAACAAAAGAATAACAACAACCAACCTTTACAGAGAAAGGTTGAAAATTGGTTTTAACAATTGCAAGCAAAAGTTGAAAACCGCCGAAACACATATGCTTTTATGCTAAACCAAAACCGATTCAACATATTGTGACTTTTTCACATATTGTTTCTATCAGAACCCATCATGATCCTTTGATAAAGCCTACCAACATGGGATAGAACTTAATCCTGCTAAATCAAAAAGTCACCCAAACCATAAGGGTTCGCAATATTATGAGATCGAATATCAAGGTAATAAAACCGAAATCAAACATCCCATAAACATACATAGCAATAATATAAACCATTCAAGCACATGATACGTAAATCAAAAACTATCACAAGAAAAACTATAAATCAAATAATTTTATTCATAATAAGATAGTTTTATTCATAATAGACTTTATTGAAGAAATCAAAAACTAATGTTTATTTTCCTTTCTTTGTTTTTTGCAACTCAATCATAGGGAAGAACATTGACTAAGTAATTTTTTGTCGCTCTTCTTCAATTTCAGATTCTTGGTTCCAAAACTCTGATTCAAGTTTTTGAATGCCTTTGAGAGTTTCTGGATCTTTTCGAGCAGTAAAGCCAAGATGTCTCTGAATACAATCAAGTTGTTTACCAAGATATTCAAGGTGAACAAGAAGAGACTTGTTGTTGGAATTTGGTGTAATTCTTTAAAAACTTCATTGTGGGTTCGTACCCAAATCATTTGACTTATAGTCCTATTAGTCACAACATTAATGCTCACCGTATCATCAAAGTCCTCTCCGCCGATCAATTTACAGATTTTGGTAATTATGCACGGAAAACCGAGATGTCTCTTGATACCAGAAGATGAGATAGAATCTGATATCTTGATCATTTGACTAATAATGATACTACAAAGATCTATTTGAGAATATTCTTTTAACATAAAATAGACAAATTCTGCAACGTCTTATCCCAGACAGATTTATCTCTTGTACTTGCAAATATGGTTGCTAAAGCAAGTTTACCAAAAACCCTAAGATGAAAGGGTATATCCTTTGTTGGTAATCTATCATTTTCCCATGCAACCTTATTTGCAATGATACATGTTGAAATGGCATCGTGTTCAATTGCAACTCTAATAATCAAGTGATTACATTCCTCATTGTACTTAATAACATTGGCAATTGTCTTATGATCAACATAACAGATACCTCAACCAACGAGAGTCACAAAGATAAGTTTTTTGTGATAAAAATTGTGTATATTGGCATAGAACATTCTTACCATGTCAGGGGAATATTCTTCAAGATCAAAAAGATTTCCCCAGTTTCGATCTTGAACAAATTTCACATAATCCTTATGTTGGACATCTGGATCAAACTTTTTTTCAGTGGTAAAATCCATTCCCTTGAGTGTTTCGTATTTCCTGAAGCAAGAGCTGTCAACGAAACGTGCAAATTCATGCTTGTTATCAATACTTTTAGGAAATCTAATCCTATCAATATCATCACATCTGACTCAATCATCAGCAGATTTGGTTCTTGATTTCCTTTTTCTTATACTTGCGAAAATATGAAAACCCTAGTTACGGTTTTGATCAACCTTCCCCAATATGTTTGAGCAAGAGATTATTTTTTATAGGAAGGATTGATATCAAAAGCCGAAATAACTAGTTTTAGGAAAAACTCTCAAAATCGGAAACCAAGGCTTGTGGGGAGACAATTCTCATTTTGTATCTACGTCTTTCTTTTGGAAAACCGGTTTTCTATGGACCGTATCTTTATTTCGGGTTGATTCCATGTTTTTGTCCAATAATCTGATTACTCTTTTATTACCACATGTTGATGGTGGTTTTTAGCTTAGGGTTAAAATCGTAAAACCTTAGTTTAACGTGACGTCACTCTATAAGAAAACGAAGCCGAGAGTACCAATATCTCCACTAGCACATTTATTAACCATTAAATATGTCTACGTGAAATTTACCAGGGTACCTTTTTTTATATACATGCTATGTTCCACGATAGAACCCTCAGTATTGTCTGGCATCATCTCCGCACATGCAAACCGCGCATGCTAGCCAAGTATGCCAACCGCGCATGCCGTACATTCTAATTAGGGTTTCGACATGCTAAACCCTAATTTCCACATCTCCGACCCAAAGGCATACCATGCCAGCCGCACCACCGTGCCAACAACATGCCAGCAGCACCACCGTGCCAACAAGATGCCAGCCGCACCACCGTGCCAACGGCATGCCAGCCATGCCAGCCACATCTCCGCGCCAAAGGAATACCATGCCAGCAGCACCACCGTGCCAACGACATGCCATCCATTCCAGCCACATCTCCGCGCCAAAGGCATATCATGCCAGCCGCACCACCGTGCCAAAGGCATACCATGCCAGCCACATCTCTGCGCCAAAGGCATGCTAACCATGCCAGCCGCACCACCGTGCCAATGGCATGCCATGCCAGACACATCTCCGCGCCAAAGGCATACCGACCATGCCAGCCGCACCACAGTGCCAATGACAATCCATGCCAGCCACACCTCTGCACCAAAGCCATGTCGGCCATGCCTTCATGCCGCTGGCTTCCAAACAAAGGGTTGCAACAATCAACGGCCACCCTTCCTTCTGAGATGCAAATCTCAGCCGTCCAAGTTCTCCACCAAACGTGTGGCAACTTTTGGCCCAATGTCAACCCCTAATTTTGGCCGCGCCTAAACTATGCCAAAACCCTAATTTTGGCCGCACCTAATACTATGCAAAAATCCTAGCTTGGTCGCACATACACCATGCCAAAGCCACGCCGGCCATGCCTCTTTGTCGTTGGCTGCCAAACGAAGGGTTGCAACAATCAACGGCCACCATTCCTTCTGATATGCAAATCTCAGCCGTCCAAGTTCGCCACCAAACGTGTGGACACTTTTGTCCCAATGCCAAGCCCTAATTTTGGCCACGCCTAAAACTATGCCAAAATACTAGCTTGGCCACGCCAGCCATGCCTCCATGCCGCTGGCTGCCAAACGAAGGGTTGCAACAATCAACTGCCACCCTTCCTTCTGGATGCAAATCTCAACCGTCCAAGTTCTCCACCAAACGTGTGGAAACTTTTGTCCCAATGCCAAGCCCTAATTTTGGTCGCTCCTAAACTATGCCAAAACCCTAATTTTGGCCGCGCCTAAAACTATGCCAAAATCCTAGATTGGCCGTGCCTAAACCATGCCAAAGCCACGCCGGCTATACCTCCATGCCGCTGGCTGCCAAACGGAGGGTTGCAACAATCAACGGATACCCTTCCTTCTGAGATGTAAATCTCAGCCGTACAAACTTTCCACCAAACGACTTGTGGCAATATCTTGTCTACGGTGCCAACTCTTGGCCACGGTGCTAAAACCCTAATTTAGCCACGATGCCAAAGCCCTAATTTGTCCATGCCGGCCATGCCTCCATGTCGTTGGCTGCCAAACGGAAGGTTGTAACAATCAATGACTATCCTTCCTTATGAGATGCAAATCTCAGCCGTACAAGCTCGCCACTAAACCAAACGACTTGTGGCAACCTTTGGCTACGATGCCAACTCTTTGGCTACGACGCACACTTAGCTATGTCAATTCTATGGTCACGTCACAAAACCCTAATTATACACGCCAAGCGGATGCGCAAGCCATGCCAGCACCGTGGCCACGCCACTGGCTACCAACAGAAGGTAACCACAATCAACGGCTAACCTTCCTCTCAAGATGCAAAATCTGGACCGTCGAAGGTCACCACCGAGCCGGCAAGCCTCCCAAGATAAACTTGCCAAACAATAGCAACATGCTACACAAAACACTCGAGACATCAAAACATGTCACAAACTGGGGGATGCTCATCATGGTATTGGTCTGGCGGTTTACAGCGTGCGGCGTACACTATCCCCGTTACAAGAAAGTGTCATAAGAGTGAGGCGGTTAGTAAATACAAGAAGTAATGGTGAAACTTTTCCTTAATTATGGAAACATCAATTCCAGGTGTTACCCGTTACCTATTTCTTCCATTTACTCAACCGTTTCTACTTCTTACGAGACCAGGGTACGTTTCGTTGTGACTCGTATAAATAGCTCTCACCTATTTCCACCAAAGGACAGGTTTTTGGTCAGGAGAATACAACACTCAGAAATCACTTGTTAGCTTCCCAATCTGCTAGCGTTTCACTTTCTGATACAAGTCGTCAAACAACTACTCTTCCAGAATTAACTATTCTGGTCTTAACACTCTCTTCGCTTCCCTCCCTAAGACCAACCCTTCTCCTTCACTTTGTGATCGAAGCAAGTATGGAACGGCCATTTCTTGGTTTAGGCCAGATTTGTACAGATTGATCTTTAGAATCAAAGTACTTCCTTGCAGTACATTGTTTAGAGTTTAGACTCGTTTCTCACCCACGCACTCAAAATTACCGAAATCAGCAGAAACTGTTTTCACCCTCAAACAATTGGCGACCACAGTGGGAGATTAATCTCTCGGTTACTATGTCAATTTATAATTCCTGATTTCATTCTTCAACCCAGATCTCAAGATGGTAGAAGAAAATGATCCGCGCAGGGATCAACGACTCAGTTACCACACGTCTCAGTTTATCACACGACGAGAAATGACTGGGGACTTCTCACAGTAACGGCGGCGCCGCCTACAAAACTCATACTTACGCCCGGAAGATCCGTTTTGTTGGGAGACCTTGGAAACGATCATACAACACTCATGGTTCCATGACTCTCCTGGATTTGTGTTACTTACAATCATAATAAAAAACGACATTATTCTAGAAACAGTTCATTCCAAATAATAATCCAAAACCCTCATAGGTAACAATTATCTATCAGCCCAAAAATCCAGAAAACCAAACCATAAACTAGGCGTCTCGTTTGCCTTTCAAAAAAAAAAAACCCTAAGCAAAAGAAGTTCAGAAGATAGAAGTACATTCCAGGGAAGCCATTCAACAATGAATTGCTCTTCTTAGAGAAAGCCTCCTTCGTGCTTTGGAGATCCGCCCCATTTCAGATTCAAATTTTTGGACAACCTTTCGATTTCCGCTTCCTGTTTTTTGATCACATCCGCAGAAGGGCCTTCGATCGCCTCGGCCTGCAACTTTTGGATCTCGGTAAAACCCTCAAAAAAACAGGGAGCATTGAACTTGTAGTCTACGCACATTTCACGATGGAACTTCCATCTTGAGATTACATCCTCGGAGACGGTGTGGCCAGTCACATTGCACATGTCATCAATCGAAGATAAGGAGACGCTTCAACGCTCTCTCCAGAAGTCGCTCCGCTTCAACGTCCTCAAGCAACAGATCCGCTTCAACGCCCTCCAGCAGCGGCTCCGCTTCAACGTCATCCAGCAACGGTTACGCTTCAACGTTCTCCCCAGAAGTCGCTCCGCTTCAACGTCCTCAAGCAACGACTCCGTTTCAACGTTCTCTCCAGAAGTCGTTCCACTTCAACGTCCTCCAGCAGCGGATCCGCTTCAACGTTCGCTCCAGGATCCGAAGCCGAAGCTTCAGCGTTTTTCTCCATAAGTTTCAACGTCCTCTCCAAGACCCGAAGCCGCTTCAACGCCTCATTCCTGCCAAGGTTCGTGCTCATGGACGCCACTCCCCTTGTCAAGGATCATGATCGCAGCCAGCCAATTTTCATAGTCGTGGCCACCTTTTGATCCACCCCGTCAAAGCTCGTGGTCATGGACGGTTTTCCCACTTACGCATCCATCCAACCTACTTTGTTCCCACGACGATGTAGTGCCTTCTGTTCACATCTGCTGCCAAGAACTGTTGCCGCTCGTGATACCAGCCAGAGCTTCACCATAGAAACAATCACTACAAAGATGGAAACATGTAAACCACACTTGGGGAATGAGGATCTACACGAATCCCTTCACTGTCAAAGATCAGAAGACACGGTCAACCAAAAGGTCATATCCACGACAAGGTCATCTACTCTTCAAGGGTATAGCGTAAGAGTACCATCACCTCTCTGTCTAGAAGACGCCTGCAACATTTTAAGAGGCCGCGGTGGATCCCAAGTCTGCTTAAGAGGAAACAACTTCAGAAACTGAAGAAAAGTGCGACTGGGGATTGCTCATTGCAGTCCATCCCGACGACCATCAAAGATTCATGAGATAACTCTAGAGACGCGACTGAAACATTTTCTTGAAGAAACAGAGGGAGCCACGATAAACAACATAACTCTCTCATTTCTACCTCTTCGCTATCGAGAATATTTCGTCCATGTGATATTCTGAGCATCCCAGCGTCACATCCATAGAGTACAATAAGCTTGTATCGAATCCCGTGGACATGGATTCAAGGAGGTGCAATGAATGTAGGCTACACATGGGGACTACCAGCATGGGACGCTTTCACTCCCTTCAACCATATTATTTCTGATTTCATCATCAATGTCAAAGTTTTACAAGCCACAGGAATTTCTCAACATGAAACCGTACATGTGCGTTGAAGACTCCGAAAAAATGCCACAAAGATACATTCACATATTCGGCCGTGTCATCGGATCTAATGGAAGTATAACTGGGGACTGCTCACCGCATCCCATTCCATACGATAGTCCAAGATTCAGAAGATGGTTCGAAGGATGTCTCTTATAACAAAGTCCTTGAAGACTTGATAGCAGCACATTGGCAACAGAACGCATCCCAACTCATCTATTTCATCCAGTGGCTCTGGAAGATTTTGACCATACAAGCATCCACAGCATATTGTCATCGCGATCAGAAGGTCCAAGCACTGAACAACCTAAAGTCAAGGATGGACCGACAACGCAACCACGATATCCAAGATTAGGCCTGACATGATCGTTTCCGAGCTTATGTTTCAGCCATCCGTCCCAAGAACGTAATGGAGTTTGGTAAATTTTGGAATCCACTGGAGACACTACAAACGAAAGCACGGATCCGGACGGGAAAAATAAACCAGAAGAGGGTCGATACCTCTTTTCATGCGGACGGAGTTTCTAGATTTTACACAACATAAAGATTCCTTCTTGCTCCATGAACGGGAATAGATGACTGGGCGCGACTATGCTACCTCGGGCCCACAACATCCCTCCTGAATTCTTCATGAGTTTTTACTGTCGGGCTGTTTTCACCTCCTAAACGAGCTCAAAACCTAAATATTCTCGTAAGGAGATAGGAAATTCTTTTACGATCAAAATGGAGGGGCGGACCATCAAAATCCGAGTTCGTACGAGAATTCTACAATGATTTTAGTAAAGGGCGCTAATTAGGATTTCAGCATGCCAAACCTTAATTTAGACAAAGTTGCCAGGTGCCATCACCACCGTTTGATAGCCGAAGTTCCAGGGCCATCACCACCGATTGGTAGCGGAAGTTCCAGTGCCAAGAACCTGCGTTCTTTCCAGCGCCAGCAGCCTACATCCCTCCAGCGCCAGTAGCTTGCATCCCTTCCAGCGCCAGCATCTTGTATCTTTCCAGCGCCAACAACTTGCATCCTTTCCAGCGCTAGGAGCTTGCGTCTTTCCAGCGCCAACAACTTGCATCCTTTCCAGCGCTAGAAGCTTGCGTCCTTCAAGCGCCAGCAACTTGCATCCTTTCCAGCGCACTTGCGTCTTTCCAGCGCCAGCAACTTGCATCTTTCCAGCGCTAGCAGCTTGCATCCTTTCCAGCACTAACAGCCTGCATCCTTCCAGCGCCAGCAGCTTGCATCCTTTACAGCGCTAGCAGCTTGCTTCCTTCCAGCGCTAGCAGCTTGCGTCCTTCCGGCGCAACTTCTCCACCCATAGCCGATCGCACCAACAATCCTCATACCGAGCGGGAGAAAACAAAAGCCCATGCCAAGCCTACGCCAGCGGCTCCATATCACGCCAAGCCTACGCCAGCGGCTCCATATCATGCCGAGCCTATACCAACGGCTCCGTTTTAATACAAGCCAGCGCTAGCGGCTCATTCCAAGCCAATACAATTCTAGAGGCTCATTCCAAGCCAATCCGACACCAGCGGATCCATTCCAAGCCAAGCAACGCCAGTGGATCACTTTATGCCAAGCACTGCAAGTGGCTCCACTCCGAGCCAAATTTGCGCAAAGCCGCCAACACGAGAGTCGCAGGTTTTCCTTACCTCCGAAAAAAGGTTAGCCGAATCTTCCTGACCATCCCTTCATGACTTTCCGTTTCGATTTTCCTTGTTTGTCACCATCTCATACTTACCCCGCAACAATGCCCATGTTCCGAGCTAAGCAGGGACTTAATGTTGATAGTAGTTTTTAGCTTAGGGTTAAAATTGAAAATCTTAGTCTAACTTGACGTCACTCTATAAGAAAACGAAGCCGAGAGTACCAATATCTCCACTAGCACATTTATTGAGCCATTGAATATGTCTACGTGAAATTTACCAGGGTACATTTTTTTTATATACATGCTATGTTCCACGATAGAACCCTCAGTATTGACTAGCATCATCTCCGCACATGCCAACCGTGCATGCTAGCCAAGCATGCCAACCGCGCATGCCGTACATTCTAATTAGGGTTTCGACATGCTAAACCCTAATTTCCACATCTCCGCGCCAAAGGCATACCATGCCAGCCGCACCACCGTGCCAACGACATGCCAGCCACATCTCCGAGCCAAAGGCATATCATGCCAGTCGCACCACCGTGCCAAAGGCATGCCAGCCATGCCATCCACATCTTCGCGCCAAAGGCATACCATGCCAGTCGCACCACCATGCCAACGACATGCCAGCCATTCCAGCCACATCTCCGCGCCAAAGTCATACCATGCCAGCCGCACCACCGTAACAACGGCATGCCATCCATGTCACCCACATCTCCGCGCCAAAGGCATGCCAACCATGCCAGCCACATCTCCGCGCCAAAGGCATACCAACCATGCCAGCCGCACCATAGTGCCAACGGCATGCCATGCCAGCCGCACCATAGTGCCAATGGCATGCCATTCCAGCCACACCTCCGCACCAAAGCCATGCCGGCCATGCCTCCATGCCGTTGGCTTCCAAAACAAAGGGTTGCAACAATCAACGACCACCCTTCCTTATGAGATGCAAATCTCAACCGTCCAAGTTCGCCACCAAACGCGTCGAAACTTTTGGCCCAATGCCAAGCCATAATTTTGGCCGCGCCTAAACTATGCCAAAACCTTAATTTTGGCCACGCCTAAAACTATGCCAAACTCCTAGCTTGGTCGCGCCTAAACCATGACAAAGCCACGCCGGCCATGCCTCCATGTCGATGGCTACCAAACGAAGGGTTGCAACAATCAACGGAAACCCTTCCTTCTGAGATTCAAATCTCAGCCGTCCAAGTTTGCCACCAAACGCGAGGCAACTTTTGGCCCAATGCCAAGCCCTAATTTTGGCCGCGCCTAAACTATGCCAAAACCCTAATTTTGGCCGCGCCTAAAACCATGCAAAAATCCTATCTTGGTCGCGCCTAAACCATGCCAAAGCCACGCCGGACATGCCTCCATGCCGATGGATACCAAACGGAGGATTGCAACAATCAACGGCTACCCTTCCCTTTGAGATGAAAATCTCAGCCGTACAAACTTGCCACCAAACGACTTGTGGAAATCTCTTGGATATGGTTCCAACTCTTGGCCACGGTGCCAAATCCCTATTTGGCCACGTCAAAGCCATGCCATCCATGCCCCCATGCCGCTGGCTGCCAAACGGAAGGTTGCAACAATCAACGACTATCCTTATTTCTGAGATGCAAATCTCATCCATACAAGCTTGCAACTAAACCAAACAACTTGTGACAACCTTTGGCTACGCTGCCAACTCTTTGGACAGGCGCACACTTAGCTATAACAATTCTATGGTCACGGAACCAAACCCTAATTATCCACGCCAAGCGGATGCGCAAGCCATGCCAGCACCGTGGCCACGCCACTGGCTACCAACAAAAGGTAACCACAATCAACGGCTAACCTTCCTCTCAAGATGCAAAATCTGGACCGTCGAAGGTCACCACCGAGCCGGCAAGCCTCCCAATATAAACTTTCCAAACAATAGCAACATGCTACACAAAACACTCGAGACATCAAAACATGTCACAAACTGGGGGATGCTCATCAGGGTATTGGTCTGGCGGTTTACAGCATGCGGCGTACACTACTCCCGTTACAAGAAAGTATCATAAGAGTGAGGTGGTTAGTAAATACAAGAAGTAATGGTGAAACGTTTCCTTCATTATGGAAACATCAATTCTAGGCGTTACCCGTTAACGCTTTCTTCCATTTACTCAACCGTTTCCACTTCTTAATTACAAGACCAAGGTACGTTTCGTTGCGACTTGTATAAATAGGTCTCACCTATTTCACCAAAGGACAGGTTTTTAGTCAGGAGAATACAACACTCAGAAATCACTTGTTAGCTTCCCAATCTTCTAGCGTTTCACTTTCTGATACAAGTCGTCAAACAACTACTCTTCCAGAATCAACTATTCTGGTCTCAACACTCTCTTCGCTTCCCTCCTTAAGACCAACCCTTATCCTCCACTTTGTGAACGAAGCAAGTCTCGAACGACCATTTCTTGGTTTAAGCTGGATTTGTACAGATTGATCTCTCGAATAAAAGTACTCCCTTGCAGTACATTGTTTAGGGTTTAGACTCGTTTCTCACCCACACACTCGAAATTACCGAAATTAGCAGAAACTGTTTTCACCCTCAAGCACCAGATTTGATAATATCAATTGAAATTTATTCAAGACTTTACTACAATATACAAAGATAAATTTGGATAAAATATGATATTTGTTAAAAATATCATCAGAATCATAAACCTTGTAGAAATTCAAAAGATCACTTGCTTCATTAAAACAGTTGTGAGGTGTATGAAGCAATCCATTGTTAATAGAATTATTAACTGAATACTCATTCCTTGTAGGAATACATATTTTCCAAAATCGCATCCTAGAAAACGAAACATTGACAGTCCTTGATCATGTACATGTATATACTTTGGTAGGCCATCCAAAATATATTTAAGATTCCTGATTTTGCCAGAACACAGTCGCCGATGTTCATAAAATTTTTGAGCAGAATCTTATGCAATTTCAAGATACGACTTGTCTCATAGGCCATTATATCATTGTTACTTAGTATAATGATATACAATCCTATGACAACCAAAGAATTATGTAAGTCACTCAAGACATACATATGGATGATTCCTAACAGAATTAGGAATAAGAATATTACATACTTCATACATGTTTTCCACCACGAGTTCTTGAAGTAGTCACATCCTGCCATTACGTTAACTGAATCATTCATGGGATTTAATTCTTATAGGTTAGATCGCACCAAACACGGATTGTTATATCTTTTCGTGTTTGCTTGCTCTGATACCAATTAAAAAGACGAGGGTACCCAAAAATACCTCAAGCTAAAACTTTTCCTACCTATAAGTCCTTTCTCCGAAAGTGATTGTTTATGGACTGAGTCGAGACAATGCAACAAATCGGTTCACACTTCGTGTGATCGTCTATGGATACGAGATCGAGACAATACAACAACGAAGTATGTTTACTTGATAAAAGGTTCGGACTTAACCAAACACAATAGGATTGCTATCAAGTAAATAGGAATTAACGTTGTGTAAGTACTTTAAATTATGACAAAGAGAATTATAATTGCGGAAAATAAAAGTAAATGACACAGCAAGATTTTGTTAACGAGGAAACCGCAAATGCAGAAAAACCCCGAGACCTTGTCCAGAATTGAATACTCTCAGGATTAAACCGATATACAAAATAAACCAACTTTGTATAGCTGAGACCAAGCAACTAAACCCATAGTTCACCTAGTTCCGTCTGTATTCCCACGCCTCCAACTTATGAATATAAAAGGTCACGTACTTGGAAAAATTCCTTTGGTTCGTGTTCCAAACAGTAAAGGAAGAACAAATATGTTTGGTAACAACTCTCTTCAACCAAGTGATGTGAGTTCGACAAAGGCTCTTGTGTTTATCTATTATAAACTCCTTCGTCAGGTTCTTAGATCTATCTTATTCTCAACTACCGAAGTAATTGTTAAGATTTTGCAATCAATACTTTTAATCACAAAGAATCGTATTGATGCCGATATACACAACTAATCAATCTAATCTATCACAAGGATAAATCGATTATAGTTGGATCCTCTATACTGAAACAATTATTGTGGACATCAAAGATTATGAACCCCAAAACAGAAATCTTCAACATCTTCTTTGTCTTCAAATTTTCTTAGATCTTCAATAAACACCTGCTCACAACAACTTGAATCTCTTGTAATCAATCACGCACAGAACGGAGTCTGTTAACAACAGATTATCACAAGACGTATTTAGATCTACAAACAGTCTAAAGATCCCTGTCGAAACTTCGATCTAGTTTGAGTGAATCTTATATCAGAAGAGAAGATTCTCAAGCATAAACAAACTAGGTGCAATCAAAGTTCAACCACCATTAGTCAATCAAATCAATCGAAAACAAAAGATAAACCACAATTATCTAGTTTCCCACCAACGGTACTAATAGAGCTTCTCAATCCCAAGGAATACTTTAAACTGAGCGGACGTAAGAGATTTCTCCTAGTTAGTTTACTCTCCTCTCTGAATAGACGACTACACCAGTAACAACACAACCGAGGAAGTTTGTTGTCACGAAGGATTAGTTTGCTAGAAATGTAAACTTCAAGTATTTATAGACAAAGAATTTTGGACACCAAGGAATTTCCAAAACCGAAAATATTCTCAAGATATGCAATAAAGTCCAGATTCGGTTTTCATAATTCCTGGAAATGCTCTGTCCAAAATAATGACCGAAAATCTCTTTGGAAAATCTCTAACTAGTAAATGCACAGTACTAATTCTCATTTTCCTAAAATAAAATTAACAACCTTAATTAAAAGATTCTTAAATTATATATGTTTCGATCCTGGGATTTTCTTCCTTTAGCTATTAAGGAATAACTTTGAACAATTAAAGATAAACATTATTGCACGTGTTCAAAGTATGTCGACATCCTTACTTTGTTGTAAGTCCTTTTTCATACTTACAATCTTGAAAACGATTTTCCACACTTCCAAACAAGTTTAGAATTGGTTCATCTGACTTTCAAGAACTATGTGATTGATCAAGAACACTCAATCAGAAATCATGGGTTTAACGGTTCTACCAAAACAAGTTTCGGTTCTACCTCCGTGTGAGTACTATGCATAGTCACACTAGATTTCCAAGATTCGGTTGACTAGGTACTAGGATCGGTTCCACACATATATATGGTATCTAACTTGAATTTGTTGCACATGTCCATAGGATCGGTTCCCCTTTCTGCTATAAACTTGTTGCACCTCATACAAGGATCGATTCCCCTTTGTGATGTGTTGCACCTCTTACAAGGATCGGTTCCCCTTTACCCAGAGTTGGTCATACACAAATCACAAACTCGATCATACCATCTCAGGTGATTACTTAAGATCGGTTTCACTAATAAAAATCACCAATACATAAGTCAGGCATTTGTGAATAGTTTTACCAAGAACACAAACAAGTCATGAGCGGTTATAATAATCACACATATTGGTTGTTCAAAAGATATGCAATGAATAACAATACCAATAACGCCTGGCAATTTCCTTTTCGATTCACAAAACAAGTTCATGAATTTACTTCCTTAAAGCACATATAAAAACATTGTTTCCTATGATGAAATCCTCACCTCATACCCATACATAATCACAATAGTATTTAAACGATTATGTCGATGCCTTATCTACAAATTTTAATGGTTAAAAAATAAACCTCGTATTGTATTATTTGATACTATGTCTATCTAGAGTTCAATCATGCTTCGCAGTTTTGTTTTCAATATGCACGACTTGAAAGATACGTTAGGGAATGAAACAGTTCAAGTAAAATATCACTAACCTCAAGTGGAAGGATGATGTTGTCGTTGTATCTCTTTGCTTCTTCACTTCTTCAAGTCTTCGCAATACATGTAATGTCTCATATTTCTAATACTTTCAAGCTAACATATACGAAGTTGACTCTAGTACATAATCAAGCGACTCTTTAAATGAGTTTTGATTCACTAAAACATGACAACCAAACTTGACATACCATCGCTTGGTGGGTTTAACCGAACTATGCTCTAACAAGGATAATCTTACCTTTGAACTTTTTTGGTTTTCCATTCGACTCTCAACTTTCAAAAGTTTAAATGGAGAAGAAACCTTTTGACAAGACATTTAAGGAAAATCCATAATTATTGATCTCAGCAACCTAACTCATTAATTTTGATCCAATTTACCGGTGGTGGTACGATACGACAACATCGCTTTCTCAAATTTAAAGGTCTTAATATGAAACATAAAACCTTTCCATTCTCAGTCAGCCAATGAGATGAAGTTTCTTGTAGCTTCAACCAAACATCATAGATGTTATTTTGGGATCTGTAGAATCTTTATAACAACTCACATAGCTTGAGGAACTTAAAAATCAACATCTTTTTGTAGCTTAAACATGAACTGAAAACCCGAAATCAAGATAACTTAAATTTTAAACATTTTGAAACAACAGTTTTTCAAGATTAAAAAACAAACCCATGAGTTGAGCAAATTCATGTTGTAAATATGTAAAGAATTTATAAATATTGAAAATGCGGGGGTCTAACAGCCACACCCAACAATTCGTTTGGCAATCTGAGATGACTTACTCTAATATACTTTCTAGAGAATCAACTAGACAGTCAGACTCAATCTAGAGAAAAGTATATACAAGAGTTTATATCTCTAACTCTTAATTCAATCCGCAATCAGCAAATAGAAATCTGCGAGCCCGATAGAATATAAGAGGAGTAACTTGAACGGTACCAAAGACCAATGTTCAAAGATCAATCAATTTCAATCAACAACCAAATGTTGGATTTCCCAATTGATCGATTCAACGCTAAACCTGTGATATTTCAATTATATAACAAAATATAATGCGGAAAAGAAATAACACAGACACCAGAAGTTTTGTTAACGAGGAAACCGCAAATGCAGAAAAACCCCGGGACCTAGTCCAGATTGAACACCACACTGTATTAATCCGCTACAGACACTAGACTACTACCAATGAACTTCAGACTGGACTGTAGTTGAACGCTAATCAATCTCACACTGAAAGGTACAGTTGCGTTCCTTACGTCTATGATCCCAGCAGGATACCACGCCTTTGATTCCCTTAGCTCATCTCACCCCACCCAAAGTCGAAAACTTGATAAACAGATCTGTCTCACACAGAAAAGTCTATTGGAATAGATAAATCTGTCTCCCACAAAAATACCTATGAGTTTTTGTTCCGTCTTTTGATAAATCAAGGTGAACAAAAACCAATTGATAAACTGGACTTATATTCCCAAAGAACACCCTAGTATTATAAATCACCTAAAAATAATCTAAATCGTATGATGACGAAACTAGATATTGTGGAATCACAAACGATGATACGAAGGTGTTTGTGATTACTTTTTATCTTGCCTATCGGAGAAATAAATCTCGAGCAAATCTTAGAGAAGATAGTACTCAAACGATAAAATCGGGAAAGATCAGAACACACAACTACAAAGAAAATAGTTGGGTCTAGCTTCACAATCCCAATGAAGTCTTTGAAGTCGTTAACCTACAAGGTCTCGGTAGAAACCTAAGGTTAAAGGAGAATCGAATCTAGCTTATGCAACTAGTAACACACAGGAGGTGTGGGTATTAGGTTTCCCAGTTGCTAGGGTTCTCCTTTATATAGTTTTCAAATCAGGGTTTGCAATCTAAGTTACCTTGGTAAAAAAGCATTTAATATTCACTGTTAGATGAAAAACATGATTCAACCAAGCTAATATCTTTCAACCGTTAGAACGAACTTATCTTGTTACACACAAATGAAATGTACCCTCATTTAGGTTTATGTAACCGTACCTAAACGTGTATACCATGTTGAGTCAACAATAATTAACCGAGGTTAGCCATATGATTACTCTAATATCAACCTTATTAATCTTAACCATAACTAGTTCAAATGACTCAAATGAAACTAGTTAAAAAGTCGTTCAATTGTTATATTATCATAGAAGCATACAAGAACACAATTGAAACAAAATCGGTTTGATTCACTCGAATCAATTCATGAACATTATAGCCACGGTCTGCAAAGATTGCATTCCTTATTATATAAATTTTTAAGTTCATGTACACAACCGATTTTATAAAGTACCTTACTGAAGTAGGCAAACGGGTACGCATACCTAAGTAGCCGGACCGAGTTTGGTTATGCCAGTACGCGTACGGGTGCGCAAACAATTCTAGCAGAAATTCACGGATGTGAAACTTCCACCAGTATGCATAGGGTATGCATACTTGCCCAGAAGTCAGCAACCGGCAGTACGCGTACAGGTACGCATACTTCAGGCTCCCGGTTTTGGACTTATACAAAAATGTGATAACACACTATGTTTATATCCAAACATGGTTACTTGATTCTAAACTCTTTATTTCAGTCACTGAAACTTTCTTAGAGGATGACAACAGTCGTTTTCACATACTAATAGCATCAAAGCGATTTTCAAGTTATTTAAATTATCATTATGAAACATTCCAAGTCTACACCAAATGATTGTACCACACAAACCATGTAGGATGTTACTCGACAATATTCACATGATCATATTCTGACTTTCGTCAAGAATGTAAGATGAACTTGGTCGAAGCGGAAGCTTTCCAACACATATTCCGAGAAATATGTAAGCGAGTTAAACTCGGCTCGAAATCTCAAATGTGTATAATAGAAAACTATATCGTAACACGATTATGTATCAATATAGAAGATGGAGTAGAAATATACTTTCCAAGTGATAGATGAGTTTCAGTCTCCACATACCTTTTGTTGATGAAGTTCCACAAGATCCCCTTAGTAGTTCTTCTTCTTCAAATGATGAACGCCGTGAAGTCTAATGCTCAACTACACAATCTATGTCCTAGTCCGAGACATCTAAAAATAGGCTAGAAATCAAGACTTATAGTTTTGATCACTAACATTGACAAACATGCTTGGGATAGAAATGCATGCGAGTTCGATCGAGAAATGCTCTAACAAACATAATATTTGAACTAACTACGAGAGTTGTTCTCTTATATTCAACTATCATCATAGATGATTAGGAGCTTCAGATTATAATCTTTTAATCACTTTCAATGTATCTAAAGATGTTATTCGTCCCCTTAGTCGGCGCCAAAATGTAGTTGTAAGAAGTTATACATCCTACATCTAATATTCAGGATGAATAGATAGCAAGATAATCAAGTAAAGAGACTCATAAGAACACTAGATATACGTGCTTCGACATGATTACCTACGTACATGGGGTGAAAGGATGATCTTATTACTTCTTTCAAGTTACAATGGTGATAGCTCTCAGAAATGGATGGTCTCTCTCCTTACTCACTTACAAATCACTTGCTTCTCTTTCTATGCAAAGGTCTATATTTACAGGCTGAGATATTCATACAATGAAGTTACAGTGTGGGCCAAGTTCTATCCGTCTTGATGGTCCTGTCGGGTGATTGTTAATGCCTCCTCCCAATACTTGTTATTTTGATCTCGTGTCACTCTGGTGAGTATGTCTCCCGAGATGTCTTGTTATGTCCGATCGTGTTCCTTCCCGATATTGATGGTCCAATATTCCTCGATCTGATATCACCATTCGGCCCGACCATAACCTGTTATCCTCTGCTTATGGTCCCACTCTGATTAGACTCTTCTGCTCCCTACGCATGCCTTATCAGTGCATTTAATGCCTTGATTCCCCATACACATCTTTCCATCATATCTGATTCTCCACTTTACACGTGCCCATCCCGCGTACACTTGGTATATATCTCGTTTGTTGTGCTGATGCTATAGATGATGATTCAGTGCTTTGTTCTGCATTGTTTCTGGTGAGTCGTTTCCCGAGATCATGCCACGTATACTTGTTAGTTATTTGCTACTACATCTATCAAATATTTTGGTGTATCTTTTGGTGTTACAGTACTTTTGTCCTTACCACTACCATCAACATCCTTTTTTGAGTTCCTTGTATCCTGGTGTTCGTTCTCTGGATCATAGTATGGATCATAGGCGGTCTGTGCTTCTTCGAGGTTTTCTCCAACACCGGTTTTTTCTTTCCTTTGCTTTGCGACCTCGCATGTAAGTATTCTTGCTGGGTATCTCTTAAGTAGTCATCACGTGATTTTACCTACGAACAAAGAAAATAAATTTTACTACCGCGTGTTCGAGATAATTTCTATTTGTACATGTTATTCTAGATCCGACAAATTATTGAAATTGGCAAACTGCCCCATCACTTTCCTTTGTCTGATTTGACAGACTCGGGACTGGCTCTGCTCCTATAACCCATACTGTCTCGCTTTTCAGAGATGATGGTTACAGAGAATGACAAGAATGCAGGATACGTAAATGCAATTGCACTTAATAACGTAAGACAAGTGCTGGAAGTATTCCCGAAATGGGTTTTTCTTAAAAAATAAGAAAGTCAGCTCCTGACTACGTACTACTTTTGTCAGAGGTACGCCTTTTCGGAATAAAGGTTAGGTTTGAATATCATAATCTTTTTCCAAGGGTATTATTGTTCACCTTTCTCTTTCAGCAACTGAGGTTTTACTGCGAGATTTGGATCAAAGTTTCAGCCAGATCTGATCTTTTCAGCTACATATCGAGAAACTTCTAGATCTTAACTTTTGATGAACATCCGAAATATGACATCCTCGACTGTGATTTCAAAACCTCATTGATGAAGGTCCTCAATGGACTTGAAACTCCGCTCAGAAAATTAGTGTTTGCCGGAGGCTTGAGTCAGAAACAGACATGAGCTTTATATCGAGGAATCGAGAAACTCTCAAATATTTGATTATGAATTCTGTAATAGACGACGAAATTGATGGAAACTCCCGAACCGTGCTAGTGAAGGTCTTCAAGGGACCTTATTTGAGGGTAAAAACTGGTTCTGTTGTTTTTGGTGATTTGGTGTGTGTTGAATGAGAAACGAATCTAAACCCTAAACAACACGGGAATGCTTTTAGGTTCGAGAGATCAATCTGTAAGACTCTGGCCTAAACCAAGAAATGGTTGTTCCAGATTCAATTCGGTCACAAGGTGAAGGAGAAGGGGTTGATCTTAGGGAGGGAAGCGAAGAAGGTGTTTGAGATCAAAATGTTGAGTTATGAAGGTGTGGTTGTTTTATGACTTGTATCAGGATATGGAACTGGCTTGCAGAATGTAATCTATCAGTTCTTGGTGTTTTCTGGATACTATGTTAATAACACTTGTGTTCTTGTTGTCGAAATAGGTTGAAACCCTATTTATACAAGTCATTTTAGCGCACCCTTGATCTCGTAGGAAGTGGAGAAGGTTAAGTGATGGAGTAGTGGGGTTGTGTAGGAGATGGTGATCATCACGTGTTCACTCCTTCACCCACTTCTTTCACAGTGTTTAACCATTCATCTTTTCCTGACACGTTCTTGTAATGATCGTGTTACACGCCGCACGCTGTAAACCGCCATACCAATACCCCAGTAAGTATCCCCCAGTTTGCGACATGTGTGATGTCTCGATTAAGTGGGCCAAGTCGTGTGACTTGCCGCTAAAATCAGCACATAGTGCTTTTAGGCTAAAATGATAAGTTATTCGTGAAATCAATTGCTTATAATCGATGTGTATAAAGCATCGCTTTCGAATAAGCAGCTGAAATATTTGATGTGCTAGAAGCATTGATGTTTTTGTGCTGGATCGAGACAGTCACGGATTAAGCGTCTTAAAAGGAGCGTGACCGCTCTCTTTCAGGGAGTTGGTAGGAGATACGCAGCATCCCAAGGAGTGGCCGGTCAGTCCCTATAGGAGAGTGGCGACTGGTGGCCATTCTAAAATCCTATCGGGCGATCCAGTTTAGATCTGGACCACTTAAATTGGCTCTCCAAGTTGAGTGGCTGAGATAATTTGCGACAGTTAATGACTGTTGTTGAAGTAGCGTGAATGGACACTTTTGGGTGATCGCTCGAGGTCACATGAGCAAGTTGTGGCTTGGCCGATTGCTCCTCACGAAAGAAGGGTAGCCGGTGATCAGAGCGTCACCCTATTGGCCATATGGAATCCAATCTGACTCATTCGACCAAGATGGAAAAGATGGATGAACACGATTGATTTGCGGCAGTTGCATAACGTCGTTTGTTCGATTGAGGGTTTATGCACGCCCCTACTTTGGTTGGTCGTATCCAAGCACTAGGTGCTAATTTGAACAGACCGATTGGGAATACATGGAGTCGAGCCTCCGGTGTGCATGCCTACAGCTCTTGGTCCATTAAAATTGGATCTTGGCCACTTGATTCAGCCGGCGAAGATGAGTGGCCAAGATCAATAGCGACTGCCGCAAAGTGTAAATTAGGGTTTTGGTCGGCCGCGGTACTGTAGTTCGATCGAGAAATTAGATGCTTCATTGACCTCTCACAGGTAATTCGATCGAATATGGATGGAGTTGGGCCGGCGGTGAACTCGTGTGCACCTTTCTGATGGTCCAAAACGCGATCTAAGCCATCCAAATAGGCTGGCTAAGTTGAATGGTCGTGATCGATTTAAGACGCTAGTGTACTTCCGCGACCCAAAATTAGGGTTTAGAAACAACACGCTTTCCATAGTTTGGGAAAATGTTTTATTTCTCTATGGTCTTGACGTGGGCAAACCGATCGAGTGGGGGGAAAGTTGGGCTACCGGTGGACACGCCCGTGCTTCTTTGATCTCTAAAGAAGCGATCTAAGCCGTCCAACTAGGACGGTTAAGTTGGACGGACGTGATGCATTTTGATACCGTCTTTGCCGGTCTCAATTCGTTTGAGCTATTTTACGCAGCATGAACGCCCGTATTTGGGTAAGCGATTGAGCACTCTATAATTTTGCCGCATGCAAGTCGATTGACTAGAGCACTAGTGGGCCCGCCAATGATCATGTTAGCACTTCCGTAACCGTTCGTAGAAGGATCCAAGTCGTCCAACCAGGCTGGAAAAGTTGGACGTTCGTGATGCTTCTGAGACTATTTTGGACAGTCTAGCTCGTTCGAGCTTCTTTTAACATTGTGATCACCCTGTTTAGGGTTTGCGTTTGAAAACGCTGGAATGTGTTTAAATAAAGTCTAATTGGTTGGGACACTAGTAGGCCCACTGGCGGTCAATGCGGTGATTACCTAGTTCTGCCAGGAATGGTCTTGGTTTGCTAAAACATGCGGCCAAATTGTGTGGACGTGATTGTTTCTGAGACTGATATTAACAGTCTAGATTTTCCTTAAGGAATTCAAGCGTGATCGAGCCAACTTAAAAGTGCACCAATACGAGATTCTCTTTGTTAGAGAGTGATGCAGCCTGTGTGAGTAATTTCATGCAAACTTCAATACTGACATTTCGGGAAATTCATGCTACTCTGTTGAGAGTGAACATTATCGTCATGTCATGCCAACATTGAGGGTTCTCTTGCGGAACATAGCATAGGAAAATACAAGGAACACAATGCATTAAATGGATAATGCTACTAGGAAAATTCATAGAATATCCGGGATTGTTGCACCATTCTGAATGAATTCCATACATATCAAATTGCTCAATGAGTGAAGAGGTTTTTTGCACTCATCACTTCTTAAATGGATTTATACCCTTGCAGGGCGTCAGCGCATTAAATACAGGGTTTTACAATTTTAGCCATATTCGAAAAACCACCATCAACATTAAGTCCCCTATTTAGCACGTAACAATGACATTGTTGCGGGGTAAGCAATGGATGGTGACGGTTAAATATAAAACTTATGAGGCAAGGTAGACAAATGTTACCAGGATAGAGGTCGGCTAGGTCTTTGAGCAAGATACGCTTAATGAAGTATCAAGGCTTGCAGTGATCGTCCTCCTATCATACAGCAATTGCCTCCAGGTAGATTTTGAAATTTGCTAAACTCCATTGCGCTCGATTGCGAGAGGCCTTGAATTAAGTTGCTTGGAGTCCGGACTGCTGAGTTGTAACGAAAATCTTCTTTAAAATCCTGAACATTGACTGGAATGGAATTGCGTTCATTCTGACCCTTTATCTCATAGGCTCATTCTTTCCCTTCTTAATGCGATAGTGAAATGCTTGGAATGCTTGTATCGGCAAAATCTTCTGGAGTCTTTGAGTGAAGTAAACGAGCTGAGAGGCGTTCTGTTGCCGACGTGCTGCTATCAAAACTTCAAGGACTTTTTTCTAAGCGACATCCTTTGAACCATCCTCTGAATCTTGGATGGTTGTATGGAATGGGATGCGATGAGTAGTCCCCAATTACACTTCATATTCGATGGCGTGGCTGGATACGTGAAACCATCTCTGATTTGTACTTTTGGAGTCTTTATTGCACATATACGGCTTCATGTTGAGAATTTTATGCGGCTCGTAAAGCTTCAACAGTGATGATGCTGATATTAGAAATGAACCGGTTGAGGGACGTGAAGGCATCCTGGAAGTCCCTAGGTGTGATTATCCCGATCTTATTTTATCTTGAAAGGCGTAGTTCCATTGAATTTGCTGGTAAGGTGTTGGAGTGTCTTCAGCCTCTGAAGAGAGCGTTGAAGAGACTTCGGAGGAGAGTGTTGAAGCAGCTTCGAGAGAGAGTGTTTGAAGCGGCTTCTTCTGAAGAGAGCTTTGAAATAACTTCAGGAGAGAGCGTGCATTGAAGCGGCTTCTTCTGGAGAGAGCGTTGAAGAGCGTTGAAGCACCTTATTACGGAGAGAGCATTGAAACAGATTCAGGAGAGAGCATGCGTTGAAATGGCTTCTTATGGAGAGGGCGTTGAAGCGGCTTCTCCTTCAGTTTGATTTTCCCTTGCAAATTAGATGCTTCTTGATTGAACGTCTCTCTTGTGTTGAAGAAATCCTTGACTGACGGTGAAGGAATTTCATGCTGAGTCTCAGTCCCCAAGCGTGAGTTACATGGCTCTATCTTGTATGGTCGGTGGGTTTACCATGATAAAGATATCACCATCTTTCCTCCGTACTGGTGATTCTATTACTTCACCATGCGAAAGTAAAATATGCAGAAGTTCGGATTACCTCTGTTCGTAGTGGTTGTTGCTATGGTGAAGCTCTGGCGAGCAACAACGATTCTTGGCAGCAGCTATGATCAAAAGAGACTGGCGGGGAGAGGCATGGTAGCTACTTGCACGAACTTGGCAGTCTTCATATATGAGATTTCAACTTGATAGATGCTGTCACGCTGGGTCTCTGAAGAAATAATTTGGGAGAGAATCGGAGTTGAACCCAATGTTGGTGAGGATAGTATGAGTTGCTGATCATGAGGACGTCTTTGCGTCTACGTTTCATTTCATAAACATCCAGGCATATCGTTGGTCTTTAAACAACACATCTGCTCCCTCGAATACGTCTACGTCTTTGGGAATCTTGGAATCATAATGAAAGCGGGGTTACATCTCTCCAAATTCAACATCTTTGAGATGGGTAGTGCTAAGAAGTCTACAACGATGATCTTTGCCTTTATCATCTTTGGATCGTGTCTTTGAGGAGTAGGGAATTCCCCTCATGCGAATGACTTAAATAATAGGTTCTGCAGATATGATGAAGCTCTTGACATAGAGAGTTTGTATGTACCTCTTAAGTTCCATGCGCAACCTCCTTTGGTGACGCAACTACTTCTTCTATGGGAGACGAAATTCTGAAAGCGTCCATCCTAGATGTTGTTGCCGTCGAGCCAGATATGGAATATCTTGGACGTTATTTTACCATTGTGGCATTTGTGCATGTGGTACTGGAGTTGAAGTGGGTGATTTTGGACGCGCAAGATGTTGTATCTCGGTAGTTTTTCTCTTGCTGCTTCAGTGAAACCGCTTACAGAAGGTTCAAGGTTATATTTCCTGTTGGTCAGACGTGTCGAAGAAGCTTTATCCTCCATTCATGTCATGAGCAGCGTGACTGGGTGCACTGAGGAGGTGGTTTCAAATTGGGAGTTCCACTGGGATGTGTTTACGAAGTTTGAATTCAATTCTTCCTGGTTCTATGAAGGGTTTTCTAAAATCCAGAAGCTGCAAGATGAAACAAACGAAGTTCCCTTCGTGGACTTCATTGCTCGGAAAGAGGAGGAGATCGAGAGGTTATCCTTGGAATTGAAGCTGAAGCAGGCTGTTCTCTGCGAAAATGAAAGGCGCTCTTTCTAAAAATAATGAGTTGTTGCTGAAAGACTACCCTTGAATACTTGCGCATTTTCTTTTATATTTCCCTTTTAGGTGTCTTGAGTGATGTAAGGAATTCCTTTCACAGTTTGATTTTCTGGTTCTTGAACTAGTAGGTGATTGAATTTTTGAATTGGTTTATTTTTGAGATGATTTTATGAATGACTTTCTGAAAGGAATTATGTTTGAATCGGCTGAAAGCTGGCATTCTGGTTTTGAATTCAATCATTCTAAGTATCTCTTACAAATTGCAAATGTTGCATTGAAAGGGACACATGTAAAAGGAAGATAATGTGGTGTCTAAGAACAACGACATCATTGACTCCAGTAGACCTGAAGATGTCCCGGGCTCGCTCCTATAGGGTTGACATAATATGTGAACACTTTATGATGATTTGAAGATGTGTCAAGCCTCCTTTTGTTATTGTAGATGTACGAATTCTCAGAATTACACCATATTATGGATCTACACGTTTTGTTGATGAAGTGATAGCGGATACTCCTGACCTTAAATTGGTAGCAGTGGTGGAATAGAGATAGACCTTTTCTTTTGTGACCTCTGCAGGTGTCTTCCCAGGACTCTACTGGTGTTGAATTTGTTGTCGACTATCTCCATACTGAAACAACGGCTATGCAAATCTTCACTTCATCTTTTTGGGTGTGGACCCTTTGAGGCATTTCTGTCTTGCTCCATATAACACTTATGGTGTTGCAGAAAAGGTGATTGCTCCATCCGGATCTCGAGAGAAGTCGTTGCGTTCTTCTAAGTAGTAGTCGCGTCTTGTGTCTCCACGCATATTTCTGGTCCTTTCATCTGGGAGATTTACTGGTGCTCAGCTATCCAAGGTATTTCCAGTAGCATTGCTTAAAAAAGCATTTTTGTGAAGCTTCTTAGTGAATGGAACACCGGAATTGAAATTGGTTATTGAACCTAAATTGAATCTAATGATTGAATTGAATCTAAGATCTACCCTTTTGAAATTGAGAAAACTGAAATGAATCTTGAGAAACTGATTTTGCAACCGAGAGATCAATCTCCCATTGTGGTCGCTAATTGTTTGAGGATAAAAACTGGTTCTGTTGTTTTTGGTGATTTAGGGTGTGTTGAATGAGAAACGAATCTAAACCCTAAAAAAATGTACTGCACGGGAATGCTTTTAGGTTCCAGAGATCAATCTGTAAGACTCTGGCCTAAACCAAGAAATGGTCGTTCCAGATTCAGTTCGGTCACAAGGTGAAGGAGAAGGGGTTGATCTTAGGGAGAGAAGTGAAGAAGGTGTTTGAGATCAAAATGTTGAATTATGAGGGTGTGGTTGTTTTATGACTTGTATCAGAATGTGGATTAGGCTTGCAAAATGTAAGCTATCAGTTCTTGGTGTAAACTGGATACTGTGTTAATAACACTTGTGTTCTTATTGTCGAAATAGGTTGAAAACCTATTTATACAAGTCATTTGAGCGCACCCTTGATCTCGTAGGAAGTGGAGAAGGTTAAGTGATGGAGTAGTGGGGTTGTGTAGGAGATGGTGATCATCACGTGGTCACTCCTTCACCCACTTCTTTCATCGTGTTTAACTGTTCATATTTTCCTGACACGTTCTTGTAATGAGCGCGTTGCACGCCGCCGCTGTAAACCGCCAGACCAATACCCCATTAAGTATCCCCCAGTTTGCGACATGTGTGATGTCTCGGGTAAGTGGGCCAAGTCGTGTGACTTGCCGCTAAAATCAGCACATAGTGCTTTTAGGCTAAAATGATAAGTTATTCGTGAAATCAATTGCTTATAATGGATGTGTATAAAGCATCGCTTTCGAATAAGCAGCTGAAATATTCGATGTGCTAGAAGCATCGTTGTTTTTGTGATGGATCGAAACAGTCACGGATTGAGCGTCTTAAAAGGAGCGTGACCGCTCTCTTTCAGGGAGTTGGTAGGATCTACGCACGCATCCTAAGGAGTGTCCGGTCAGTCCCTATAGGAGAGTGCCGACTGGTGGTCATTTTAAAATCCTATCGGGCGATCCAGTTTAGATCTGGACCGCTTAAATTGGCTAGCCAAGTTGTGTGGATGAGATGATTTACGGTAGTTAATGACTGTTGTTGAAGTAGCGTGAATGGCCACTTTTGGGTGATCGCTCGGAGGTCACATGAGCAAGTTGTGGCTTGGCCGATTGCTCCTCACGGAAGAAGTATCACCGGTGATCACAGCATCACCCTATTGGCCATCTGGAATCTAATCTGAGTCGTTCGACAAAGATGGAAAATATGGACGAACGTGATTGATTTGCGGCAGTTTCATAACGTCGTTTGTTCGATTTAGGGTTTATGCACGCCCCTACTTTTGCTGGACGAATCCAATCACTAGGTGCTAATTTGAACAGACCGATTGGGAATGCATGGAGTTGAGCCGCCGGCGCGCATGCCTACAGCTCTTTGTCTATTAAAATTGGATCTAGGCCACTCGATTCGGCCAGCGAAGATGAGTGGCCAAGATAAATTTGCGACTGCCGCAAAGTGTAAATTAGGGTTTTGGTCGGCCTAGGCTACTCTAGTTCGATAGAAAAAGTGGATGCTTCATCGACCTCCTACAGGTAATTCGATCGAATATGGATGGAGTTGGGCCGGTGGTGAACTCGTGTGCACCTTCCTGATGGTCCAAAACGCGATCTAAGCCATCCAAATAGGCTGGCTAAGTTGGATGGTCGTGATCAATTTAAGACGCTAGTGTACTTCCACGACCCAAAATTAGGGTTTAGAAGCATCACGCCTTCCATAGTTTGGGAAAACGTTTTATTACTCTATGGTCTTGTCCTGGGCAAACAAATCGAGTGGGGGAAAAGCTGGGCTACGGGTGGACATGCCCGCGCTTATTTGATCACTCAAGATGCAATCTAAACCGTCCAACTAGGCCGGATAAGTTGGACGGACGTGATGCGTTTTGAGACCGTCTTTGCCGGTCTCAATTCGTTTGAGCTATTTTACGCAGCGTGAACGCCCATGTTTGGGTAAGCGATTGAGCACTCTATAGGTTTTCCGCATGCAAGTCGATCGACTAGGGCACTAGTGGGCCCGCCAATGATCATGTTAGAACTTCCTTAACTGTTCGTAGGAGGATCCAAGCCGTCCAACCAGGCTGGAAAAGTTGGACGTTCGTGATGCTTCCGAGACTGTTTTGGACAGTCTAGCTCGTTCGAGCTTCTTTTAACAGCGTGATCACCCTGTTTAGGGTTGACGTTTGACAACGCTGGAATGTGTTTAAATAAAGTCCAATTAGTTGGGACACTAGTAGGCCCACCGGCGGTCAATGCGGTGATTACCTAGTTCTGCCAGGAGTGGTCTGGGTTTGCTAAAACATGCAGCCAAATTGTGTGGCCGTGATTTTTTTCTGAGACTGATATTAACAGTCTAGATTTTCCTTAAGGAATTCAAGCGTGATTGATCCAACTTAAAAGTGCGCTGATACGAGATTCTCTTTGTTAGAGAGTGATGCAGCCTGTGTGAGTACTTTCATGCAGACTTCAATACTGACACTTCGGGATATTCATGCTACTCTGCTGAGAGTGAACATTAATCGTCATGTCATGCCAACATTGAGGGTTCTCTTGTGAAACATAGCGTAGGAAAATACAAGGCACACAATGCATTAAATAAATAATGCTACTAGGAAAATTCATAGAATATTCGGGATTGTTGCACCATTCTGAATGAATTCCATACATATTGAATTGCTCAATGAGTGAAGAGGTTTATTGCACTCATCACTTGCAGGGTGTTAGCGCATTAAATACATGGTTTTATAATTTTAGCCATATTCGAAAAACCACCATCAACAGACCTGAAACTCCATTCTATAAATAAGGTATTGTTGATGGTGGATTTTCGACAAAGGTTAAAATCGTAAAATCATGATCCTGGATAATCCTAACACGACTTCAGACACTATGTGAAACTCATATTTTAGGGTTTGTGAAAGCTCATTTCACAATCTCTGATCAAGCGTACACCCTCTCAGAGAATGCATGAATATGTAATTCGTAAAGCCTCTCAACCGAGATTTCGACACTTCGCATATTTCATCAATACTTATGTATAGGAATAAATAATGATTGGAACTCTCCTAGACATATTGCATGCTAGTATAGAGCGTTAACGTCTTCAGGGCGTCTCAATATTCCCTGACTATATAGAACTAATATTCAGAACGAGTACGATGTCTCTATCATCTCATACCTCGATTCTCGAATAAACGCTCCTAGACAGATTGCATGCTAGTATATAGCAATTTATGGAATAATTCTAGTGCAACATTCATCAATTGAATTCCTAGAAAATAATCTATTTCATATCATTACTCTGTTTCGTGGCTTATTCTCAGCTGAATTCCATGGATTATTAATAGATATATGATCTATTTTGTTACTCCGTTTCATGGCTTATTCTCAGCTGAATTCTACGAATTAGTAACAGATATTTACTTTTCGGGCATTTAGGCTAGCACCGAGTAAGCCCCGAGAAAATGGTGTGAGTGTACTTAACAATAATGCACGAACGAGCACCCATATATGCATGAGTGAGCACCCAAATGCATAAACGAGCATTCAAAAATATGGACGAACGAGGAAACCTATGCAAAATAGGGAAGAAAAATAATAATAAAAATAAAAGAGAGGCGTGCACGGGCCCGGGCCCATAAGGCCGGCCAGTCATGCCTCCGTGGCCAGTCCCATGCCTCCCCTTTTATTTTTAAATCTTATTTTATTATTTTCCATATCTCATGAAAACTCCTTGTTTGAGAAAACTCTTGTTTGAGTAAAACTCCTAGTTTTTGCATATTTTCTCACACAATGAAAAATAATAACATAAAATAGGAAAGAGTGTCAAGAGACCGGGTCTACTATCCATCCAGTCATGCCCTATCCGTGGCCGGTCCCATACATCCCTAATTCCTTATTTTATTATTATTGCTTCTTTCATTTAATGAAATTCCCTCATGTGAGCAAAAAACCTAATTTTTCCATATTTCTCCAATTTTGCTCAAACTACCAGAAGGCCAAAAAGTCAAATGGTCACACAACCATCCGGGATTCTCATGGCAAATATTAAAAAATCATTTATTTTAATATTTACAAAATATTGGTCGCACGAGCAAAGTTCTACTTGCTCATTCAAGCAAAACCGAGAGTTTCAGTCAAGATCAAACTCTTTTGAAAATCCGAAATATTGCTCGAACGCGCACCCGAAAATACCAAAATTTTCAGAATTGAGTCACGGGAAATATGGTGACACAGGCATGCTACGTTGACCTACCAAGGTCATCCCCTTGGCTTATAGAAGCCGGTACGCACCCTATTATGATTTTGACCTAATTAATCTTCCATAATTCATATTGGGTTCAAACTCTTTACAAACAACTTGGAATTTGATCAATCGACCACCAGTTGGCCCCACGACCACTAGGCCCAGTTTCATACCCGTTGGTCGGTCCCTCCTCTCTCCATAATTAGGTTTTACCACCTAATGCTCAGACGCGCACTATTTTTAATAATGATTAAACGAGCATTTAATCATCCTCTCACCAACTTGTCTACATGCGCTACATGGTCATCCCATCATTCCATGTATCTGGTCCCTCTCTCACTCATTGGTTGACTTTCAATAAATCATGAACTAGTCAGCAATCGATCAAAATTAGGGTTTCAAACCAAATGCTCTGCAACTCATAATTCTAAGCAAGTTCAAACACTAATAATTTTATGTTGATCCAACAATCAACATCCTAATTAATTGTACAATATTCGGTCCATCTACCAATATTTTTAACTAATATTTTATTTAGTCCCACTACCAATAATTCATGAATCGAGCAATGTTGCTCAAATGAGCAATATTTGTTGTGCTCATCTATCAACACTACATTGCTTAATTTATCAAAATACACGATCAACTGGGTTCAGAACTCATTGATTCAACTATCAATTTCTCGACTGAGCAATGTTTCTCATGTTGATTCAAATATTCGAGAATTCTATTGATTCAGCAATCAATACTCTAATTTATATTTAATGTTTGGTCCTTCTACCAACATTTTTGCTCGACTGAGCAACATGGTTTGAACGGACGACCATCCAATGTTTTTGATTCCTACTTTGTCATTCGATCATTCATGATATATTAGATCAGAAATGAGCATTCTGTATAATTCAGCAATATCTTTGATTTCCTGTCGAATACTCGATATATCAAAATAATTCTTTGAAGGAGCAATTTCATCAGACGCTCGAGCCAAATTATCAAAATATCATTATTACCTCGACTGGTAAATGATATATCACAATTCATCAAGACTCAACGCCTTTCCATCATTGTGTCCCAGCAGACACCTTATGCTCAATCCATGCGTCTCAGAGCATATCACATTCGTTAATTATACTCGACTCATCAAGGCTAAGACTCATCGTCTAGTCAAGTCAACAACTAAATAATTAAATACACGTCTGCCTTGCAGACTCCACATTCATGAAACATCAATCATGTCACATGGGGGGATATTCAATAGAATTTTGCTTTGTCGGCCTACGGCACGTGTGTACACCCACGATGAGAAATGTGAGTAAGTCGCGCAAGCAGTTGAGGGAGTTAGAAAAGTAGTGGATGAACAATCAACCAAGTCTCCGCATGATGTGGAACTTGTTTAACCACAATTTCCCACTTTTTCACTCTTTCACTCCAGCAACCGTCACACTTACAGGGATCAATGTGTCTACTATTATTGCAATATAAATTCGTTTCTAGATTCATAATTAAAAGCAACAATTTCGACCAACAAGAAATTATCGCTCAATCGATCAAAACTTATCTCATCTGAACTCAACAGTTCACCAACTTGTAGAAATCATCAACACATTCACAATCCTCGATCATCATTGATCTCACACACTTCTCAGCTTTCCTCCTACAGATCGACCCGCATCCCTCTTTTTGACCGAATTGACTCTGGAACGAAAATTTTCTTAGTTTAGGCTAGAGTCCTACAGATTGATATCTCGAACTCAAAGCACTCATGTGCAGTGAATCTGTTTGAAAAAGGTTTAGGAAATTTGCTCGTTCGAGGAGTCTCCGCCTGCACGCTCGAGTCTCCACTTTCCTAAAAAGCTAGCAAATCGTTTTTACCCATCAACAGATTGTCTACCATAGTGGGAGATTAATCTCTCGATTGCAATCCCAATTTTCACAAAGATGGTCGGTCTTAGATCAGATCCAACTACTCCAGATTCCGATCAGAATATTTTGAAAGGAGATACTCTTCATGCTCCTTTGAACAATTCTGGTAATGGTCATCGCTCTTATTTTACCACTCCCTTCCTCTTTGTTTATGCATTTGATGTAGAAATTCATGTTAGAGAACTGCTAGGTCGAACTCGCAAGCGTTGCTATCTCAATCTTGTTTGTCAACTTTATTTGTCAGAACTATAAGTCTTGATTTCCAGTCTACTTATAGTTATGTCTCGGATTAGGATAGAATGTGTAGTTGATCTTTAGACTTCAAGGCGTTCATCGATTGAAGACGAAAAACTACTAAGGGGAGCTTGTGGAATTTTATCAACAAAAGGTATGTGGAGACATGAACTCATCTATCATTCATAAGTCTATTCTATTATATATCCTATTGAGACAAAGTCGTATAGCTATATAGACTTTACATTATACACATTTGATATTTCTAGCTGAGTTTAACTCGCTTATATCTTTCTCGAAATATGTGTCGGAAAGCTTTTTGCTTTAACCACCTTCATCATTATTCTTGACGAAAGTCAAAAGATGATCATGTGAAAATTCCCTGGTAACATCTTACATGATTTGTGTGAGACAATCATTTGATGTAGGCTCGGAATGTTTCGTATTGATCATTTGATCACTTGAAAATTTCTTATAGGCTAATAGTTTGTGTGAGACAGCTGTTGTCCTCTTCTAAGAATGTTTCAATGATTGAAATGAGAGTTCAGATCTAAAACCCATTCCTGGATACATTATGGTTTGTGTACTTAGTGTACGAACTGTTTTGACGGATTTCAGGACCGGAAATTTGCATACCCATTCGCAAACTTATTTCAACTGTTTAAGTCAGGGTACTTAAGTATGCATACCCTTTCGCAAACTGATTTAACTGATGAAGTTCATGAACCAAGTTTGCGTACCCGTTCGCAAAAGGTTTCAACTGAGTTCGGTCCGGAGCTAAAGTTTGCATACCTTTTTGTAAAATGTCGGCTCATGACCAATGTCCAGAACTTAAGTTTGCGTACCCGTTTTAAAACTTAAGTGGTTCAAGTTATTAAATCGGTTAAGTATGATTTCATACTCATGAACAAATACATTTATAAATTAAGGAATGCAATCTTTGCAAACCGTGGCTAAAATGTTCATGAACCGATTCTTTTGAATCAATCCGGTTTTGCTTCAATTGTGTCTTGCATACTTCCATGAGAATATAAACAATTGAACAACTCTATGAGTAACACAATTAGATTCATTTGATGATCAATTGATCTAGAAGTGTTAAGATGAATAAGGTTAAGAGAAAAGTGCTCATATGGCTAAACTTCAGTTAAGTATTATTGAGCCAACTCAATATACACGTTTAGGTACGGTTACCCATATCTAAATGAAAGTACATTTCATTTGTGTGTAACAAGCTAAATACCATCTAACGGCGGAAAGATATTAGCTTGAATCTTGAATCAGGTTTCATCTAACGGTGAATATTGATAGCTTTGTTCCAAAGTTATCAAACCCTGATTTGAAGATTATATGAGTGAGAACTCTAGCAACTGGGAAACCTAATACCACATCTCCTATGTGATACTAGTTGCGACTAGAGTCGATTCTCCTTTAACCTAGGTTTTTCCTAGAACCATTATAGGTTAACAACTTAAAGACTTCATTGGGATTCTGAAGCCAGACCCAACTATTTTCTTTGTAGTTGTGTGTTCTGATATTACTTTGTTCTATCGTATTGAGTAATATCTTATCTAAGATTTCCTCGACATTTATCTCCGATAGGTAAGATATAAAAAGTAATCACAAAGCTCTTCGTCTCATTCTTTGTGATTCCGCAATAACTTGTTTTACTACCATATAGTTAAGTTATTGTGAGGTGATTGACATTTTTAGGATGTTCTTCGGGAATATAAGACCGAATTATCAATTGGTTCTTGTTCACCTTGATTTATCAAAATACGGAACAAAAACTTCGTAGGTATTTCTGTGGGAGACAGATTTATCTATTCAAATAGACTTTTCTGTGTGAAATTGTAGATGGGGAAAAACGAGTCGCTGGTTTTTTAGGAAAGTGAAGAGACGAGCGTGTTGTCGAGACTCCTCAACCGAGAAAACTTCTTAACCTCACACAAATGCACTGCAAAGGGAGTGCTTAGATTTGAGAGATCAATCTGTAGGACTCCGGCCTAAACCAAGTCAGTGGTCGTTCCAGAGTCAATTCGGTCGCAAAGAGGGAGATGGGTTGATCTGTAGGAGGGAAGCTGAGAATTGTGTGGGATCAGTGATGATCAAGGATTGTGGATGTGTCGAAGGTTTCTGTAATTTTTGGTGAACTAATGAGTTCGAATAAGTTCTGATGGATTGATGAATTCTTGAGAGTAGTTACTCGAGAAATTCTGGACGATTGTTGATAGCTAGTGATCGTTCGTTGTCGTCAATCATGGATTCAGAGACTTATTTATATTGTCAGAGTCGTGAACACCTTGATCCCTGTAAGTGTGACGGTTTCTTGAGTGAAAGAGTTGGAAAGTGGGAGATCGTGATGAAACCAGTTCCAGGTTGTGCGGAGATTTGGTTGATCATTCACCCACTACTTTTCTAACTCCTTCAACCGTTGACACGACTTACTCACATTTCTCGTTGTGGATGAACCCACGTGTTGTAGGCCGCCAGACCAAAACCCTAGTTATTATCCCCCAATTTGACGTGATTGATGTCTCACAAATCGTGGAGTCTGTATGACAGACGTGGATTGATTAGTCAAATGTTGACTGATTAGACAGTGAGTCTAGGTTTTATTGAATAGAGCATAAATGGTGAATGCTCAGCGATTCGTGGATCGAGCATGTAGTTCTCTGAAGGGATGTCAGTATTGTTGATTCAGTGATGAATTACTGACCAGTATTTGAGCGAGAGCAAGTATTGCTCGATTCGGCGAATTACTGAATATTGAGAATTTGACGAGCAATTGATCAAGTATCGCTCAATTTGACAAATTGATGATTATTGATGATTTGACGTGCAACTGAGAAGGAATTACTCAAATCGACACAATACTGAATGTTGATAATTTTTCGTGCAATTGATCAAGTATTGCTCAGTTCAACAAAATACTGATAAATTACTAAATATTGATAGCTGGATCAATATTTGAGCAAATATGCTCAATTCGACGTAATATTTATTGGTGACGTGACCCAATAAAATATTAAAATATTGGTAGATTACCAAATATTATATGATTCATTCATATGTTGGTTGCTGAATCAATATAAATTCATTAGTTCCTGAGTCTTGCTCAGAATGATGATTCGTAGAACATTTATTCGAACCTCTAATTTCATATCATAGTTGATGAATCGCTGAAAATAGGTCATGAGTGATAGAGGGGCCGACCACATGGGATGATGGGCATCCATGTGGTGCCCAGTTCTCGAGTTATCATGCACCAGGGTTCTCAGTTTGAGGAATGGTGAAAGAATGATGATTAAATGCCGGTTTCATCATTTACTGAAATATTGCTGGGTTCAGCATTAGGTGATAAAACCTAGGTATGAAGGATGGAGACCGACCAACAGAGCATGGGACTGGATCTTGCTGGTCACGGGACTAGTTGTTGGCTGTTTGAGCGATCCCCAGGTTGGTTGGAGAGAGTTTGGGCCCAATATGAGCAATTGAGCGAATTAGGTCAGAATTATGAAAACGTGTGGGACCGGATTTGTGCAAGCCTTAGGGATGACTCTGGTCGGTCATTAAGGCATGCACGCATTGCCGTGGTGTCTGTTTCTTCATACTGAGAGTTTCAGTATTTTCTGATGTGCATTCGAGCAACATTGTGAATTTTCAAAAGAGTTTCATGTTGACTGAAATTCTTGATTTTTATCAGAATGAGCATGTATGCTCAATTGATCAATATTTTGTAAATATTAAAATAACTGTATTTTAACATTTAAAAATTCCGTGAGAGGCTAGCTGGTCGTGTGACCATGTTGGCTTTTGGTTTTTCATGATTCGAGCAAAATTTGAGAAGTTATGACGAAATCATGATTTTTGCTCAAACCACGGAGTTTCATGAATTGAGGAAAATAATAATTATAAAAGACTAGGGATTGCAAGGTGTGGGACCGGCTACGGCTAGGGCATGGCCGGCCGGCTATGTTGCCTGGTCCCGCACACCTTTCCCTGTTTTATAATAATATTATTTTTCATGAATCCGTGAAGTTATGGAGAATCCATGAGTTATGTTGAAACAGAGGAGTTTCATGAATTTAGGGAATAATAATTATAAAAAGCTAGGGATTGTGAGGTGTGGGACCGGACACGGCTTGGGCATGGCCGGCTGGCTATGTTGCCCGGTCCCGCATACCTTTCCTTATTTTATAATATTATTTTTCATGAATCCATGAAGTTTTGGAGAATTCATGAGTTATGCAAAAACAAGGAAAGTCGCTAAAATGAAGGAGTTTTCATGAGTTCATGAAAATAACAAAAAATGAGGAAAATAATATGAGAGGCTTGGGACCTGCCACGGCTAGGGCATGGCCGGCCGGCCGTTGGCATGGCCCCATAGGCACCTCTTTGTTATATTATTATTATTTAATGTTTTCTCCTGTTTTGCGTAGGATTCCTCATCTGTCCATATTTTTGGATGCTCGTTTGTGCATCCGGGTGCTCAGTCGTGCATCATTTTCGAGTACAATTGCACTATTTTTGTGGGGATTACTCAGTGATGTTCCAGATGCCCGGTTGTTGAGTATTTATTCCTAATTCATGAAATTCAGTGGAGGATAATTCATGAAACGGAGCAACAAAAATGAGTAGTTATTTATTATCAATTCATAGGATCAGCTGTGGATTCGACCACGAATTCGGAATAATAAAACAAGCATTACCATCCCATGGGATCGTGGATTCGACCATAGAATCGGAGTAATAAAATTATCTATTACCATTCCATGAGATTAGCCGTGAATTCGATCATGAAACTTAATAATGAGATAATATAGTAATTTATTGCCAATCCATGAGATCAATCCGCGGATTCGACCATAGAATCGGAGAAATTGTTTATTTCCATTCCATGGGATCAGGTCGTGGATTCGATCATGGAATAGAAGGAATTGTTATTGGCATTCCATGGGATCAGGCCGTGGATTGACCATCGAATATGAGCAATTGTTATTGCCATTCCATGGGATCAGGCCTTGGATTCGACCATGGAATAGGAGCAATAATAGATCATTTTGGGAATTCATTGGTGAATGTCACGGCACAATTAATCTATTGCAGAAAAGATATTAGCCAGTTAAAGCGTCACATCCATTCTGAATGGTGCATAGTCAGGGAGTCACGATGTTGTTTACGACCTGAAGGCGTTACTGCTCTCAATCTACGGAGAACCGCTTGAATCTATACACGGTCTCTCCACGAAGTCAGGGAACAGTGAGTGTCACTGACGTCCTGAAGGCATTCATGCTCTCAATCTATGGAGAACCTCCCAAATCGTTCTTCTATATGGAGGTGGGTCTCTCTCCTGCAGTCATGGAACTGTTATTCTGCATAGAGGTCATGAAGAAATGCCAGGGATCGAATCGCTCAGCCAGTGGGGATTTTCGACAACATATTCATCAAGGCTTCGTAAAATATGAATCGTTGTATGCCTAAAAGCCGTGTCAAAAACATGCCTCATGATTTTACGGTTTTGCCCTTTGCTGAAAATCCACCATCAACAGAAACAGACTTGTTTATCAAGTCTTTGACTTTGGGTCGTATCAACTCTTAGTTATGGGTGAGATCAGCTAAGGGAATCAAGTGCATAGAGTCCTGCTGGGATTCAGATGCGTAAGGAACGCGATTGTACCTTAATCAGTGTGAGATTGGTTAGGGCTCAACTACATTCCAATCCAAAGTTAACTTGTAGTAGGATAGAGTTTGTAGCGGCTTAATACAATATGGTGTTCAAATCTGGACTACGTCCTGGGGTTTTTCTGCATTTGCAGTTTCCTCATTAACAAAACTTCTGGTGTCTGTGTTATTTCTTTTTCGCATTATATTTTCTATATAATTGAAGTACCATAGGTTGTGCGTAGTTTAATCAATTGGTAAATCCAACCTTTGGTTGTTGATTGAAATTGGTTGACGCTTGGATATTGGTCTTTGGTACCATCCAAGTTATTTCTCATATTGATCTGGTTCACAGATTTCTATCTGTTTGATTGCAAATTGATTTGAGAAATTGAGATATAACTCTTGGATATATTTTTCTTGATTGAGTCTGGCTGTCTAGTTGATTCTCTTGGAATTATATTGGAGTTAGTCCATACATATTACCTAAAACAAATATTGGGTGTGGTTGTGTTGATGATGGTTTTTAGCTTAGGGTTAAAATTGTAAAACCGCATATCTGACATGACTTCACTATGACCATTATCACATTTATTTAATCGATCAGCATGCCTATATAAGAATTACCAAGGTACCTTTTTTTATGTGTCATGTTCCACGGCAGAACCCTTAACATTGACCGACACCATCTATGCCAAACCCTAATTCTCATGCTACCGCGCCAAGGCATGTCAACCATGCCAGCCACATATCCGCGACAAGGCATGCCAACCATGCCAGAAGCACCACTGTGCCAATGGAAAACCATGCAAGCCACATCTCCACGCCAAGGCATGCCAACCATGCCAGCCGCACCACTGTGCCAATGGAAAACCATGCCAGCCAAATCTCCGCGCCAAGGAATGCCAACCATGCCAGCCGCACCACTGCGCCAATGGCAAACCATGACGGCCACATATTCGCACCAAGGCATGCCAACCACGCCAGCCACATCTCCGCGCCAAGGAATGCCAACCATGCTAGCCGCACCATGCGCCAATGGCATGCCAAACCCTTGGCCCCACCATGCCAAGCCAACTGCACCTTTCCTTGGACCCAACCATGCTAGCCGCACCATGCGCCAATGGCATGCCAAACCCTTGGCCCCACCATGCCAAGCTAACCGCGCCTTTCCTTGGCCCCAACCATGCTAGCCGCACCATGCGCCAATGGCATGCCAAACCCTTGGCCCCATCATGCCAAGCCAACCGCACCTTTCCTTGGCCCAAACATGCCAAGTCGTCCGTACCAAACCCTTGGCCCCACTATGCCAAGCCATTCGCGCCATTGGCCTTGGCCCCACCATGCCGGCCTTCCCCATGCGTCTACCAAAACGAAGGCGTGCGATGATCAACGGCCACCCTTCCATCCTGGATGCAAATCCTAGCCGTCCAAGGTCGCCAAACAACACAAGGTAACCTTTGGTCCAAAACCCTAGTTTTGGCCACGCCAAGGCATGCCATGCCACATGTGCCAATGGCATGCCAACCACCTTGCCGCGCCATACCATGCCGGCCTTCCCTATGCGGCTACCGAAACGAAGGCGTGCGACGATCAACGGCCAACCTTCAATCATAGATGCAAATCCTAGCCGTCCAAGGTCGCCATACAACGCATGGTAACTTTTGTCCCAAAACCCTAATTTTGGCCACGCCAAACCGCGCCAAGGCATGTCATGCCACATGTGCCAATGGCACGCCAACCACCTTGTCGCACCATACCATGTCGGCCTTCCCTATGCGGCTACCGAAACGAAGGCGTGCGACGATCAACGGCCACCCTTCAATCCTATATGCAAATCATATCCGTCCAAGGTCGCCAGACAACGCATGGTAACATTTGGCCCAAAACCCTAGTTTTGGCCATGCCAAAACGCGCCAAGGCATGTTATGCCACATGTGCCAATGGCATGCCAACCCCCTTGCCGCGCCATACCATGTCGACCTTCCCTATGCGGCTACCAAAACGAAGACGTGCGACGATCAACGGCCACCCTTCAATCCTAGCCGTTCAAAGTCGCCAGACAACACATGGTAACCTTTGGCCCAAAACCCTAGTTTTGGCCACGCCAAACCGCGCCAAGGCATGCCATGCCACATGTGCCAATGGCATGCCAACCACTTTGCCGCGCCATACCATGTCGGCATTCCCTATGCGGCTACCAGAACGAAGGCGTGCGACGATCAACGGCCACCCTTCAATCCTAGATGCAAATACTAGTCGTCCAAGGTCGCCAGACAACGCATGGTAACCTTTGGCCCAAAACCCTAATTTTGGCCACGCAAAACCGCGCCAAGGCATTCCATGCCACATGTGCCAATGGCATGCCAACCACCTTGTCGCGCCATACCATGTCAGCCTTCCCTGTGCGGCTACCAAAACGAAGGCCTGCAACAAGCAGCCACTTTTTCATCTATGGTGCAGATCTTAGCCGTTCAAGGTTACCAGCTAACGCATGGCAACCTTTGGCCCTAACTTTTGGCCGCGCCTAAAATAGGCCATATTAAATCCATACTGATCATGTTTTCATGCCACTGGCTACCAAATGAAGGGTTGCAATAATCAACGGCTACCTTTCCTATTAAGATGCAAAATCTCGATCGTCGAAGGTCACTACCGAGCCGACAAGTCTCCCAAGCTCAACTTGCCCGACAACAACAACGTGCTACATGTTTTCCACGAAAATACTCGAGACATCAACACATGAGATGCTCATTGGGTATTGGTTTGACGGTTTACAGCGTGCGGTGTACACTACGCCCATTATAAGAAAGTGTCATAAGGATGAGGCGGTTAGTAAATATAGGGAGTAATGGTGAAACGGTTTCTTTTATGGAAAATCAATTCCAAGTGTTACCGGTTACCACCTCCCCCCATTTAATCACCTGTTTTCCATTTCTTAATGAGACCAGGGTACGTTTCACTTCGACTTGTATAAATAGGCATTACATATTTCCACCGGAAGACAAGTTCTGGTCAGGAGCATACAACACTCAAAAAACGTTTGCTAGCTTTCCCATATGTTAGCTTCCCACTTTATGATACAAGTCACAAAAAAACTACTCTTCCAGAATCAACTATTCTGGTCCCAACACTCTCTTCGCTTCCCTCCCCAAAACCAACCCTTCTCCTCCACTTTGTGACCGAAGCAAGTCTGGAACGGCTATTTTTCTTCGTTTAGTCCGGACTTGAACAGATTGATCTCTCGAATCTAAAGTACTCCCTTGCAGTACATTGTTTAGGGTTTAGATTTTTTTCTCACCCAAATTACACGAAATTATCGAAACCAGCAGAAACTGTTTTCACCCTCAAACAATTGGCGACCACAGTGGGAGATTGGTCTTTCAGTTACAATCTCAATTTTCAATCCTCGATCTCATACTTCGACCCAGATGTCAGGATGGTAGAGGCAAACGGTCCGCTCAGGGATCGACGACTCAGCTACAAGACGGCCCGATACGATCCGCTCAGGGATCAACGACTCAGTTACCAGATAACCCGATTACCAGTCATGACACGGCAAGGGGCGACTGGGGACTTTCCAGAGGTTAAAAGAAAACAACCCTCTCAGGGATTGATGACTTGATTATCAAGTGACGCAGGAATGACTGGGGACTTTCCACGATTGCGGTGCTTCTCACAAAACTCGGACTTGCACCTGACTCATTTTTCGTTAGCAGATCCAGAAAAAAACCCGAGTAAGTCTTTCCTAGAAGAAATACATGGTTTACTATTTCAAGTTTTCACGGGAATGATAAAACCGATAGCCATGTTATGTTTCATCCCATGTCATCTACCGACAGACAACGTTCACGGTTCCATATCTTCCCTGGGATGTTTGTGTCACTTACAATCATAACCAAAAACAGCATCATCCTAAAACAGTTCATCCCGAATAATAATCCAAAACCCTCATAGGTAACACTTGACTATCAACCCAAAAATCCAGAAAATCAAAACCATAAAGCCAGGTATTTCATTTGCCTTTCAAAAAAAAAACGAAACAGAAGAATTTCAGAAGACATAAGTGCATTTAAAGGAAGCCATTAAACGGTGTTTTGCTCTTCTTGAAGAAGGCGTCCTTCGTCATTTGGAGGACCGCTTGTTTTAGCTCCAACTCTTTGGACAGCCTTTCGACCTCCGCTTCTTGTTGTTTGACCAAATCCGCAGAAGGACCTTCGGTCACCTTGGCCTGCAACTTTTGGATCTCAGAGAAACCCTAACGCCCAGTTCCTCGTGGAATCAGTCACCTACCGTTACGTACCTACTTTGCATAATAACGATTACCAGTCACTATTCATGAGGTAGCCGACGCTACTATAGTGATATGTGAAGAGAAGAACAATATTTCTACAGATTCATGGAAGGCATACCTATGGCTAGGATTTGCCCCAAAATAAGAAAACAAATTGAAAGAGAAACGCTGGAATACGCTTGCCCACTTTATTTCTATCGCACTACCACTAAACACCAGGACGTGAGAACAAAGATACAAGATAAAAAGGAGAGCCAACCCCTTTCAGACGCATAACACTTTTGGAATTTGAATAAAGAAATGATTTCCTATTTGAGCTGCGTATGGAAAGAGGCAACTGGGCCCCCAAGAACAAGTCTGCGCCACGCCAAGCCAGCGTCGTGCCAAGCCAACAGTCCGCGCCATGCCCAGCTAACAGTCTGCACCATACCAAATCCAAGCCAGCGTCCATGCCAAGCCAGCGCCCATTACAAGCCGATCCAGCGCGAGAAGCTTGCATCTTTCCAGCGCCAACAACTTGCATCCTTCCAGCGTTTCCCTTTGAATGCCCAGTAGAAGGGAATCAGCAATCTAATTTCGTTACACGTAAAGATCAGAAACGACTTCTCCAAAATTGAAGCAAAGAAAATCAGCAATCCCCCTGAGTTCACAAAGACTCTCTTCCTGTCAGGAGCTGCATGATTTCCGGGGACTTCGCCCACAAAATTGTGCAGTCTATGATAAAACACTTATGTAAGATTCTGTAGGCGCAGCGTCAAGACATATTCGCATCCCTCAACCACACTGCATCAGCGAAGCAGCTGTTTCCAACCAGAGAAGCCGTTCCCAAACCCAAACCTCACCTGGGAAGCACGATTGATAGATGGAACTGGGGACTCCTAACCATTGTTCGCTTGAAGGGTGTCCAGTTTGACAGCACACTGATTAACATAGCCGCTCCGCTTCAACATTCGTTCCAACATCCGCTTCACTTCAACGTCCTCCAGCAGCGGCTCCGCTTCAACATTCGCTCCGACAGCCGCTCCGCTTCAACGCTCACTCAAGCAGCCGCTCCGCTTCAGCGTTCTCTCCATAAGATGCTCCAGAATCCGAAGCTGAAGATTCAGCGGCTCCTTAAGTTTCAACATCCTTTCCAAGAGCCTAAGCTGCTTCAACGCCATTTCTTCCTGCAAGGGGTCGTACCACCATGCTCCCCATATCAGGGATCATGGTCACAACCAGCCAACCTTCGTAGTTATGACCGTCTTTTGATCCATCTCGCCAAAACTCGTGATCATGGACAGTTTTCTCACTTACGCGTCCAGCCAATCCTTTTACTTCCATGAATGCCCATACAATTCCAGCCAACCTACTTTGTTACCACGACAATGTAGTCTCTTCTGATTACATCTGCTACCAAGAACTGTTTCCGCTCATTTGTTGATACCATCCAGAGCTTCATCACAACAGTAATCACTACAAAAGTAACCTGTACTCCTCCATATTTTAAGTTCCACGTGGAAGAAGTAACAAAATCACCAGTACGAACGCACGATGGTGATGTCTTTATCATGGCCCACCCACTGACCATACAAGATGGAAATATGTAAACCATACTTGGGAAATGAGGATATACACGGAATCCCTTCATTGTCAAAGATTAGAAGACACGTTCAACCAAAAGGTCATAGCCACAACAAGGTCATCTACTCTTCAAGGGTGCAACGCAAGAAAATCATCACATATTTGTCCAGAAGACTCCTTCAACACTTTACAAGGCCGCGGAGGATACCATCCTGATCAGAGGGAAACAACTTCAGAAACTGAAGAAAAATGCGACTGGGGACTGCTCATCGCAGTCCATCCCGACGACCATCAAAGACTCATGAGATAACTCTAGAGACGCGGCTGAAACATTTTCTTGAAGAAACAGAGGGAGCCATGATAAACAACATAACTCTCTCATTCCTACCACTTCACTATCCAGGATATTTCATCATGTGATATTTTGATCACCCCAGCGTCATATCCAGAAGAGTACGATAAGCTTATATCAAATCCCGTGGACGTGGATTCAAAGCGATGTAATGAAAGTAGGTTACACATAGGGACTACCAACATGGGACGCTTTCACTCCCCTCAACCAGGTTATTTCTGATTTCAACATCATCACTGTCGAAGTTTTACGAGCCGCAGGAATTTCTCAACATGAAGCCGTACATGTGCACCGAAGACTCCAAATGCACGCCACAAAGATACATTCACATATTCGGCCAAGCCATCAGATCTAACAGAATCATAACTGGGGACTGCTAACCACATCCCATTCCACACGATAGTCCAAGATTCGGAAGATGGTTCTAAGGACGCTACTTGGAACCAATTCCTTGAAGACTTGATAGTAGCACATCGCCAACGAAACGTCTCCCAACTCATTTATTTCATCCAGTGTCTCCGGAAGATTTCGACCAATACAAGCATCCATAACATATTGTCATCGCGATCATAGGGTCCAGGCATTGAACAACCTAAAATCAAGGATGGACCGAAAACGCAACCACATCCATCCATCCCAAGAATGCAATGGAGTTTGATAAATTTTGGAATCTACTGGAGAGATACTGCAAACAAAAGAACGGACCCGGACGAGCAACAGAAAACAGAAGAAGGTCAATATCTCTTTTCATGCGGACGGAGTTTCTAGAGTTTGAACAAAAAAAAGATTCCTTCTTGCTCCATGAAACGGATGACTGGGCGCGACTATGCCACGTCGGGGACGCAACATCCCCCCTGAGTCCTTCCTGAATTTTACTGTCGTGCTGTTTTCGCCTCTCGAATGGGCTCAAAACCTAAATATTCCCATGCGAGGAGATAGGAAATTCTTTTACGTTCAGAATGAAGGGTCAGACCGTCAAAATCCGAGTTCGTACGAGAATTCTACAGCGATTCTAGTAAGGGGCGCTAATTAGGGTTGCAGCATGCTAAAATCTGAAGCAAATTGTTACCTTCCCGAAGCCAGTCATCACCTTCCCAGGGAATTGAAGAAAGTTGTTATCTTCCTGAAGCCAGTCATCACCTTCCCAGGGAACTTAAGAAAGTTGTTACCTTCCCGAAGCATGTCGTCACCTTACCAGGGAACTGAAGCAAGTTGTTATCTTCCTGAAGCCAGTTGTCACCTTCCCAGGGAACTGAAGCAAATTGTTGTCTTCCCAAAGCAAGTCATCATATTCCCACGGAACTAAAGAAAGCTGTCATCATGCCACGGGCCCGCAATTCTTCCTGAATTTTACTGTCGAGCTGTTTTCACCTCCCGAACAAGCTCAAAACCAAAATATTCTCACGGTCGAAGATAGGAAATTCTTTTCCGTTCAGAATAGAGGGGCGTATCGTCAAAATCCGAGTTCGTACGAGAATTCTACAGCGATTCTAGTAAAGGACACTAATTAAGGTTTCGGCATGCCAAACCCTAATTCAGACAAAGTTGCCATCATCCCATGAAACTGAAGCCGGACGTCATCCTTCCACGGAACTGAAGCCGGTCGTCATCCTTCCAAGGAACTCAAGCTAGCTCAACTCCAAGCCGAGCAACGCAACCAACTCCATTTCAAGACGACCAATGCTGACGGCTCCCATTCCAAGCCGACCAATGCCTGCGGCTCCCATTCCAAGCCGACCAATGCCTGCGACTCCCATTCCAAGCCGACCAACGCATGCGGCTCCCATTCCAAGCCGACCAATGCATGCGGCTCCCATTCCAAGCCGACCAATGCATGCGGCTCCCATTCCAAGCCGACCAACGCCAACAGCTCTGCTCAAGCCGCACCAACACCGACAACTCGCTAACCCAGGGCCTCCGCGTTCCCTAACCCAGCCATCCCCACGCGGCTACCAAAACGAAGGCGTGCGACGATCAACAGACACCCTTCCATCCTGGATGCAAATCCTAGCCGTCCAAGGTCGCCAAACAACGCATGGTAACCTTTGGCCCAAAACCCTAGTTTTGGCCACACCAAACCGGGCCAAGGCATGCCCTGCCACATGTGCCAATGGCATTCCAACCACCTTGCCGCGCCATACCATGCCGGCCTTCCCTATGCGGCTACCAAAACGAAGGCGTGCGACGATCAACGGCCACCCTTCAATCCTAGATGCAAATACTAGCCGTCCAAGGTCGCCAGACAACGCATGGTAACCTTTGGCCCAAAACCCTAGTTTTGGCCACGCCAAACCGCGCCAAGGCATGTCATGCCACATGTGCCAATGGTATTCCAACCACCTTGTCGTGACATACCATGCGGCCTTCCCTATGCGGCTACCAAAACGAAGGCGTGTGACGATCAACGGCCACCCTTCAATCCTAAATGCAAATCCTAGCCGTCCAAGGTCGCCAGACAACGCATGGTAAACTTTGGCCCAAAACCCTAGTTTTGGCCACGCCAAACCGCGCCAAGGCATGCCATGCCACATGTGCCAATGGCATGCCAACCACCTTGTGGCGCCATACCATGTCGGCCTTCCCTATGCTGCTACCAAAACGAAGGCCTGCAATAATCAACGGCCATTTTTCATCTAAGGTGCAGATCTTAGCCGTCCAAGGTTACCAGCTAACGCATGGCAACTTTTGGCCGCGCCTAAACCAGGTCATATTAAAGCCATACTGATCATGCTTTTATGCCACTGGTTACCAAACTAATGGTTGCAATAATCAACGGCTACCTTTCCTCTTAAGATGCAAAATTTCGACCGTCGAAGGTCACCACCGATCCGGAAAGTCTCCCAAGCTCATCTTGCTAGACAACAACAACGTGTTACATGTTTTCCACGAAAACACTCGAGATATCAACGCATGTCACAAACTGGGGGATGCTCATTGGGTATTGGTTTGGCGGTTTAGAGCGTGCAGCGTACACTACGCCCGTTATAAGAAAGTGTCATAAGGATGAGGCGGTTAGTAAATACAGTGAGTAATGGTGAAACGCTTTCTTTTATGGAACATCAGTTCCAAGCATTACCGGTTACCACCTCCTCCCATTTACTCACCCGTTTTCCATTTCTTAATGACACCAGAGTACGTTTCACTTCGACTTGTATAAATAGGCATTACTTATTTCCACCGAACGAAAAGTTCTGGTCAGGAGCATACAACACTCAGAAAACGTTTGATAGCTTTCCCATCTGTTAGCTTCCCACTTTCTGATACAAGTCACAAAACAACTACTCTTCCAGAATCAACTATTCTGGTCTCAACACTCTCTTCGCTTCCCTCCCAAAACCAACCATTCTCCTCCACTTTGTGACCGAAGCAAGTCTGGAACGGCCATTTCTTGGTTTAGGCCGGACTTGTACAGATTGATCTCTCGAATCTAAAGTACTCCCTTACAGTACATTGTTTAGGGTTTATATTTGTTTTTCACCCACATCACACGAAATTACCGAAACCATCAGAAATTGTTTTCATCCTCAAACAGGTTGTTAGACCCCCGCTTTCTCAATTGGTAACAGAGCAGGCCAATACGATAAACCTAATAAGTTTATGTTTGTTTGATCCTAAAGACTGTCCGTATGGGAAATCACTTTGGGAAACTTGTTCTGGGGATCTGTGAGGCATACCAGAAATCCTCAAAGATTTTTCAGAGTTTATTCTTCTCAAGACTGCTGGTCTCTCAAGATAATATCACATCATCTAAGACGTTAGAATTCCTAGATGATAGAAAACCATCTAAAGGAAAAATTAAAGATTTCTTTAAAAAGGTTCGTCGCAGGAAACGTTTAAATAAAAGCTCAACAATATGGAACCTCACTAGATTTCTTATTAATCTTTTTGAGGAATACTATCGTGATGGATCAATTGACAACGATCTATTTATGGCTTTTGAAAACATTTTTAAATCTCTGGAATGACTTGTCTTGATTAAGGAAAAGGCTTGTACTAGAAAAAATACTGATTTTGTCATTCCTGACGTACATTCGAGTTTTCGCAACAACTCGTTCAAAATTGATAAAAAGATTTTTACTGGTGGTGTTGCGAGTTCCAGTTATTCCGAAGAACATCCTAGAAAATTTGTCACCTCACAATAACCTAACTGATTAACAGAAGAAGTTATTGCGGAATCATAATAGTCTGAGACGAAGAACTGTTGTGATTACTTTTTATATCTTACCCAATCGGAGATGCATCTCGAGTAAATTTTAGAGAAGATAAAACTAAATACGATAGAACAAATAAGATCAGAATGCGCAACTACAGAGAAAATAGTTGGATCTGGCTTCACGAATCCCAAATGAAGTCTTCAAGTCGTTAACCTAATAATGGTTTTGGAAAATATAGATTAACGGGGAATCGAATCTAGTTTACAACTAGGACACACGAGCGTGTCGGGATTAGGTTTCCCAGCTTCTATAGTTATCCATTATATAGTCTTTCAAATCAGGGTTGCTTACAATCAAAGATAAGAAAGCTTAGTAACAAAGAAAATGATATTCACCGTTAGATGAACTCCTGATTCAAGATTCAAGCTAAGTCTGCTTAGAAATTAAACAATCAATCTCCACTGTTAGATGGTATTATCTTGATACACACAAATGAAATATACCTATATTTAGATATGGATGAACCGTACCCAAACGTGTATACCTTGTTGGCTCAATAATAGTTAACCGAAGTTAGCCATATTAACACATATAACTTAGCCATATTCATCTAACACTTCTAGATCAAATATGATGATCAATAAATTATGATATATAATCAAATGAATCTAAATGTGTGTAAAGAGAGTTGTTCAAATGTTCATCATCTTATATATATGAACCATTTAAAACAAAATCTGTTTGGTTTGTAATTGTACAAAGTACTTATACAAGAACCACTTAATGAACATAATGCCACGGTTTGTAAAAATAGTTCACATACCTTAATACATTAAAGTTCCAGGGACTTTAGTTCGCAAATTGAGTTCGCAAACGAACCTGAGTTTATGAGTATGAAAAACACACTTTACCGATTTTAGGACTTGACCACTGTGTTTGCAAACTGAGTACGTGAACAACAGTTCCGTACTTTGGATTTGTCCATCCATTCTCAAATAAGGTACACGAACAACAGTTCCGAACTTCGCTTTGTCTAGCCCGTTCGCGAACAGGGTATGTGAACAGTTCCCGACATTTTCACAGGTAAACCAGTTCACAAACAAGGTTCACAAACAATGGTTCCGGACTTGAATGAGACTTGCACAATCAGTATACAAGGTATACATTATGAATTATATCTAGAAATAATAGTCGTTCTAAAACTCTCATTTAATCATTGAAACATCCTTGGAAGACGACAATGGTAATCTTACACATACCACTAGCTTCAAATAATTTTCATGTGATTAATAGATCAATACGAAACTTCCCAAGTTGACATCAAATGATTGTCTCACTCAAATCATGTAAGATGTTCAAGTTAATTCTCACATGATCATCTTTGACTTAATATTTAGTTTCCAACAATTAAATTGTCTCCAACTAAAATCGTCAAGTATGCGATGAACTTAGCTAAAGCTAAAAGCTTTGAACACGTATTTCGAGAAATAGATAACCGAGATAAAATTGGCTCGAAATATCAAATGTGTATGATGTAAAAGTCCATATCGCTATACGAATTAGTCTCATTAGAAGATAGAATATAATAGACTTCTGAGTGATACGTAAGTTTTAGTCTCCACATAATTTTTGTTGATGAAGTTCCTCCAAGCTTCAGTAGATCTTCTTCAACTGGTGAACGCCATGAAGTATAAATATCAACTACACACTTCCATCCTAATCCAAGACATATCTATAAGTAGACTAGAAATCAAGTATATAGTTTTGATCAACTAAACTTGACAAACAAGCTTGAGATAGTAACGCTTGCGAGTTCGACCGAGCATGCTTTAACAATCTCCTCCTTTCTCAATTTTAGTGAAAAAACTACCAATACATATAGATTACAAAATAAATTAACTTTGTAGCTTCTCATCCATCGTGCTTGATTCCCTTGGCTATTCAACTTCCTTGAAATTTCGTTACTTCAAATTCTTCATCGATTCTGAATGTGTTCAACTCAGTATCATTATTTTTGAAGATCCGTAGCCATAACAATATGAAAACGAAGTTTCTAAAATATTGTTATACAGTGCCATCGTATTTGTTAGAGCATTGCTCGGTCGAACTCGCATGCGTTGCTATCTCAAGCATGTTTATCAATGTTAGTGGTCAAAACTATAAAATCTTGATTTCTAGTCTACTATAGCTAAGTCTCGGACTAGGATAGAAAGTGTAGTTGAGCTCAAGAACTCCATGGAGGATCATCATACAAGACGAATAACTACTCAAGGAACTGGTGGAACTTCATCGACAAAAAGTTATGTGGAGACTTGAACTTATCTATCACTCAAAAGTCTATCTACTCTATCTCCTATCTTGAGACAAAATTCGTTTTTCTATATAGACTTTGATTATACACATTTGGTATTTCTAACCGAGTTTAACTCGCCTATCTATTTCTCGAAATATGTATTAGTAATCTTTTGATTTAGCCAATTTCATCTTTACCTAGTGACGAAAGTCATGTTATGTTTCAATCACCTTGAAAATTGCTCTGAAGAAAAATGGTTTGTGAATAACAACTATATAACGTCCTCTGAGAATGTTTCAGTGATTGCAATGAGAGTTTAGATTATATAACCAATGATGGAGATAAGCATTGTTGTGGAAACACATATATGTATAAGTCCTTATTCCTTGAACCGAAGTTTGTGAACTTTGTTGATCAAGAGAACCGGAACAAGAGTCGTGAAGTAAGTCCGCGAACCCAGTCCGCGAACTGGCGGAAGTTCTCGACCCGATAAAATATGCTGGAGTTTGAGAACTCCTTCCGGAACTTAAGTCCGCGAACCCAGTACGCAAACTTGAGTTAGTTTATATCTAAAGACGATTGTTTGTGAACTCATGTTTATATAGCTAATTGCAAACCGTGGCTATAAAGTTCATAAATCGATTCGAGTGAATCAAATCGTTTTTGCTTCGATTGTATCTTGTGTAGTTACATAAGATCCCTTGCAATTGATCAACTCTCTAACTAGTTCATTTGAGTCACTTGAAGTAGTTATGGCGAAGAAGAATATGGTTGATATGAAAATGCTCATATGGCTAACCATTTGGTTAACTATTATTGAACCAACAAATGTACATGTTTGGGTACGGTTACACAAACCTAGAAACGTGCATTTCATTTTTGTGTAACAATCTAGGTTTTCGATCCAACGGTTGAAAGATATTAGCTTGAATATAATCAGGTTTTCATCTAACGGTGAATATTGAATGCTTTGTGTTAATACTGGAATTCTAGTTAGGTTCTACCCGTCCTTGTATACCAAGATAACCTCACTTTTCTTAGAATAGTATGAGAGAGAGTTTTCTTTCCATTGTACCTTGTCCTTACTTATATAGACTTTCCAAAATCCCCTCCTTTTTATGACATCTTGCCATGTGTCCTAAACCTCTTTAATTACTGCTAATGCCATCCCTTCTCTAACATAACCTCCTTCTTCCTTGTTAATTCCTCCATTATCCCTTCCACCTTATGGATTCTTCTTCGGTGGACTTGGGACTTAGTCCCCATGTTCCATGTGACCTTTCCCTTCTTTAGGGAACCCTAACCCGATTAAGGGGAATTATTTTTCATATATCAACATTAGTCCCCTGACTATGAGGTTAATCGTAAGATAACCTTATATAGTCACACTTATATGGTCGAGCCAACATACGCATTCCTTTACGCATGGAGAAGATCGTCGGTTGCTGCCTCGTGAATAGTGTCTCTCTTATATATATATATATATATATGTATATGTACAACTGGTATCTCTCATCTTATTTCTTGATCTTTCCTTCTTTCCTTTTCCTTTTGTAAGCTACTCGACTCGCATGGCTGACTCTCTTCACGGGTACGTGCTAGTCTTAGCGCCTACTCCAGCATTAACCTCTGTGATGTTCAAGCATGATGAACTGAAGCGTATGCTGCTCGTGAAGGCTGAAGTCGAAGCGCTACGGGAGCGGAGAATTACTAACAGACATGGCACGAATACTAGGTTTAGGGAGGTATCTGAAGCTTATCAAACCGTGCTAGACACGGAACCATCGAGAAGTGTGTCGCCAGAGACTCAATGCGTTCTTAATGATGTCGCTACCGCTCATGGCGCGTCTAATCAGTTGTATGCAGACCTGGCGATGATGGCTACAATAGACCGAGGGTTATTTCAGATTGTCGCCTCTGGATTTCCAACCGAGTGATGTGGCCACTCCTCGGTCACACTTTGGTCTTAACAGCGACCACTTTGCTTGTACCTCATCCTTACATTGAGGACGAACTAGCTCGTCTTCTATTTCTAAGGGAGGAAGCGGGAATGTTATGTACCCTCCGTTCGTTCCATAGGAACAAAACACGCAGAGAATATGATGAACATGAGGACACCCTGTCACTATCCAAAGGGGTTGGGGCCGAGGATAAGATCATTTAGGCGATTACTAAGCGAGTTCACGAGGCTGATCAAGATTTGCGCTTGTCCGACACACAAGTCAGCGACAATCGCTTGATGGTGGAGGCTCTGGACGTGGATATTGCTCGTTGCCGTTCATTATTGGCAGACTAAATTGTTATTATTTATTATTATCTTTTTTGTTGTTTCTTCCCCCCTTTTTTTTAGTATTTCTCTATAATTTTGGGGTTTGAAATTGTGAAGGCATTCGATTTTCCCAAGACGTGGTTTCTCGAGATACAGCCCCCTTTCGATGATGTCCACGTGTCAGCTGTGGTTTTTATGGTCGTTGTAATCGTTCATGATTCTTTATAAATATGCAATATTTCTTTCTTTAAGTTCCAACTTGTATGCTTCTTTCTTTTGTTCTAAACGGAATATATTCTTCATGGTTACATTCTTTCGTTGGCACCGATACCCTCGCTGGTTGACCTTCGATACAAGGAGGAGGAACTCGCGAGGCTTTTGTTATTAAAAGTGGAGATTGAAGCACTCAAGGCGTGGAGGGAGATTGACAGGGATGCCAAGCGGGCCCAATTTTCTGATCAATACGATACGTTCCAGGTGGCTGAAAGGGTTCGGGCAAAGGGGCACGTATATGTTCAAATCCGCCGCGCATTAGACGAGACGGTTAAGATCCGTCAAGCAGCCGATCATATCTTTGAAGAGTCTGTTGTTATGATGGCGAGTATATATCAAGCCATAGCTGACTGTAGCATGTCTATCTCTGAGCGTCCTTTCCCTCATTTGCACGGGTGTACTTTAACCCTTGCAGCGGTTTCCGCGCTTGTTCGCTCCTTTGATATTCCTGGTGAATTGAGGCGTTTGATCCTTTTGAGGGGGGAGATATATATGTTATTGGCTTCTCGAGTGGTGCACGTGGACATGATGCGCACGATTTATCATGATCGAGAGGAAATTTTAGCCGCTTCTCGTAAATCAAAGGTTCCCGGCGAAATAAAAGAGCTCGCTGAATTGGCTGATAAAGACGATTATGCATTGGCTACTGCTATTGATCAAAGTGAGGAAGCCCTATTAATGGTGCAGTCCGTAGATGCAGACATTGCTCATTGTCGGGTGTTACTATCAGATGATGAATGAGTGACAGATGACTTGTAATTTTTTTATTTTTTTATTTTTGTACTCGGGTATTTATTCTATATAGTATATTTCACTCCGTTTTCCTTCCTTCTCTCCCTATTTTTGTGAGGGTTTAATTAAGGATATTCTTATTTCATCCCCTTTTTAACAGGGACGTTGGATAGGAACTTGAGATAAATCATGTTGACCCTCTCTCCCCTTCCCCGTCCCCCACCCCACCTTTTTTTAGCGAGGATAGGGAGAGCAGGATGTATGTTAAACGTGCCTACTCCCTCCTTCGGTTTTCTCAATGGGGTTGGGAGGGAAGGATATGTGTTAAACGCGCCTACTCCTCCTCTGTTTTTCTCAACAGGGAACTGGGAGGGCGGGATGTATGTTAAACGCATCTACTCCTCCTCAGTTTTTCTCAACAGGGAACTGGGAGGGAGGGAGGTATGTTAAACGCGTCTTTTCCCCCTCAGTTTTTCTCAACAGGGAACTCGGAAGACGGGATGTATGTTAAACGCTCCTCTCCCCTCTTTTTTCGACAGGGAACCGGGAGGGCGGGGTGTATGTTAAACGCGCCTACTCCTCCCTTCGTTTTTCTCGATGGAGGTCGGGATATATGTGTTAAAAGCGCCTACTACCCCTCTGTTTTTCTCAACAGAGAACTGGGAGGGCGGGATGTATGTTAAGCGCGCCTACTCCCTCTTTTTTTCGATAGGGAACTGGGAGGGCGGGGTGTATGTTAAACGCGCCTACTCCCTCCTTCGTTTTTATCGATGGGGGTTGGGAGGGCGGGATATATATGTTAAACGCGTCTACTCCCCCTCTGTTTTTATCAACATGGAACTGGGAGGGCAAGATGTACGTTAAACGCGCCTACTCTCCCCTCTTTTACTTGATGGGGATGCGGAGGGCGGGATGTATGCTAAACGCGCCTACTCCCCCTCTGTTTTTCTCAGAAGGGAAATTGGAGGGCGGGGTGTATGTTAAACGCTCCTACTGCCCCCTTCGTTTTCTCGATGGGGGTTAGGAGGGCGGGATATATGTGTTAAATTGGTTAATCAGGTGTCATTGGCATTCCCGTGGTATTTCAATTGGTTGAGCAGGCGCCATTGGCGTTCCTACAACCTTTGGTAAATTTTTCAGCCGACCGGGCGTCATTGGTATCCCCACAGCATTTTGTCAGTCGATCGGGCGCCATTGGCATTCCCGCGACCTTTTGCCATTCGATCAGGCACCATTGGCATTCCTGCAACCTTTAGTAAATTTGTCAGCCGATCGGGCGCCATTGGCATTCTCGCAGCCTTTGTTATTCGATCGGGCGCCATTAGCATTCCCGTAATCTTTTGTAAATTTTTCAGCCGATCGGGCGCCATTGGCATTCCCGCGGCCTTTTGTCAGTCGATCGGGCACCATTGGCATTCCCGCAACCTTTTGTCAGTCGATCAGGCGCCATTGGCATTCCTGCAACCTTTAGTAAATTTGTCAGCCGATCGGACGCTATTGGCATTCCGCATCCTTTTTTCAGTCGATCAGGCGCCATTGGCATTCCCGCAACCTTTTGTCAGTCGATCAGGTGTCATTGGCATTCCTGCAACCTTTAGTAAATTTTTCAGCCGATCGGGCGCCATTGGCATTCCCGCAGCCTTTTGTCAGTCGATCAGGTTGCATTGGCGTCCCTGCGATCTTTGTAGATGCTACGAATCAAATATCAAAAGTTGGATTTTATTCGAAATGAGGGTTTTTACATTGATATGTTTATGCGTGAAACTTCTTTAGCCATTTACCATTGATCGGTGACTTAACCTTTGTGCCATTCATGCGTCTGAGCTTATAATACCCGCTTTCTGCTACCTTCCTTACTCTGAAAGGTCCTTCCCAGTTCACGACGAATTTCCCTGCACTAGCATTTTTTTCACATGAGGAGTGATCTTAAGGACCAAATCCTCTACCTCGAATCTCCTTTCCTTGACATTATGATTATAATAATTTGATGTGTGTTTCGTATACGCCTCGGCAAACCGTTCTTCCCGGGCTCTCCTCTCTTCTATTGTATCTAAATGGGGAAAGCAGCTTACTTCGTCTGGGTCGTATGACTAGCCATTGCTACCCTCGCGGATGGAATTGCAATTTCTTCCGACAATATCACGTCCTCCCCATAGATTAGAGAATATGGCAACGCCCCCATGGAACTTCGTTTCGATATTTTGTACGCCCATACCACAAGTGAGAGCTGCTCATGCTACTCTCTGTGGTGGTCCTCCACTGTCCTGCTCAAGATCTGGATGATCTTCTTATTGCTCGCCTCGGCTTTCCCGTTCCCTTGAGGATAGTAGGGGGTTGACGCATGAAGCCTCACATTATATTGGCGTAGCAAATCCATTACATCCTTGTTTACGAACGACTTTGAATTATCCGCCCTGATAATCATGGGAGCGCCAAACCTGCAAATAAAGTATTCCTTGATAAATACTGCAATAGTTGCCCCGGCATAGTCTTTGAGGGGTATCGCTTCGACCTATTTCGTGGTGTACTCTGTGGCGGTTATTATGTAATTGTGGATATTCGAGGACATCGGGTTGATCTTCCCTATAATTTATAAAGCCCAACTGTGGAACGGCCATGGCGTTACCACGCTTTGCGGCAGGGTGTGGGGTATTCTGATTAGGGCTCCGTGTGTTTGGAAGTTGAGGCATCTTCTCACATGTTCTGGGGTATCGTTTTCCATAGTGGGACAGTAAAACCCACCTTCATAGAGCTGTAGAAACAACTTCCACATTCCTTGATGTTCTGTATTGTGGGACTGAATCATTACTTCAGCGGACTCCTCGTCCGATAAGCACCTTAACATAGCGTTATTGTAGCTTTTGCAATAGCGGATCCCCTCATGTATGAAAAAACGTGCCGCTTTATTTTGGATTTTTAGGGTCACCTGCTTGTCACTGGGTAATTTGTCGTTTTGGATGAAATCCATATATGGTTGTCTCTAATCTACCTCGTCGACTGTGCAGACCTCGGCGGGTTGTGATGGGGATTGGCAATCAGCGCAACTGTCTTGGAGAGCTTCTGCTTGCGCTGACATACTAGGACAGTATACTCCTCTCCTCTGAATCTTTATGTAGAGGTGAAATGCTGCAGTTTGACCGCATGTTGTCGCGTATAGCTCCTGGAGTATTTTTTCTGCTTCTCTCTTATTTACTCACCTGGAAAGAGATCCTCATGTTGCTCGATAGTAAATAGCTCCTTGGATCAATACTAATTGTTTCAGAGTTCGGGTAGGTATTACACGATCCTCTTCTATTTGGGTCAGATCGTCGATGTAAGTCCGCCTCCAATCATCTGCCTCTTCGAAGGCCATGTCTTCTTTCCAGGTGCTGGGCAGCTCCTTCCTCCTAACTGTTATTGTACCTTCTCCCTTACCATTTAGTTGCATCTTGCTAGCTAGTGTTGCCATGGCATCTTCGTGTTTATTCTTGCCTCTGCCCGTATGATCAAGGGTCGACCCTGTCTGACTTATCAGGTTTTGAGCCTCTACACGATATGGAGCTAAATGTGGTTATTTGACGTGGAAATCCCCGTTGACTTAGTTAGTTACCAACCTCGAGTCACTTTTTATCTCGACACCTCCCAAGCCAAGCTCCTTCGCCATTCTGAGCCCTAGGATCAAAGCTTCATATTCGGCGACATTATTACTGCAGGGGAAGTCCAACTTGAATGAATATGAGAGAAATTCTCCTTGTGGAGCTTCGAACACTACTCCCGCTCCTCCGACGGTATCATATGACGATCCATCAAAAAACATGGTCCTAGGCTTGTTAATATCAGCGGAAGCTACCTCTCCCGGCACCCGGTCGTGGATCTCGTCATCTCCTTCTCCAGGAAACATATCCATTAGGTCGGCGATCGCTTTCCCTCGTACTTCTTTAGGTTGCTGATAATCGAGTTCGAACTCCGATAGCTGCAATATCCATCGGGCTGTTCTCCCAGTCAGGACAGGCTTAGAGGCGAGGTAAGCTATGGGGTTTGTCGCGGCTACAACGATCGTCTTATGCGTCAGAATACAGCCTTAGTTTCTGTGTTGCATAGATGAGGGCTAGGCATGGTTGTTCCACTCGTGGGTATTTCAGTTCTGCGTCTCTTAAAACCCGGCTCACATAGTAGATGGGTGATAATTCGTTTCCTCTCATATCTTGCGCCAGGACTTCCCCTATGGCTGAGCTTGTGAATGTCGTGCATAAGTAAAGGGGCACTCCTTTTATTGGTAGTTTGGGAACTTGGGGGATGATGAGGCATTGTTTTAGTTTTTCAAACGTGACCTGTTTGGTTTCCTCTCATTTGAAGATGGCCCCTTTCCTTAGTAGGATCAAGAACGCCGACGTTATCTGAGCCAAACCGGGCATGACGCGCCGTACATAAGATATCCTTCTTATAAACGCCTGGAGCTCTTTGGCGTTAGTTGGTGGTGTCATAGTCATAATCGCCTCGACCTTACTTAGATCCACCTGAATCCCTTCATTGGTTATAACGAATGCTATGAACTTTCCCGACGTTACCCCAAAGGCGCACTTAAACGGGTTCATCTTGAGTTGATACTTCCTACATCTTTCGAAGACCTTATTTAGGTGAGACTCTTGGCTCTCAGTCTCTGAGGTATTAACTACAATGTCTTCCACATATACCTCTACCGTCTGATACAGTAGATCATGGAATATGGATGTCATGGCGCGTTGGTACGTGGCACCGGCGTTTTTTAGCCCGAAGGGAATCATAACGTAGTAGAAATTACCATATGGAGTTTGGAAAGCAGTCTTCTTTGCATCTTCCTCGGCCATCTTTATTTGGTTATATCCATTAAACCCATCCATGAAAGAGAAGCGTGTATTTCCTCCAGTCGGGTCCAGCGTTAAGTCGATGTTAGGTAGCGGGAAATCATCTTTGGGACATGCCCGATTGAGATCCATATAGTCTACGCAGCACCAGATCTTTCCATTCTTCTTCTCCATTGGGACGATGTTGGCTAACCAGGTCGGGTGCTGGATAGGTTTGATGAACTTGGCCTTCAACAAGCGCTCCACTTCTTCCTTTATTGCAAGAGCGGTAGCCCTCGGGAACTCTCTACTTCTTTGTTTTATCGGCTGGAATTCTGGAGACACTCCAAGGTTATGAGCTACGAGGCTGCTATCTAGACCCGGAATTTCGTCATAATCATAAGCGAAAACATCTATGTATTCCCTGAGCAAGGCAATCAATGCTTCCCTTTCTTCCGCGTCCAAGATTTTACTGATCATGATCGGTCGCTTATCATCTTCTGTTCTGATGTTAATTTCTTCTACGTTCATCCATGGTGAGGTCTTTAGGAGCCCGTTCTTCTATGGACTGTGTGCTCGCACTAAGTAGTTCCCGTAATTCTTCATCATCAATTTTATTGTATGGTAGCTCGCTTAGGTTTTGATCGTCTGAGGGGGCCTCTACATCGGGTGTGTCAAAATTTTACGTTCTTGTAGATGCTCCCTCGATTAATTGCTATAAGCGGTACACGTGCCCCCATCTGGTCTTGAGAAATGCTGGAACCTAGGTTGATCTTCATGTTTCCGCTTTCTTTCCTCTGGGAACTTCATTCTGGACGGGCTGAAGACTGACTTGGTTGGCTCCGTCTTCTCTTCCTCAATCCATTTTGGTAGCGGGGTAAGTTTAACCTCGGGGATTTCATCCACCTCCTTAGCCAAATCATAAAAAACCGTATCTTTCATGTAAGCTTCTTCCGGGTCAAAGGGGTGGCTCGTGGATGGTATCTGAAATTTCCTTCCTCCTATGTTATCCTTGACGCACTGATGGTACGTTGACGCTACCACTTTATGTTTGAGTAACCACCCTCGACTTAGCAGTAGATGGAACATCGTGTCGTCTTCTAGTACATAGAAAGGGGTAAGCCCACAAATGGGACCGATCTTCATAACCAAATGGACTATCCCGATGGCCGTCTGAGTATGTCCTCCAAATCCTTTCACCGTTGTGCTTCTTATTTTGATTGCCGACTGTTGTACTCCGAGCAAGTCTAGTGTATATGTAGAGATTAAATTTAGAGATACGCCACAATCTACGAAGGACCTCTTCAAAGGAATATTATTGATATACGCGGTCAGATACAGGGGCCTGAGGTGTTCTCCCGGGTAGCAAATATCCTCGTCCGTGAATACGACAGCTTCTTGTGGGAGAGGATCGTAGGGATTTCCCGCCGAAATCGATGTTATAGATTTGGCCGCTTCCCTGCTTTGATCTTCGCTAAAACCCAACGAGTCGAAAAACTGTTGAGCCAACACCGTGCCCGCGAACTTGCTAGCGATGCCGTCTGTATTTGTAAACGCGCGGCCTTCTATGGCGATCTCGCATGCTTCTTCATCCTTTTCCTCCCAGGGTTTCCATTCGTCTTCGTTGGGGTCATGAAAAAGCATCATTACTTGATTTTGAGTTGCTTTTCCTCCTCCGGAATCCCCCATTTCAATTTCGCCCACTTCCAGTTTCTTTTGAAACATTCTTCTTAAGTTATAGCAATCGACCGTGGGATGCTGTACTCTACGGTGGAAGTGACAATATCTGGCGTTGCTCTTCTGGATATCGTTGGGGTCTTCCCTTATTGGAGGCAACTGAATTTCTTTATTCTCCACCCACTGTTCTAGGAGCCCGATGATCTGCTCTTTACTACAAGGCAATGGGGGAAGGAGCGGTTTATCCCTTGACTGATTTGCTTGCGCGCCCCAGCCTTCTTGGTTGTTGTTCGCGCGGGTGTTCGCGCGGGTGTTCCTTGGTGTTGTTGACACAGTGTTGACTGTGTTGCACCAGACATAATCCGAGTTGCTCTCTTCAACACAGTCGGTGATTTTTGCTGCCGCTTCTTCCAGCTCGACAAAGGTTGGGAATTGGAAGTTCACTAGGCTTTTCTTGAAACATGGTATCATTACGCGTACGCAGATCTCCACTAGTGCATCTTATTTAACGTCCTCATGGAAATCCAGCACGAAATGACAAAACCGAGTGATATACTTCCCTATGTCTTCCCCTAACCGTTGGTTACATTTACTCAAGTCGATGGTCGTGACTTTCCTTTTTGCAGAGTAAAACTTTCTGAGGAAGTGTGTGGACAGGTCCGTCCATGAGATGATGCTTCCGGGATTTAGGTTATCATACCAAGAGAAGGTCGTATCAGTCAACGACTTCGGGAATTCTCTTAGGCATAGTTTCCCATCAGAGGCTCGATCGTTCATTTAAGCGATGAATCGGCTAAGATGTTCTCGCGCGTTTCCTTGTCCATCGTACACTTTGAACTTTGGTGAAGTATAATCCTCCGGATATTGATAGTATACAACCTCAGGGGTGTACGGTCTTGCCATAAAATCATAATTGTTTTGTTTTACAACTTTGTAGTTTGTTTCGAAAAATTTGGCCATCGCCTCCTGCGTCATCATGTCGTGATCCTCTCCTTTATACTCGAAGTTCTCAAGATCTTCCTTGGCGCTTTGCTCGTTGCCAGCTTCTTTCAGCAGCCTTCTCAACTCTCTCTCCCTGCGGATGTGTTCCTCCAACTCTTTCTGCATTTCCTTCAAAGTAAGTTGCGCGAGTGACGTGCTTCCTCCCTCTAGTTTCTTATCCTTATATTGTGTCACTTCAGGTATTCTCGCTTGTAAGATTGGGTCCGTCACTATCCCTATCCGCTCCCCTTCTGGATTAGGGAGCAGATTATTCAACTGATCGCTAGTCGCGCTTGGGCTAGTACCACTCGGCTGCATCATGATAGACTAGGCACGAGCCTCCGGGTGTGGTCGCCAAATGTTAATACCGGAATTCTCGTTAGGTTCTACCCGTCCTAGTATACCAAGATGACCTCACTTTTCTTAGAATAGTATGAGAGAGAGTTGTCTTTCCATTGTACCTTTTCCTTTCTTATATAGACTTTCCAAAAGCCCGTCCTTTTTATGACATCTTTCCATGTGTCCTAAACCTCCTTAATTACTGCTAATTCCATCCCTTCTCTAACATAACCTCCTTCTTCCTTGTTAATTCCTTCATTGTCCCTTCCACCTTATGGATTCTTCTTCGGTGGACTTGGGCCTTAGTCCCCATGTCCCCATGTTCCATGTGACCTTTCCCTTCTTTGGGGAAACCTAACCCAGTTAAGGGGAATTATTTTTCATGTATCAACACTTTGTTACCAAGTTAACATTGATTGCAAACCCTGATTTGAAAGACTATATAAGGGATAAGTATAGCAACTGGGAAACCTAATCCCTACACCTTACGTGTGATACTAGTTGTGTAAGCTAGAGTCGATTCTTCTTTAACCTTTGGTTTCTTCTTCAAAACCAGGTTAACGACTTAAAGACTTTGTTGGAATTGTGAAGCCAGACCGATACTACTTTCTCGTAGTTGTGTGATCTGATCTTGCATATTCTATCGTACGAGTACAACCGCAAAGATTGGCTTGAGATTGATATCTCTGATAGGCAAGATATAAAGGTAGTCATAAACATCTTCGTCTCATCGTTTGTGATCCCACAATATATTCTTTCACCACGTCGATTAAGATTATTGTGAGGTGATTGATAATACTAGGTTGTTCTTCGGGAATATAAGTCTGGGTTATCAATTGGTTTCTATTCACCTTGATTTATCAAAATATGGAAAACAACTTGTAGGTATATCTGTGGGAGACGGATTTATCTATCATTATAGACTTTTCTGTGTGATACAAATTTGTTTATTAAAGTCTTCGACTTTGGGTCGTAGCAACTCTTAGTTGTGGGTGAGATCAGCTAAGGGAATCAAGTGTGTAGCATCCTGTTGGGATCAGAGACGTGGGAGCATAACTGTACCTTGGATCAAAGTGAGATTGATTGGGGTTTAAATACAGTCCAGACCGAAGTTAGTTTGTAGTAGGCTAGTGTCCATAGCGGATTAATACAGTGTGTGTTCAATCTGGACTAGGTCCCGGGGTTTTTCTGCATTTGGGGTTTCCTCGTTAACAAAATCTGTTGTCTGTGTTATTTCTATTTCCGCATTATATTGTTTATCTTTATAATTGAAATATCACAGGTTGTGCGTTAGGTTCAATCAATTAGAATATCCGACCTTTTGGTCGTTGATTTAAATTGATTGACACTTGGATATTGGTCCTTGGTACCATCCAAGTTATCTCTCTAGTATTTGATAAAGACTCGCAGATTTCTATTTGCTTGAGTATATATCAAATCGGTAGATTGAGATATAAACTCTTTGATATACTTTTTATCTAGATTGAGTCTGACTGTCTAGTTGATTCTCTAGAAAGTATATTGGAGTTTGTCCATACAGATTGCTAAGCGAAATATTGGGTGTGGTTGTTGTACCCCTGCTTTTTCAATTGGTATTAGAGCAGGAAAACACATTAAAGACCTTACTAGTCTATGTTTGTAGCGATCTGACTCTATGGACAGAGGTGTTATGTCTATTAACGTACCACCATTCTTTGATGGTTCAAACTACCCATGGTGGAAGCTATGTGTGTTTTTCTTCAAGTTCGTGATTTTCGAACATGGGTACGTGTCGTGAATGGCTACGATCCTCCGGTTAATACAGAAGGCGATGTATATGTACCTAAGGATGTTGGTAGATATAGTCCAGAAGAAATCCTTGCTGCAAAGCAAAATTCTGACGGCTTAGATGCTATCAGACAGGCCATTACCCCAGACCTTCAGCACTACATGTACACTTGCACTAAGTCTAAAGATGCCTGGGATATTTTAGAAACAACATTTGAAGAAAATAGATATGTTTCTAAGAAGCATACCATCGATGGAGGAAACAACCTCAACACTCTCTCCAAAAATACTCCTTTTGGAAAGGTAAAAATTCTTGATCTAAATTCTGTTCAAACCTTTTCATTCAATGTTATTTCCTACACAAGTGAAACCTCTAGATTGTCTTGGGCTGATGAATGTTGTTCAAATGGTGATTGGTTTGATAAACCATTGATAACAGAAAGGATCAAAGAATTTGTAAAAAGGAGTCTTAGATGTGATATACATTTTTTGTCAGCATTTACTGCTAATTATTCTGTGAAAGAAAAATCTTTAAGTGTCAACTGTTTGAATACGTCTGATGGATGTGATGAACCCTCAGCTCATGCAACAGAAACATCCTCATACTCAAGTCCTGATTCAGAATTTGAGTCTGACACAAAGATTTTTGAATTCTTGAATAGAGAGGTTCTTCAAGAAAATCTTCAATTAAAAGCTTCATTGAAGAAACTAGAATCATTAATCCAGGTGAAAACTCTTGAGATAGATTGTCTCAATGATGAACTCACCAGAAACATTTCTCTAAAGAAAAAAGAGATTAACACTCTTAAGGATGATCTACAAAGATTATCTGGAAGCTCTGACAAAATTTCAGCAATGCTATTTGGTCAGAAGTCCTTCGGAAACACAAATGGTTTAGGATTTAAAGGCAAAACTGCTGGCATTGTCAATCCTGTTGTTTCTATTGATCATGGAATAAAGGTTGACAGTTGTGATAAACATAAGGCATTTCAACAAGACAAAGGATCCTTGATTTGTTCATTTTGTGGAAATGCAAATCATGTTCAAAGCACGTGTTGGAGATTCCGAAGGAGCAATAAGAAAATCACCAAACTGCAAAACAACATGCAAAAGATGAATCTGGATAATCAACATGGGTATCATAAAACCAATGCTTCCAGAATCAGAAGAGGTAGGAAAACTGTTTATACAACAAACCTTGGTAAACCACTATGTGGTAAATAAGGGGAGCGTTTGGCTCACGACGTCTCTTTCTAATACCAGAGACGTTCGCATCCTCATCTTTAACTTGAGAAAATGGGGTTTTGCGTCTTTGTGGCTCAAGTATTGTATTTATTTTTGTTAAGAAAATATTCTCCTAACAATTTAAATAATGGATCATTAAACTAAATAAGACTTGCTCTTTTAAGGTTTAGACGTTCATAAGTCTATTTATAAATTTGTTTGTAGACCTCCTCTTTCCCTAAAAAGATACAGTTTCATGGCTCTTGTAACTAGAAGCATCTCAACAAGGATGCAGTAGAAGCAGCAAACGTGTATCTGTGTAAAGGAATTTCTTCCTCAAAGGTGAAGAAAGTGAAGGCTACAAATAATGGAGAAGGTTCTTCCTCTAATTGGTTCCTGTCTTTTTATCAGCTTGATGATAACTTCAGGGACTTGGTGAAAGAATTCATCAACAAAAGAAACAATTTAAAATCTCAAATTGTTTCGTTTTTAGAAAAGTTAATTCACTATGAACAAATGTTGTCTCAAAAAACAAACACCGTGCGTGAACTAAAAAGAGAGCTTAGTGAGTTGACAGATATTTCTGAAGATTTGGAGGAATTGAACGATCCCATAATCAATGGGTTTTTCAATAATGAGAAGGAATTCTCGGTAGATGCTCTGAGAAAGATCTACAACGACTAGTAAGTCTTCGGATCAGAATCTTCTACTTTCTTGTTTTATTTAAAAGAATAACAAGAGTTTGGAATAGCAATTATTGTGATTACACATATCTATGTCCAACGTTTTCATCTTCATGTTTTTAGATTTATTAGTTTAAATTCTAAATTTGTTTGGAAGATGATTTTTGCAGTATTAATCTTTGTGGTTTTGTATATTGCAATTCTTATGGGATATGTGTGTTTGCGCCCATGAACTATGATTGTCCCATACCTTGTCAAAGGTAAAGTCTTTCGTAAGTCGATATGCATGTATTGATAAAAGAATGAATAGACTTTTGACAAATACAAAAGTTAAGCCTATTATGTCAATTATTGATGGAAGATAGGTTAAAATCTTTTGTTTGCAAGAATTATGTCTATTGTATGTCATTGTGAGAATAGTGATGGAAAATAGAATGAATCCTTGTGTATTCCGCAGTATTGATCTTCCCTGATCTATATTTTATGTATTACTGTTAGGCTCCGTAAGTTATCTCATGTTGAGCACTATTGACTGAGTTGATTATTTATGATTAACTTAGTTATTGCTCCATAGATTCTCTTATGTCGAGCATGACCAATTAAACTGATTACTCTTTGTAGTTAATTTGGTTGTATATTCCGATTAGATTAATTACGGGTTCTCTTGTGATTAATCTAATTGAGTATTTTTGAGTCTCCATAAGTACACTTATGTTGAGCATTTTTGATTAAATTAATCATGGGTTCTCTTGTGGTTAATTTAATTGAGTATTTGGATTCAAATTCATATTTGTATGTGATTTGTTATGTCCAAAGAAATCCTTCTTTTCTTTCGAAATTAAGGTCACTCTTGTTGTTCTTTCGGGAATGACATTTTATGGGGGAGAGTTCTTAATTGAACTTGTGCTTAATTGCCAAATCTTTGTGGGGCTGTGGAATATTATAGGGGTTATCTTGTACTTTTAAACTCCTTGATGAATGCATCTAGATTCGGCTTTATGATTGCATCTAAACAAGATCATATATGCTTTCTTTTGGTCATGAAATATCTCTTTCTGGAAATTTCATTAGGATCCCGTTCTTGTACCTTTGCCAATTTTATTGACAAAAAGGGGGAGAATTAATATGTAGTTCATACTACAAATACATATGGTTTTCGGATCATTATTTAAGGGGGAGTGGTTTCCATGTGAGATGGAGTATTGACTAAGGGGGAGTGATACATATCATCATAGTATTGTTGTCAAAGTTGTGATACAATTGAACTTTGATGTTGTGTAATGATATTATGACACTGTATGACAATGATCGAGAATTATGTTTTCTCATTTTTATAGCTACGTATTTTCAACAACGATGATGCTGAACTTACAACCTTTGGGATCATTGTGTCATGCATCGGATATGATGACAAGACGGTGCCCCTTATCCCAGTCAGTATTATTACTTAGTATTAGGATTATTAGTAGTATTTAACTTCTTATTGGGTGTCTTTAGTAATTGTGTTAGTGGCTCTAATATAAACACATGGGGGAGGTTTAGCCGTTGGATGCTAGGTAGTAAGTGAGGGCTTTATCATCTTTGATCCTGTAATGAAACTTTTATCCAAATTTAATAAAAAAACAATCGTTTACTCGATTTTAGGATGCGTTCGCAAGAACCAGAGAAACTTGATTCTCTGAATCAAGTGGTTACTATCCAGATCTTGTCACTATACTTCCAGGTACATGACAATTGGTATCAGACTCCTTTCCTAGAACCTGTTATCATGCCAGAAATACTCACAACTAAAGATATCACCAACAATTTTGATCAACTAACCGCCATGGTTAATCAACTAGCCATCACTATTGATAAACTGTCTAAATCTGTGAAGGAGTTGAAAATTTTTTTACCCTATTGAATTCAGATGTTTCCGCCATGAAAACCGATCTGGGTTCATTTGTTGTTTTTCACGCTGATCCTGTGAATTCTTTCAATAGGTCTTTCAGATCGACATCAATAATTGAAGACTCTGCTAAATCCATTCATAGTGATGTTGCTGAAGAAAATGGTTGTTGTCTCGATTTCGAATTTCTCATTCCATCGTTTTTCTTCGACGAAGAGGAAGATTTGCCTGATGAGTTGACTTTTCAATCTAAATAAATTATGAGTTCTGAGGTTTTGAAACCTGAATGCTCGAAGGAATTGGTCATTAGTCACAGTAAACTAATTGGTAAGCATTTTTCTATTATTCCCAATTCTTCTCGTAGCATTTTCGATCGCGGAAAAGCATCGGAATATATTCAAATTTTTTCTGATTCTGTTGATAAATTATGTTATGATACTTCTTGTGTGATTGTTTTTCCTGGGTTGATTGTACATGATAAGTTCAATGGGAATTTGGGTTGTGAGCAGATTATAAAGGATTTTCAATTACTAGATTCACTCGTTCTTCTGTGTGTAAATAAGGCTGAAATTAGGGGTGATAGGAAGTCGTTTGATAAAATGTCTGAGAGTAAAGCTATTAAATTCAGTGGTGTTGGAGTCTCTTTCCTCTTGCAACTCATTTTGAATAGAGTATTTGATCGTGGGAAAGAAATTCAACTTATGGGAAGGTATTCTAAATTTTCTGTGGGTTTCAAATTGTTGGATAGACAATATAGGAGACTTGTTCATGAGCTGATTAGCAAACATACACACAAGTTAGTACTCGAATGTTAGCAGTTTATTTCATGAGATAACATTAATAACTTGTTCATGAGCTGATTAGCCTATGTCATTATCAACCGGATATGTTGTTTAGTGAAACAGTTACTTGTTTGTTAATTACTGGTGGTTTTACTGATTGGTGTTCTTTTGTCTAATTACTGAGTGTGTGCCTGGAAATTTGTGAGATGTTGGAACTGATTACCTCTTGCAACTCAAAATGGGCAACGTTGCTTACAAATTTTTTGTTGATGTATGTATTTCCCTTGTTGTCGACTCTAGCCTTAGTGTGTTTGATCGTGGGAAGGAGATCAACCTTATTATCTGGATTTTTTATTTTACTACAATTGATTCTATGTTTGAGCATCGACTGAAACGGTGGCATAGGAATTTTATGTCCATGGTGTTGGCTTCATCTGGTGATGTTGGTAATAGCAATATCTTACTTGTCCAATAGTTGCGAATGAAATTTTTTGGAAACTGTTTCTTTGATGTTTCTATGGACGCGTGTTCAGAATACTTATATATGTATATGTGGGTATCTACGGATGAACATCAAACGGTTTGATGTAAGTCCTGCTTTGTGTGGAGTGACAATTTTTCTTATGCAGATGAAGTGTGGATTGCTTATTGGGATTATAATTCAGTCTTGTGCATTATTATCTGTTTTTCCCAATTGTTTATTGGGTTTGCAGTTCATTCTTGGGATTCCACTTCTTCATGTATTTGGATTTACTCTGGATCATGGTCATTGGTTTCGAGCATCAGCTGGAAGGGTCTCTCCCCATTTGCTTCATGTTGTAAGTTCAGTAGCTGAACTTGTTGGCATTCATGTTTATACATCTATGTTGTTGCTTACACATTCCAGAAGTTGCCTTAGCTTCTTTATATTTTCTCAAATTTTTGAATCCAGTGATATGGTGAGTTACCTAGTCATAGTTCTTATCAAGTCTGCTCACTGGATATATGATAGAGGCAAGATGTTCACTAGTTCTGGATGTGTTTCTTTCGCTGCTACTAATGAATGTTGTGTGGTTACAATTACTTCTGGGGTCATGGTGTTCCTTATGTTGAAATGGATGGATGAATACGGTTATGGACAGCTTATCACATTACAGCTGTCGCTTACTGTGATTCACATTCCATTAGTGTTTGTGGTGTCGTTTCCATGGGAATTAATTTTGTTTCTTCTGGACTTCTGGAGTGCAAGGAATGTCAGAAGATTGTGTTTGCATTCTCCTTTTGTAAGACCTCCTAAGGTGTATGTTGGAGTTTACTTCTCTCTTGGCAGGCTTGTGAGCTCATATTGTACCTCCGCTGGCAATGTTTTTTTACAAATACTTAAAGTTGAAGGTGTACAGGTATTTCTGAACTATATTGTAAGCATTTCCCTTTCTACTTATACCGTGCTCAGCATGAACCTTTTTACGACTCTGGATTCTTGTGGGTGGTATATCAACCAGTGACAGCTTCTACCAAGTTGGAGTCCTTGGCAATGTTTAGTGGCACTCAGATCTTGCTTGTAGTGTTTTAGTTTATAAATGTGTTGCTCTGTGTAGGGTACCTGAAGTGGAAATTCAAATTAGTTTCAGCTGAATTTTGGATTGCAGGAAAAGGTACTAGTACTATGAGTTGTAGCCGGTTTTTGTTTGACAGAGGAAAAGTCAATCATGGTTTCGTAAAAGTCTCCAATTTAGCTGGTGATTTTTCTGCTGCACCAATAAGGGATTGTATTCAGTTGGAATTTTCTAGATTGGTAATGCAAAGGCTGAAGCGATTTCCTGTGGTATTTGTTAGAATACACTTCACAATCAAATTTGCTTTGCCAGATTTACGGTGCGAACGCACATTAAGGTCTTTGTTTCCATATGCTTGCGTAATTCCTTACGAAGAAGACGAAGAGGGGCAGGTTTTTCACTTCTTAGCTAGGAATAGAAAAATAATTCTTCTGCATATTGACCGTACAAGAGCACCAAACTTTCGAGGATGAGTAATTATTTTTCCTCCAGTTTTTTCTAATGACACTAATCCGAGATTTGTTTTTCTGGTGGTAATGGGACAACCATGAATACTGTTGCAAGTGCCACTTCTATTATTGATTCCCAAGCTGCGACTTTTGATGACTCTGAACATGCACCCACGTCTGCATATCATGTTGTATCGGATATGATGAGAAGACGGTTGGAAGCTTAGCTCTCATCCTTGAGGACAAGGATGTTTTCAAGGAGTAGGGAATGTAATGCATCGGATATGATGAGAAGACGGTGCCCCTTATCCCATTCAGTGTTATTACTTAGTATTGGGATTATTAGTAGTATTTAACTTCTTATTGGGTGTCTTTAGTAATTGTGTTAGTGGATCCAATATAACCACATGGGGGATGTTTATCCGTTGGATGCTAGGTAGTAAGTGAGGGATTTATAAGCTTTGATCCTTTAATGAAACTCTTATCCAAATTTAATCAAAAAACAATCGTTTACTCGATTTTAGGTTGCGTTCGAAAGAACCAGAGAAACTTGAATCAAGTGGTTACTATCCAGTTCTTGTCATTGTTCTTCCAGGTACATGACACATTGGAGTACTTGGAAGCGACGAAGATTTCGAGTAATGTTGAAGATTAGACATGTGAAATAGGAGCCACAAAAGTTAATTCATTTATTTTTGTATTCCATATGTATTGATAGTTTTGTCACTAAAATTGACAAAGGGGGAGATTGTTAGAGCATTGCTCGGTCGAACTCGCATGCGTTGCTATCTCAAGCATGTTTGTCAATGTTAATGATCAAAACTATAAGTCTTGATTTCTAGTCTACTATAGCTAAGTCTCGGACTAGGATAGAAAGTGTAGTTGAGCTCAAAAACTCCATGGTGAATCATCATAGAAGACGAAGAACTACTCAAGGAACTGTTGGAACTTCATCGACAAAAAGGTATGTGGAGACTTGAACTTATCTATCACTAAAAAGTCTATCTACTCTATCTCCTATCTTGAGACAAAAGTCGTTTTGCTATATAGACTTTGATTATACACATTTGGTATTTCGAGCCGAGTTTAACTCGCCTATCTATTTCTGGAAATATGTGTTGGTAAGCTTTCGTTTTAGCCAACTTCATCTTTACCTAGTGACGAAAGTCATGTTATGTTTCAATCACCTTGAAAATTACTCTGATGAAAAATGGTTTGTGAATAACAACTGTATAACGTCCTCTGAGAATGTTTCAATGATTGAAATGAGAGTTTAGATTATATAGCCAATTATGGATATAAGCATTGTTGTGGAAACACATATATGTATAAGTCCTTATTCCTTGAACCGAAGTTTGCGAACTTTGTTGATCAAGAGAACCGGAACAAGAGCCGTGAACTAAGTACGCGAACCCAGTCCGCAAACTGGCGGAAGTTCTCGACCCGAGAAAATCTGCTGGAGTTTGAGAACTCCTTCCGCGAACTTAAGTCCGCGAACCTAGTCCACGAACTTTAATTAGGTTATATCTAAGGACGATTGTTTGTGAACTCATGTTTATATAAACTAAGGAATGGTAATTACAAACCGTGGGTATAAAGTTCATAAACCGATTCGAGTGAATCAAATCGTTTTTGCTTCGATTGTGTCTTGTGTAGTTACATAATATTTCCTTTCAATTGAACAACTCTCTAACTAGTTCATTTGAGTCACTTGAACTAGTTATGGTGAAGAATAATATGGTTGATATGAAAAATGCTCATATGGCTAACCATTTGGTTAAATATTGTTGAACCAACAAATGTACATGTTTGGGTACGGTTACACAAACCTAGAAACGTGCATTTCATTTGTGTGTAACAAGCTAGGTTTTCGATCTAACGGTTAAAAAATATTAGCTTGAATCTACTCAGGTTTTCATCTAATGGTGGTTATCGAATGCTTTGTTACCAAGCTAACATTGATTGCAAACCCTGATTTAAAAGAATATATAAGGGAGAACTCTAACAACTGGGAAACCTAATCCCCACACCTTACGTGTGAAACTATTTGTGTAAGCTAGAGTCAATTATCCTTTAACCTTTGGTTTCTTCTTCTAAACCAGGTTAACGACTTAAAGACTTCATGGGGATTGTGAATCCAGACCGATACTACTTTCTCGTAGTTATGTGATCTGATCTTGCATATTCTATCGTACGAGTACAATCGCAAAGATTGGTTTGAGATTGATATCTCCGATAGGCAAGATATAAAAGTAGTCACAAACATCTTCGTCTCATCATTTGTGATTCCACAATATCTTCTTTCGCCGTGTCGATTAAGATTATTGTGAGGTGATTAATAATACTAGTATGTTCTTCGGGAATATAATTCCGGGTTATCAATTGGTTCTTATTCACCTTGATTTATCAAAAGACGGAACAAACTTGTAGGTATATCTGTGGGAGACGGATTTATCTATCATTATAAACTTTTCTGTGTGATACAGATTTGTTTATTAAAGTCTTCGACTTTGGGTCATAGCAACTCTTGGTTGTGGGTGAGATCAGCTAAGGGAATCAAGTGCGTAGCATCCTGTTGGGATCAGAGACGTAGGAGCATAATTATACCTTGGATCAGTGTGAGATTGATTGGGTTCAACTATAATCCAGACTGAAGTTAGTTTGTAGTAGGCTAGTGTCTGTAGCGACTTAATACAGTGTGTGTTCAATCTGGACTAGGTCCCGAGGGTTTTCTGCATTTGCGGTTTCCTCGTTAACAAAATTCTGGTGTTTGTGCGTTAGTTTCAATCAATTAGAATATCCGACCTTTTGGTTGTTGATTTAAATTGATTGACACTTGGATATTGGTCTTTGGTACCATCCAAGTTATCTTTCTAGTATTTGATAAAGATTCGCAGATTTCTATTTGCTTGAGTATATATCAAATCGAGAGATTGAGATATAAACTCTTTGATATAATTTTTATCCGGATTGAGTCTGACTGTCTAGTTGATTCTCTAGAAAGTATATTGGAGTTTGTCCACACAGATTGCTAAGCGAAATATTGGGTGTCGTTGTTGTACCCCCGCTTTTTCAGTATTATTATATAGAATCAAAGTCCAATTGCATCATAACTTTGAAATAATACTATGGTGATATGTATCACTCCCCCCTTAGACAATACTTCCATCTTATAATGAAAACCACTCCCTTACATAATGATCCGTAAACCATATGTATGTAGTGTGAACTACCAAATAAATATCCCCATTTTTGTCAATATAAATTGGCAAAGGTACGGAAACTATGGGATCATAATGAATTCTCAAAATATAATTCATGACTAAAAGGAAACATATCAACTTTGTTTCGATGATTTCATATACTCGAAACTTAGTGTATTCATCAAGGAGTTTATTAAGATAGAAGTTAACTCCTACAAAATTCCACAACCGCTCTCCCCACAAAGATATGACAATTAAGCACAAGTTCATTTACGAACTCTCCCCCATTTGATGTCATTACCAAGAGAACAAAATGAGCGACCTTGCTTTTACGATAAAAAAAAGGATTTCTTTGTATACTTTGACACTTCATATATCTAAAAGAACAACAGAAAAACAATACAACTACTTGAAACAAATACGGAATTCAAACAACACTACGCTGGAACTTCAAGCTTTTATTGCCCAAAAGATATAGGGGAAAAAATCTAGAAATATAATGAACCAAAACAACACCAATAGAATATAGTAAGTGTTGAAACATTGCAGTATCTAGAGGTTTGGTGAGAATATCAGTCAATTGTTGTTCGGACGGCACAAATTTCATGTTAATAATACCATTTTCATAGATATCTCAAATAAAATGATACCGTATATCGATGTTCTTAGTTCTTGAGTGCTCAACAGGATTATCAGTGATGTGAATTGCGCTTGAGTTATCACAAAAGATCTTCATTGTGCCATTTTCAATTCTATAATCAACAAGCATTTGTTTCATCCATAGAAGATGAGTACAACATGAGCCTGCAGCAATATATTCTGTTTCGCATGTGGAAAATGATTGTGAGTTTTGTTTCTTTCTATGTCATGCTACAAGATTCAACCCTACATAGTACAATCCCCCTGATGTACTCTTTCTGTCTTCCACACATCTTGTCCAGTCAGCATCTGAATAAGCAGTGAGATCAGTGTTAGTATCAAAAGTATAAGATAGACCATAACCGATAGTATGTTGAATATATAACATGATCCGTTTTGCAGCAGAAAGATGAGATTCCTTCATATTAGCCTGAAATCTAGCACAACAACCAAGACTAAAAGCAATATCAGGTCTAGTAGTTGTAAGATATAAAAGACTTCCAATGATCGATCGATAAAGTTTCTGATCCACATTGATTCCTTTTTCATCTTTGTGTAGCTTACCAGCAGTGGGCATAGGAGTAAGTTTTGGAGTCGACTTATCAAGACGGAACCTTTTTACAAGATCCCTAGCATACTTTTCTTGAGATAAGTAAATTCCATCCTTGTGTTGTTGAATTTTTAATCCTAAAAAGAACTTTAATTCACCAACATTTCTCATCTCAAATTCCCTTCCAAGAGAGACTTGAAAATATTTTGCAAGTTTCTCGGAGGCCGAACCATTGATGATATCATCTACATATACTTGAGCAATAACAACATTCGTCCCACTCCATTTGGTAAACAATGTTTTATCAGCTCCACCTCTCGAAAAACCTTTCCTAAGAAGAGAAGTGGTTAATTTTTCGAACCAGGCATGAGGTGCTTGTTTTGATCCGTACAATGCCTTTTTGAGCCTAAAGACATGATCAGAAAATTCAAAAATTTCGAATCCTTTAGGTTGAGCAACATAGACCTCTTCCTTTAAACATTCATTTAAGAATGAGGATTTTACGTCCATTTGAAATAGCTTAATCTTGAGAAAACAATCCTGAGATAATAATAATCTAATGGACTCAAGGCGTGCCATAGGATCAAAGGTCTCGTCAAAGTATATACCTTCAATATGTGAATATCCTTGAGCGACAAGTCTATCTTTGTTTCTGACAATTGTGCCAAATACAGAGTATTTGAGGTTCTAATCCAAAATATAGAGACAACTTTGTACAACTTGTTTCAACTTCTGAAATCAACTAGATCAAGTGAATTCAATATGAAGACAACTTTAGGCTAGTTGCTTTCATATATAGAGCAAACTTGGGCAACCTATTTTGACGTACGAGCTAACTTCAGCAAGTTGCTTCCATATTTGGAGCAAACTTGAGGAAGTTGCTTCCACATATGGAAAAGATTTGGCAAGTTTCTTCCACATATGAAGTTCATAATTATTTTCTCGATTCTACACTATGTTAATATTCTATGTGAATATCTATTTTTTTAAGATTACCAAATGTTAAGCATTTTGTAAACAGTAACATAACAAATTTTACTAACAACAAAGTCTTCAGAGAACTCTATTTTCCCGTCTTTATTTTTTGTTTTCTGTTTCGTTAACTTGTTGCAGAATTATAGTTGGTGCCACCTAGTGAATCTCGGAGCCGACTGTTCAAATCCTTTTCGCTTCTAGAAATAATTATTGTGCTCTAAAAATCAGTACAATAAAAACATTAAAAGGTCGGTTAGTACCTAAAGCTTAAAGTTTGATCAAGAAACGTTAAATTGTTTGGACTTGTAATAATTTTTCTTTTTTTGCGACTAAAAAAAAAGGAACCCTCGCGTCCGATTTTTAAGGGGGGAAATCCTATACAATAAAGAAACCTATCCAAATTTTTCTTTTACTAGGACCGTAGCTAAAAAATCTATTTTTTTACGATTACGAGGTTTATTCGAATATGAAATCCAATCTTGGAAATACCGCGTCCCGCTTTTTTTTACTACTCAAGGCTTCGATACATTTCGAAATAGAGAAATCTCTATTGGAGCAAGTGTTATCAGAGAACAATTAGCCGATTTGGATTTGCGACTTATTATAGATTGTTCATTGGTAGAATGGAAAACAAAAGAGGAGTGCACCCACAGGCCACAGACACGTTTCATACCATCCTTTCCTTTCGAATTCTTAATTCTATCCATTAAAAATTCTATTATGTGGTCTGGTAAGGACACCCTATGCATTAAGAACAAGTGTGGAAACCATTTCTGAGAGAACTTATTCCCACTCGTATCCGTGAAGAAGAACATCGTGCACAGCCACATTTTGAAGAAAATGAGAAACAACTTTGGCTGCTCTCCATCTTTAGATGTTAATTTCAACATCAAATCTTGTCATTGTGTATTCTTTGCCTTCTGTTTGTGGAAAATATCTGTGGAAGATTCTCAAGTGGTCTGCAGTTGCTTTATTCAACTTTTTATTCAATGCAGCATCTTTAAGTTTCCTTTGCATGTTGAAATAAACAGCAAAGTCATCTGGTGTAAGAACAGAAACCTCCCTAGAAATCATGAATCCAGACTGCACCTTCTTCTTTATTAATGCGTTATCCTAGCTAGCAGTTGAGTAACATCTCTGCAGCTTGAGGAATATTTGTGTATACATTTTTCTCTATCTTGGTATCTTTTGGAGTCATATTAATTGTTTAAAGAATGGTTCCAATAACCAAAATGGACCCTCTTTTAACATTTTCAGAAGTTTTGGTTTGTCTTTCAACAATACAGATAAATTGTCACCCATATCTAACAAAGGTAATAATCCAGATTTATATGTTATTTCTAACTTCTTTTGTTTACCTGCAAACATACAATCTATCCTATTAACATTTTTGAATCGAAAGAATACAAAGACTCATATGCTACTAGCATTATGTTTTTTTCATACCTTTTTTTGGCGGGAACTTCATCGACAAATTTTGTTTCTTTTTTCATGGGAACATTATCGCCGGACTTGGTTGCTTGTCCCTTTCATCATCTTTTCCTAGTGTTGTTTATAGAATAGAAATAATTAGTGTCAAATCACAATTTTTCCAGATCACTACTGGAATTCAGATATAGAGCTAACTAGCTCAAGTTGTCTTCATATGCGGGAGAAACTATCACAAGCCGACTCCAGAAGTTGGCAGAAGTTGTCTTCAAAATTGTAGCCAACTAACACAAGTTGTCTCCAAAACTAGGAACAACTAGCACAAGTTGTTTCAAAATCCAGAAACAATTAGTTCAGGTTGTCTTTAGAACCATTCAACATGTTCCATCGCATTTATAAAAGCATAAAACAAGTACTGGTTTGAAACTTAGAATAAATTTCATAAAAGCATAGATGCACAACCACAAATCATGTATGAAACCCTAAAACTTGAAATCAAATGAAATTTAAACTGAACTAAGACACAATATCATTGTTTACCTTCGATTTGATCTCTTTTCAAGATGTTTATGTTGAAGATTCACAGTAAATTGATTTCTGAAACCTAATCCTCTCGGTTTTATTTTTAGTGTGTTTCAGTTAGATTTGATCTTCTAAATCATATTAACAGTATAAATCTATTGATTTTCGATCGATTTGGTATTTGATTTCGAAGCTCTAATTTGTTTTTGTTTAGTTTTTTTCGAAAAAAAAAACAGGTTCTTTTTGGTTTTCTGGAGAGCGGGAGAGGGAGACAGTGAGAAAAAAGAAACTAAATATTAACCGGCTGAATTAAACGTTTGGTGGCGGTTATGTATATTTATGTAGGGAAAATAATCGTTTTGTCCTTTTTTAGGTGGGCCCATGTCTGTTTAGTCCCTTTGGAAAAACGCCTTTATTGTTTGGTCCATAATTATTTAAAAATATTAAACAGACAAAAATACCCTTCCGTGTTAATTTCTACTTATTTTTTTGTAGCAGTTCATTCGTCAAAATGAACTCCTGTTAATTTCTACTTATTTTTTAGAAAACATATAAAACAGAGTTCATTCCAGAAATGAACTCCGTATAAAAAGCTAAAAAAACAGAGTTCATTCCAGAATTGAACTCCATATAAAAAGCTAAAAAAACAGAGTTCATTCCAGAAATGAACTCCATATAAAAAACTAAAAAAAACAGAGTTCATTCCGGAAATGAACTCCATATAAAAACAGAGTTCATTTATATAAAACAGAGTTCATTCCAAAAATGAAGTTCATTTCAGGAATGAAGTTCATTCTAGGAATGAAGTTCATCTTAAGCAGCAGTAGCAACAACAACAAAACGCATAAATCTTCATCTTCTTCATCATCTTCATCGACTTCACCAGTAGCAACAACATAAAATCTTCATTAACAACACCAAAAAAATCAAGATCCAAGATGAAGATTGAAGGTTATATTAGTTTTCTTCATCTTTTTCTTCTTCTTCGTCATACACAACAGCAGAAAAATCTTCGAAAATTCCATCGTCTTCATCATCTTCATCTTCTTCAACAGCAGCAGCAACAAATAGTGACGAAGAAACACAAAAATCTCCGTTGTCTTCATCATCTCCATCGTCTTCATCATCATATTCAACAAGTAACAAATAGTGACGAATAAACCAAAAAAAATCGTCGCTCTTCATCGTCTTCATGAGCAGCAACAGAAAAAACAAAAAAATATGGAGAGAGAAACTAGATCTGAAAATAGGAGGAGAGAGAAAGGAAATCTGAAAATAAGATATTTTCTAGAGTTTCTTTCTATATATATGGTCACAAAAGAGTATTTCTGCCACTACAAGATGACATTTACATCATCCATGACATCACCCTAAGACCAAATGATAATTTTTAGGACCAAATGATAATTTATATTAGCAAATAGGACCAAACAGAAAATTGACTAGGTCAATTGGACTAGACTCTCTCTAAAGTATTATTTGTAGGACCAATTGGTATTTCCTACTATTTATGTAGGGGTATTTTAATAAACTACTAATTCAGTTGTTGGGTTTCTAAAATCTTGGGGATATATTTTAAGTTTGAAAAGATATTTTCCAATGGACCTCATACTAGGGGTATATAAATAATGTTCCCTGGTTAGATCACACGAATCAATCATATCTCTCGCCACATCAAAAAAAATCGGTTATATCCAAACCACTTAATTCCGCTAATGATTCTGCGACTCCCTATCCGACCTAGTAGTACTAGGAGCAAATAAAAATTAATACTCCCTACGTTCCTTTTTAATAGGCATGTTTGGGATAGCGGGAAGATTAAGGTTTTTAATAAAACCAATCATTTCCACAGTTATTTCGTATTTTTTCCTTTTTTTCCCTCTCTCCCAATAAATCTGAAAACAAACGAAACTGAGAAACCAATTTTCCAAATTCAAAATTCGAAAGTTAATCACCCCATCAATAATTTTCCATGGATTTTAATCTGCTCTTGTTGTTAATTTAGGGTTTTCATCCAATTCAAATCTGTTATCAGACATCTTATTCTTCTTCATCTCCTTCTTTTGGTCGTTTTACTTCCTCCTGTTGGTTTTCACCCAATTCAAATCTGTTCATTTGATTGGTTAGATTGAGGTTTATCAAGAGCTTGGGTTGGTATTAAAGAAAGTTTGTGTTTAGTTTGTAAGTCTGCTCGGTACAAATGCGATAAGATGGGTTTCAAGTTTCTGCTATAGAGGGTTCTTCTGCTACGGATTGTGAAGAGAAGTTTGTGATGGGTTTCAAGTAGTTTCTGCTACAGAGGGTGCTTCTGATGGCTGTTGGTGGTTTTATGATTTTCATGTATTGATGGAGAAGAACTTAGTGTGATGAATTCTTTTAGGCAGTAACAACAAGTGGCTATTATTCTCAGTGTGTGTCAATGGGGATTCACCCTTTACGTGTTTGATAAAATTACCAAGTGAAATAGGTTTCGACTTGAATCAAATTCCTGAGGATAATCTGTCTCAAGGTAATTTTCCATCAACTACAATTGCAATTACTCCTACAATTCCATCTCCAATTACAATTTCATCTCCAACTATTATTGATCTAAATCAATATTGTCTCATCGATTTAAACGAATGTTTCCCGGAAGAAAATGATGATGGTGATAGTGAAGAAAAAGAAGAAGAAGAAGAAGAAGAAGAAGAAGAAGAAGAAGAAGAAGGAGATACACTATCCCATTAACACCATTGCAGAACCAGAACCTATTCGCCATGGAAATAAGAAGAAAAACTTAACTTCTGATATGAAGAGAAGGATTCTTGAAAAATTGATGCAAGGAAGCATAGATGGGAGACTTCACAGGGGAGTTATCATTGATATTGCCGCTCGGTTTGAAGTTAGTTTTAGAACGGTTTCGAGATTATGGCATGATGCAAAACTGGCTAATGTAAATGGAGATGTGGTTGATATCTCTTCTAAGATGGTCAATAGAGTTGGAAGAAAGAGATTTAGATAGAATTAAGTTGATACCTCTTCGCGAACAACGATAAGAGGAATAGCACACGCACTAAACTTGTCAACAACAATTGTACATCGACGAATCAAGGATGAAAATCTTCGACCAAATTCAAATGCCTTGAGGCCGGGACTTACGGATGAAAACAAGATAGCAAGGGTGAATTTTTGCTTAAAAATGATAGGCAAAGGTATGACCCAATCTTCAAATTCATTCGTTGACATGTTGGATAGGATTCATATAGATGAAAATTTTGGATCGGATTCAAAGTTTTGCTTACAAAAAGAGCACAAAAGTATTATCTTCATGCCGAAGAAGAAGAGCCTTTACGCACGTGCAAAAGTAAAATTTTTATCACCAAAACGATGTTTTTAACGGTCGTGGCTCATCCTCGCTTGGGTTTTGATGCTAAGATCGGAATATAGCCTTTTGTGGTTAAAGAAGCCGCAAAAAGGAGCAGCAAAAACCGCAAAGCTGGGACAATGGAAACCAAGGCAATGAAATCTGTTGACAAAGAGGTTATGAGGTGTTTTTTTATTGAGAAATTGATGCCTACTATCAAGAAGAAATGGCCGTTTAATAATTGTAAGAAAATCTTTATACAACAAGATAATGCAAAACCACATGTCCACGAGAATGATAAAAAAAATTGTGTAAGCGATTAGAAGTTATGGGTTAGATATCCAGTTGTCATGTCAACCTCCGAACAACCCCGACTTGAATTTTTTGGACCTTGGGTTCTTCAGCGCTATTTCTGCACTTCATCATATTGATACTCCAACCACAGTAGACGAGTTTATCGCAAGTGTTACGAGAGCGTTTGAAAATTTCTCGGTTGAAGACACAAACAATACTTGAGTGGGTGTTTATTTGTTCTAGTTTTCGATTTCGTTTGGGGTTATCTAGTGCCCTAACAACCATACTGCCTGCAATAACACATGGTGGTTTGAATAGGTACTGGAAAAATAGTCCACTAGGCAGAATTCTCTGTGATGACTAAGATTAATTAGCAGACTGCTGCCAGGTTTCAGAACCATGATTTCTTCGGTTAGATCCCAAGCTGCACCATTAGCCCCCATAAAACTCAGTCACATTTTTATTTCTTCCAATGGGTTTCATACTAAGTTTAAATTGTTATGGCGCTAACTATCATATGACGTATGTTTCCATATTGGTATTCTGCAAATAATGTTACCTTTTACTCTTGTGAGAGACCAAGTTTTTTGTGTTAAATATGCGTTCAACTTTATGATATTCTGAAGTATGTCCCAAAGTAAATACCACCTTTGAAGATTTAGAATGTCATCCTGATCACTATCTTAACCTCTACCCAGTATAATTACAACCAGGGAACATTTTCTATCATTAAGAATCGGTGATTTCAGGAAAATTAAGAATCGCCGAGTTACCTTTAATACTAAAGCATCTCTTCATTTTTGGTTGTTTGGAAGTGGTCAGCCTGTTAACCACCTCCATTGCTCAGTGGTCAGTCTCTGGCTTTCATGTTGGCAGTCACATTTTAGTTCTTGCGACAGTTTCTAGCTTTTATGTTGGCGAGTTTGATATCTAGTTACAGCGGTGCAAGGTTTCTCAACTTCTCAAATGTTCATCAAATCGGCAAGTTTGGGATATGCTGGCTAATATGGAATCACGGTCTTATGTTCAGATACACAAACTGGGAGAATGCTTTTAATCTGCTACCGGTCCCTTGTAGTTAGTGGCTTCTTAATTATTCGTCTTGCATCTTAGTCTGTCACTAAAGCATGTGATGTAATCTGGTAACCACAACGTAGATTAGTACAGATCTTGCACGTTTAGTATTTATCTAGCATTTTGAGACCCAGCTATTTTACATACGATAACATTTCTGCCTGTCAATTAAAATGGTATAGTCGGTGGGTGTTAGTAGTCGCAGCTTCCTGGCCCTCTTGAAGTGTTTTTGTTAGTATTGATTTCTGTTTGTCTTTTTATGTGTTCTTATTAGGTTGTTCCGCTTATCCCAATGGAAGAAAACAGTGGCTTTGGTGCTCAATGGTTAAGGCCATTACTAGAAGCAAACTATTTCATTCCTTGTAGAGACCATGGAGAAGAAATGTCTAAAAATGGATGCAATTATTTCTACTTGGATTGTATGGGTAAATCCATTTGTTCCTAGTGTCTGATTCATCGTAGAGAATATCGCATTGTTCAACTAAGTTCTCTTAGTTTTTTCGTTTCTTTTTTTCTTTTCTTTTTTGGATTTTTGGAAACCCACTTCGAAGATTGAACTCTTATTAACATTTTTGTTCCACCAATTGCAGATAAGGAGGTCTAACTACCACAACGTTCCAAGGGTTAATGAAGTTCAGAAGCACATAGACATTTCTGGTGTTCAACATTATGTAATCAACAGGGCTAAAATCTTTTTTCTCAACGAACGCCCTCAATTAAGACCTGGTAAAGGAGTTACGAATACATGTGAAATTTGTGCCAGGAGCTTGCTTGATTCATTCAGATTTTGTTCTTTGGGCTGTAAGGCAATTTTCAGTCAACTATACACAGAACCCATCACTTGAATGGCGCTATAAGTTACGCATCAGCTCTCGTATTGAAAGTATTTGAATAATTGTGTCTGCACATACGTACAGGCAAAGAAGATGATGTATGCTATCGAAAAAGCTATGGAATCTGTGGAAAAGCTTTCCAAGTAAACATGTCAGATCCAGAACTTCAATCAGGCCACTTTGATATTTGTTCAGGTTGCAGGACAGCAATAAGGAAAACACCTAATTGGTTCGCACTAAAGAAAAACCTTTGCCAAGGAGGAAAATATAGAAAAGGAACGTTTGTACAGGAAAAAGAAAAGGAGGAAGGCGTTAACAGTTCGCCAACCATTTTTTTACCTTCTGCACTCCAATTATTCTTATTCCATCGAAGTCCGGAGATTGTATTAATAATAATGGTAAATGATGGAAATAGTTGTAAATCATGCACAAGATCAGAAGAAAAAACAAAAAAAAAACATTGCAAATGTATCCAAATTAAAGACACAACATGGATCGACAAAAGAAGTAATTTGTTGGCCTCAAAATGCTCTTCCAGTTTTCTATCCGTTTTATTTGTTAATTTGGAACTCAATTTGGATACCTCATGTATGTCCTCTCTTTCTCTCCCCTTCTCTTGTAACAGAACCTGCACACAATCAAGCTATTGATAATTAACATCTATTGACATATATTATTCTTCAGGTGCTCTGATAAAAAGAAATAACTTAACAGACCTAATGGCAATTGATGTTCGTAATGAAATTACACACTCCAGTTCAAGCAATGTACCAAGATCTCACAGTTTCACAGGAGAGAAGCATAGTGTGACAAGCACCTGGCATTCCCACGAAACCCCCATTCAAGTAACCAGGATACATTGCAGGACCTCTAAAAGGCATTGGACTCCTTCGAGAGCCAACCATCACAGAGCTATTCCATAGTGGACTCTTGGGAGACACAATTGGGGTCCCTCCATAACCTACTGCTCCATATCCACCCATAGGATATCCTCCAAGATACCCACTAGCTCCATAAGGGTACCCTCCAGCAGATGTTGATTTGCCATTCAACACCATTAGTAAACCTGGAAACTCATTTGGGTCCGTGTTCACCAATATTGTCTTAGCTAAAATGGAACAATCTAACATGAGATTCTCATTCGGCACTTTCTTCAAACAAATTGTGGGCGTAAAATTCTCATTCGAGTTACAGATTTAACAACAACCCATTCTTAACCTCTTCAAATATTAGATCGACATATTCTATAAGAAACCACATGAACAACGATATTGATCAAGAAAACTTAGCTAGATTCAGAAATTGTGCCGAAACACAATATTGGAAATCAAATCAAAACATTAAAACAAAACCCATGTGATAATAACCAGGCAACAGGCCTTTTACGCATTCAAAGTAACATAATTCCACCTTGAGATTGGTGTTTCTGGTACCCTGAAATTGGTGTTTCTGGTACCCTGAGATTGGTATTTCTAGCCAGAGATATTTGTAATTTCGTCTCAATTCTTAACAAAATAAGCATGCAATTGAATCAGTTACCAAAATCAAAATTTAGAACAAGTAACGATCATCCACAATTCCTGGTGCTAAACCTAGTAAAAAGAATTGATTTTTATTGAGATTGAAAAAATACCTCTAATTTAAACACCAGCAGCAGCTCCAGACAAATTCTCCTCGACAACAACTACATCAACATGGAGATAAGACGATATGATTTGATTGGTTTCATCGGTTTTTTCATCAGTTTTTCTAAAATAAACAAAACCGAAAATTTTTGTTTTTATGAAGGTTAAAACCATAAAAGTGAAACCTAGTATCCTCCCGATTAGGAAACCAGCCTTTTTTTTTTGAAACGTCTATTTTAAGAAACCAGTCTTCTCTTTTTTTTTATAAGCAAAGACCTTCAAAAAGGCTAATAGTCCTCCTCAACTATTGGAATAATCCAAACAGGGGGTTTAGACCAGTACATGGTAGAATTGTTTTGTTTTTTCCATTGGGCAAGTGCATGATCTACTGAATTACAATTTCTATGTTGAAAACTAAAAATACAAGCAGATAACTTGGATGAAAAAAAGAGAATGTCTTTAAAGATAGCATATGTCCACGAATCCCCATCAAAATTTCCAGCAGCAAATTGGTCAATGGGAGCTTTTGCGTCGCTTTCAACGATGATATGAGTTAAGCGTTGTTCCGCAGCTTTCTTCAGAACTTCCCAGATTGCTCGTGCTTCAGCTTCTTCAGCAGAATGAACGTCGAAGACTAAAGATGCACAAAAGGTTGCTTTTTTTGAGAAATCTCGCATCACAAACCCTGCACCATTTTCTCCAGTAATATCATCAAAGGCACCATCAGCATTACATTTAATCCAACCAAAATTTGGGGGCATCCATTTATCACAAATAGGTATGATGAATAGAACTACTAGGATTCCTAGATTTTCTGGTGAGGAGCATGGCTCTAGCTCTAGCAAGGACAGCAGTAAAGTTTTCCTTACTGTTTTGGAAGATGTAATTGTTTCTACTGTTCCAGGGAGACCAAAGGATATCCACAAAGAGACATTGATCATCCTCAGATAATTTAGACTGATAGTCAATTAACCAAAACAGGAGCCAATCAGTAAAAGATTTGTTTTGAAAAAATTGAGTATTAATGTTAAAATCAGGGATAAACCAGACTCTACTTGCAAAGGGGCAAGTGACCAAAGCATGAATAATAGTCTCATGAGGATCAGAACACCTAGGACAATCCACACTATGCATAGACATTCTAGTGTGAAGAACAGTTCTGGAGGGCAAAGCATTTCTAGCTGCTCTCCAAAGAAAGACCTGAATTCTGTAAGGAACTCTGACTTTCCAAATAAGCTTCCAAAGGTTTTTACCAGGGGAAGGCCTAATGCCTCTGAGCCCCAAGTAGGCAGATTTAGAGGAAAATTTGCCATTCTTTGAAAGATCATAAGCCCTCATATCAGGAGTGAAAAGTTGGCTTAAGGGAATGGAGATAATCTTCTGAACAGAAGCACTATCAAAATGAGTGTTAAGTCTGGACACATCCCAACCTCCTAGTATGGGAATCAATAAAATAAGCAACTTTAATACTAGGATCAGGAGGAACAAGAGGGTTGGGTGTAGCAGATCCTATAGAAGGAATCTATTTATCACACCATGGGTCAATAAATTGACCATCACCAACAATCCAGGAAATAAAAGGTCTTATGAGTTCCTTTATGGCATGCAAACATTTCCAAGTCCAAGAGCATTTGGAAGAGCATTTAGCATTTAAAAAATCATTTTTAGGAAAGTACTTAACCTTAAGAACAGTGGCCAGAAGACAGTTTGGATTTTCAAAGATTCTCCAGGCATTTCTAGCAAGCATTGCTAGATTGTTTAATTCGGCCTTTCTAAAACCCAGACCTCCCTCAGCTTTCGGGGAACATAAGACATCCCATCCAAGGAGGTGAAGCTTTCTATCTTTAGGGTCTAAAGTTTAACCCCACCAGAATTCGCAGAGGTGAGAATCCATTTGTTTACAAATACTTTTAGGGATAAGAAAAGCCCCCATTTGAAAAAGAGGAATGGCTTGACCAATATGCTTGATAAGGGTAGTTCTAGCAGCTTGAGTAATAGCTTATGAAGCCAGATAGAAATTTTGGCATCAATGGCTTGGAGAATACCCATATGGGTCTGAACTTTAGAAGCTTGGAACACAGTGGAAGTGCCAAGATATTTTTCTCCTAAGTCTATGCTATCAATATCTAGAATATTAGCCAAAAGAGCTTTCCTATGTTCAGGGATTTTCCTGTTAAATAAAATGCCAGATTTTTCAAAATTGATTTCTTGTCCAGAGGCAAGACAATACTTTTGAAGATAATCTTTATAACTTGAAAAAAAATTGCAGTAGCTTTTGAAAACAGGAGGGAATCATCAGCAAACAAAAGGTGAGTCATTTCAGGGGCCTCTTTATAAACTTTTATACCTTCTAAGAAACCTTTCTTTTGCAGACTATCAATATAAGAAGAGAGGGATTCAGAAAAAATGATGTACAGTTAGGGAGAGAGGGGGTCCCCCTGCCTTAACCCTCTTTCAGGTTGGAAGAAACTAGTGGGGCTACCATTAAGAAGGACAGAATAAGACACAGTAGAGACACACTTGTTTATCAGTTTAACCCAGTGATTGGAAAGACCCATTTTAGTTAAAACTTTTTCCAAGAAATCCCATTCAAGCTTATCATAAGCCTTAGACATATCAATTTTAATACCAGCTATGCCCTCAAGGTTGTCGTTATGATTGACAACATAAATGGCCTCATTAGCGAGAAAAATATTATCAGAAATGCTCCTCTTAGGGATAAAAGCACTTTGATTTTGAGAAATAATATTTTTCATAAAAGGTTTTCTATTATCCAGGGTTTTGGAATGAATTTTGTAAATGAAGTTACAAATGCCAATTGTCCTATACTGAGTTACCAGTTCAGCAAGAGGGACTTTGGGGATGAGGGCTATGTTGGTATGATTAAAAACCTTAGCAATGTTACCTGTCCTGAAGTAGGTTTAAGTCATATCAACAACAGCATCACCCACTATATGCCAATGTTTTTGATAAAACAAGCATGTAAAACCATCAGGGCCTGGAGACTTTTTTTTCCCCATTTGGAAGACAGCATTCTTAATTTCCTCTGGGGTCAGAAGAGTATTTAAGGATACATTGTATTCATCAGAGAACTTAACAGGGAGGTCAGAAAGGATTTCATCCTGAAATTTCTGAGGTTGGGAGGAATATAGGCCTTTGAAATAATCTATGAAAGAATTTCCAATACTATCTCCATCAGTTAGAATAGTATTCATAGAGTTCTTTATCCAGCTAATAGCATTTCTTTTTCTTCTAAAGAGAGTTACTCTATGGAAATATGGTAAATTTCTGTCACCTTCCAAGAGCCAGACTTCTCTAGATTTGTCCTTCCAATATAATTCCTCCAAGTTATACAGATATTCAAGTCTAGCTTTAAGTCTAGAAGTATTACTGGTGTCAGTAGGATTAGAGACTTGGAGGTCAGTCAGCTCTTTCGTAATAGTAGATATATTGTTTTGAATATTACCAAAGGAAGATTTATTCCAATCTCTTAAGCCTTTCTTAGTACTTAAAAGCTTGTCTTTAAGTTTGTAGGCTGGGGAACCTACCACATTAATAGACCAAGAATTAGTTATAATGTCTCTACAAGTAGGATCCTCTATCCACATGGCCATAAAATGGAAAGGTCTCGGCATACAATTATCCTCATAGTTAAAACATATATGCATAGGGAAATGGTTAGAAGAGTCCCTAGGAAGATTGTTAACACAAAGTTTAGGAAACAGATCTTCAGTAGTTTGGTTAATCAGACATCTATCTAATCTTTCCAGGATTAAGTCAGGGCCTTGTTGCATATTAGACCAAGTAAACCTAGGACCAGAAAAACCGGGATCATGCAGATTAAAAACAGTACAAAAATTCTTAAGATTTTCGAAATCAGGATCATCTACTTCTAGACCACCATTTTTGTCTTCAGTTCCTTATAAAGCATTGAAGTCTCCTATAAAGAAAACTGGTTCATCTAAAGGGGCGGTAGTCTGTTGACATTGTTATTCCCAAAAGGCTTGCCTTAAACTACTATTAGGTTCACCATATATGAAATGAATATGACAGGTCTTGGAATGGATGATGTCAGTAGAACTAACATAGATGCCCCTCAGACTGGATGAAATAACGTTTAGGTGAACCTCCTTCTTCCAAGCAAGAGCAAGACCACCACTTCTACCAACACATGGTACATTAAAAGTACAAGGAAAGCCCATGTTTCTTAATTTTCTAGCAGCCATGTCTTTGTTCATTTTAGTCTCAAACAGGAAAATGATGTCAGGGTTGACATTCTTACAAAGTAAGCTAAGCTTCTTATTAGCAGATTTTTTACCAAAGCCACGAAGATTCCAGGCAATCAGATTGACATTATTGACAGGGAAAAGATTTATGGAATTTTGAGCAATATCAATAGAGGGTGTAGGGTGAGGGTAATTTACCTGGGTGGTAGAGTCAAATCCACCATCAAGAGAAGCACTGGTACCATAACCACTTTGAGAAGCCATTCGGGAGGAATCGAGACTAGAACGGGTAGCATTGAGAAGGGAATTATTGCGGACAACATTGTTGCTTGGGAAGTGTCAGTAGGTACATTATAGCTCCCAAAAGAGTTAAGGATTCGTTGGGTGTTGAGAGAACAAGTTGCGAGATCAATTTCTGGCAGGTCCCCCAATTTGGTAATTGGATGACACAGTTGAGCATAATCAGGTTCAGTAGATATTTGTTCTTCAGGGATAGTTGCAATACTAGTCAAACTAGAATTAGCTCTGGTACGTTTCCGTAAATCATCCCCGGGATTAATCTTTCTTTTGAGGTTTGCTATAGCATCTTGTTCTGCAAGATTAGTTGTTCCTCTGGTGATGATTGAGCTGGTATTTGGGATAGCCGCAGTTTTAAATCTTCTTGAAGAATTGGTGGTACGAATCGGACCACTAGGAGTTGACTCAGAACCAGAGATAGAAGCAGCAACAGTAACATTTTGAGTAGTAACTTGCTTTACAACAATTGGTAGGTCATTTTCTAACTGGGTCACATGTTTCTGAACAGGACCAGCATCGAAGATCTTCAGGGCGGTGGATTTGTTCACAAAAGGGCCCATTTTAAAAGTATTTGATAAACTCTTCTGAAAACTATTTTCCATCCTTTGATTTATAGCTTCAGGTTTTCCTTTATTGCACGCTTCAGTAGCAGTTGATTCAGTCTGTGTTCCTGGTATAACTTCAGTTTGCTGCATAATAGTATCAATAATGATAGTAGAGGAGGAATCAACTTGCTTGACTGCAGCAGGCATCATTAGCTTTGAGACTGTTGGGAGGGTATAGTTGGTACAACGAGCATCAATATCTTTGATTTTTTTCTGCTTTAGTTTCCAAGCAGGGCAGTTTTTATCTTTATGATCAAGAATGCGCCAAGAGGTGCGGAAATATCTTGGAACTTTGATATGTCTGCATTCAATCAGGAAAGGTTCACTTCTACCACTTGTAAAGAGAGGGATACCTGTTGGCAAAGCTTTTTGAATGGGATTCTAATACAAACTTTGACATTCTTCATAAGAGGATGTTTACCAAAAGGATTTTGGGCTTCAATCAGTTCCCCCATGTTGAGGGTGATTTTCTGGAGATCTTCGAATTCAGTGCATTCATTTGGAATGTTGCATAAAATGAACCACATGATTTCTTCATCAAATACGAGTTGATGGTTTAGAGGCCAGCCTTCTATAGGAACAACTTTTAGAACCATTAGATAACCACGGACGAACCGAGGTTTTTGAGAATTGATTCTGTTAAAATCCTCTTAAGATATGTAACGGATAAGAACTTTGTTCCGCTGGCCATTGAAGGTAGTTATGGTTGGGTGTTGAGCTAAAGGCCAATTATTACAGATATAAAATCTGATGGAAGAGGTTGAGATCAACGTTTCACAGCAAGCATATCCCACCATACACCTTTTACAATTAATATCAGCTTCATCTAAGAAAACTTTCTTATCAATGAAGACTGGTTTAGTAAGAGAAGATGGGAGGGTTAGTTTCTCAGTCATTTGAGCATAAAGGGTTTGAATCTCTTGGTTCAGGTTTTGAGTATTCTCTGAGGGTGTGAGATTTCCATCATGTAAGAGAATCGGATATATATGAACATGGATTGATGGAGATCAGGTTTTCAAGTAACTAATATAAAAAAACAAGTGTAGAGAAAGGAATCTCTTGTTGGTACTGTTATGATATTGGATGCAAACAATATGAAGGAAGGATAAACAGGTGGGTTTTGTTTGTATTTGAATTGAACCTTAAAAGGGGAATGAGAAAATTTTTGACTATGGACTGTGGAAATCCCAGGAGAAAATTGGTGTAAGGTAGTTGTAGTTGTGCTGCAAAGTTTGCTTTGGGGAAGGGAGTTAACATATGGAATGTCACTTTCATATCCAGGCTTTATGTGTATTATTCGAGTTGGAGTATTCACGTGAGTATTGTGGAGAGAGGACCACATATGCACAGACCCAATAATACATTGTTGGATCTTCTGAAATAGGTTGGATTGGGGGTGCATGACATGGATTGAGGTTGTTGGATATTTATGGGATTTGTCATTTCTTGGGCTGACGTTTAAGTGATGTTGTAAACTGCCAAATGTACTAATGGTAGGAAAATTGAGGGAAATTTTATGTTGGGGTAGATAGTTCAGGTACTGGTGTTGAGGGTCCATTGAGTGATTTAGTTCAATAGTAATGCCCCGGATCGCAATGGTGTCTCCCAACTGATAATGCCTTCTTCTAGTCTTATCAGATTCGTCATTTCTCGGGCTGGCGTATATGTGGTGAAGTATACTGCCAAAACTAATAATGGTAGGAAAAAGGAGGGAGAATTTTTTTTGGGGTGGATGGATTTGAGGTGGTATGAGAACGTTCATAATGTTTTCTGGTTTGGTGGAAGGGCTAGTAATGCATCTGCCAGAAAAACCCCAAACCGCAATGGTGCCTCCCAACTGATGTTGCCTTCTTCTAGTCTGCATGAAACATAAAATTTTAATTAGACCCCGAAGAGAAACTTCAAAGTTTGGTGACCTTCCAAAGCCTCCCATAATAGCAGTTCCGAGAGGAGTAATGGTAATAATGGATACTAGGTGTTGAAAATAGGTCTTGATAGGGTAATGATGGTTATTAGGGTGAAGGGGGTACGCATGGCTTTGAATGGGCGTAGAGAACAAAGCGACATGACGGTTAACTAAGCGCCATAAATGGTAGTTAATGAACAAAATTGTGCCTTTAAAAGGGGTGTTTTGGGAGAGATTAACATCGCCATTAACAAATTTACCAGAAGAGAAAAGGTTAAGAAAGATTTTAGTAGAGAATGGCAAGTTCCAGTGCCTCAAATAGGCAATTCCTTCCAACTCCGATCAATACAATCAGGCGAAGAACCAGGTGTTTTCTCTGGAGATGGATGAACTAATGAAATTAAGGGATGAGGTTCAGGGGAAGATAAATAGATGTGCAAGTGAGATTGTTGATCGTCAGAGAGAAGAGAAGGAAGGAATAGGAGAGAAGATGAAGAGGCTGAATCGATGTTTGTTGCTTGGTTACCGAAGCATTATGAGAGATCATGTCAGAAAACAGAGGAGAGGTCTGAAAGGGATTAGAAGGATCCAAAGTATGGCAATACAACTGAGAGTGACTCCGAAGAAGATTCTGCAGCAGGGTATGAGTATCATGTGGAAGAGGTAAACACCAGTGAAGAAGGATCTGATGTTGCTGAGGACAGACTAAGGATGGAGAAGTATCTTGATTGGAAGTTGCGAAGGCGGTTTGAGTTTCAGCGGTCCAATCCAACGATATTTTCCAGAACCATGCAGGAGGGAGAACCCAAGGTTGAAGAGGAGAAGCTTGTTTTGATACATCCCCGAACTACTCAAGTAGAAGATTCCAGTGACTCCGATGAGAATCTCCCTGATGCCTCCAATGACAATGAAGAAGAAGAAGAAGAAGAAGATGAAAGTGATGAGGAGGACTCGTCTTCTGTAAATAGCGATACTTCTCCGGCTTCATCAGGCACCAGTTGCAGTGAACGTTATCCGGAGGACGAGGATTGGAGCTACGATGAAGAGGACTGGTAAGGTTCTCTTCTGAAGTGTCGAAAACAGCCAAATTTTCAGACTTTGAGAAAAGTTCGAATATGATCAACAAGTTTTTTTCAAAATGGCTTTCTCGATGCTTGCTCCTAGTATTTTGAATCTTTTTGTGGATGATGGTAAGCTTGCTCTTCTTCTCCTTTCGGTCGGCTTTAGATGGTGTTTTCTTTGTTACCAGTTTTGGAGAAATGTTGGAAGTGGTAGTAGTTGTAAGGTAAGTATTTTGTTGTGTTTGGTTTGCAAATTCTGTGGTGTCTGTAAGATAAGATTTCTGGTAATGATGTTGGTAATGGGTATCAGTTTTTTGGTTTGTAAAGTGGATGAAAAAGTACTGTTATGTTTGGTGTAATCTTTTCTTTGAATGGTACTGTTAAAGTTATTTCTAGCCTGGGAGTAATTGATACTAGAAATGGTGATGAATTTGAACAAGCTGATGATGAAATGGATGAGGATATTAAACAGATGGGTGATTATAAAGTAGGAATTTCTATGATTGTCAGGAGAAACTTGAAAATGCATCAGAAATTTGAGTTTTGTGACGTCACCGTGACGGAGCAGAGCCCTAAAATATTCTAAAAAGATTCGATCATGGGCCACACCGGAAAGGTTACCAAAATCTTCATTCAGTAACAAATGTCATTCAAGAACACCCTACTCAAGTTGTCTGCCCCACTCCCTCTCTATATAAACAGTCCCACAAGTAATATAAGATGGACCTGATAAAGATGAATCGGTGAGAGATTTTTATCCGATCTCAACTCTCATGGAGAACCCATGAATCCATGACGTAACATGTGTGAGCTTCCAATCTGTTCAAAATGAGTAATTCGGAGTAATTGTACACACCGCGGCTTCACACCGCGTTTTCTCCCGAGAGAGATCTGACGGATAAAAATAAAACTCTTTAGAATTGTAGCAGTGGAAGTGGGGCCGGCTGCTTTCTCTCACGCAGGAAATTTTTCGGGATTTCCCGTCGGTAGATCCATCATTCCCGGTTCAAAATATGCATACATTTGCAGATAAGGTCGAGAAATATTCGACCACACTTGAAAAAGGCAAACTACAATTATAAGATTTCGGAGTTACACTGAGAATCACCTTTCAGGGTAGAAAAGGCTACGCCTACAAGAATGTATTACTACAACAGAAGAGAAAGAATTTACTATCCGAGGGTTACCGGTGTCCCCTTGGACATTCGATTATTGAAAGAAAGAGAAAAAAAGCCGCCGCTTTAGTGCAGGAACGCAAACGTCAAAGACCGTTGACTTGTCATCGAACAATAATAAGTGGGGGTATAACATCACTAGAGAATCTCGACTATTGCAAACTTGTGATCTAAAAGAAACTATACACCAAGAAGTAGATATAGATGTGCTGTACTGAGAACCATTTCATGCAAACGCAGCATGTGAAACTCCATTACTCAACTCGTGGCAATAAGAACATGAAACCTGCATTCTCACGAATGAGTGGTGGCGGTTCAACATCAGAAATATCGATCTGTTCCATCGACTTTGATATGTCATCAACCGAAAATGGTATGCTGCGAGATAATGAGGTGACAAGGTTTTAGTAAGCACTACATCATTAGATCAAAGTTTAAGCGTGCTCATAATCATTTACCCCGAATGAACAAAACACATATTTGTTTAGGTTATCTGAAAGCTACCAACGTTAACCAGGTGGTGGTTTTGTTGGCTCATGATAAAGACAAACTATAAAATATATATATATATATATGTATATATACTCTTATAAACATCATATGATGGTTGAACTTTATAGCCTGACCTTGAATCATCGTCTAACAGGAAAGAATTGCTGACAGCGTTGTTTGAATCTTCAGTCATCAAAACCCTCATGTTGGATATAACCTGGTAAACGAGACATCGTATAATAGAAGTGACAATTGTCAGTTCTATCTATAAGCTAGTCATGGTGGATTAAAAATATAATCATACCGCATGAAAATGATGATGCGGATCCAAATCTAGATTGGGGGTAATGGCATCCATAATAACTTACATCCGATGAAACACTATGAGTGCCATACTTGTCATCCCAATACATTGTACTGATCCTGTATAGTTGCTGTATGCTGAGCACCTGTTGGATGGAAAAACGAAGAATATGGTCAAAAAATTACCATAGAAAAAGAAAAGGAAGAAATAAACATTCTGTAATCAGTATTTTTTTACTTTTTTTATTTTCAAAAAAAAAAAAAATCCCCGGATCTTATATTATTATAAAATATAAGTTCATAAAGAACATTATAGAAATATTAAAATTCACCCACAGAAAGAGACTAACCGGGCATAGGTCGTGACTTATTTCATCCAGCGTCTTCTTTGGCTTTTGATGTATGACCTGAACCGGATAAAAATATATATCAAGAAGCTCACTTGTTGAACAATTTGATAGATGATTCGTTTTTCTAATTTCAAACCAAAATAGGCAGCTAGGGGATTCAGATGAGACTAGAAGGAAAACAATACCAGGAACCCTATAGCTTGTCTTATATGCTTGAGCTCATCCCACGCTGAACCTGCATACTGAACATATATCTCCTTGTGATTACTCAAGAAAATAAAACCACAAGTAAAATCTGTGAGATGGCATTAAACTTGAGATATACTTCATCAGTTGCTTTATAGCACCAATGTTCTAGTTCTGCCAACCCCGCCTTAACATATTCACCGTTGCTAAACGAGCAACACTCTCGCCTTAACAGGAGGCTGCAAACAGAAAGAAGGAACCATCTTCATCGAACTTCACACAGTTGAAGTATCAAGACATCCAAAAAAAAACGAGGTGTACAAAGACAGACCTGTTAAATAATTGCACATTTATGAAAGAGAATATTTGTGTGAACACCTTCCGGACCAAAAACGGGGGTACCTGAGTATATTGAGGCATGTAAAGGGAAATTAGGCTTATACAAGTATAACAGGAACTAAAATACCACAAAGACAAGTTCATCGGTCGTAGAAGACAGATTCACGAGTAATCTTGCAGATGCACTTGAGAGAGACATTTTAGGGAATGAAGTCTGAAATGAAAAGCTAAAGGAGCAACAAGGGAAAGCCTACTAACGTGATTAACTTTCAATGTACTCAAGAAATTTCCAAGGCTCTTTACAATCCCCTGCCAGTGAGCAATTAAAGCTTGCTGAGCTGCACTGTTTGCATTTGAGCGCGATGATCCCTTAACTAAGCTTGCTCTGGACATTCTTGGCGCCTTCAACATCCATGCATTTTGCATAATAGTACGAACCAAATGAGAACAAGAACAAAATCAAGTTCACGCTGTCCATCACTATTATCACTAATAAACTATCATTATTAACAGACCCAAATACCTGAATGCACAATCCAAGTAATGGGGAGATCTCTTTCTTCAAATTATCACGAATCATACCATATATTTTTTCTACGTATGCAGTAAGTTGCTGTTTGAAAAGTAAAGCGGGGTATTTGGCCTCAACTTGTCGCAGTGTGTCAACTCCACCAATCAGTCCACCATTGATCAGGGACATATTAACACCTTGCGGAGCTCCACGGAAACTCTTAAAGGAAAGGCATATGGATACACATAAGTTTGGTATAGGGTTTGCCTAAAGAAAGTATAACTTGGGCCACAAAATGAAACTCTTACTCACCTGAGTCATCCTCCCAAATAGTGTTGCTGATGATGATCGACGACGTTGCGGAGCCATGCCAGCAGCACCACTTGCTTTTAATGTACGCTGTAGTAGTAACAATAGTGTTGATGCATTGGACAGCCAATAGGCTAAGACATCATTGTTCTCCTGAGTCTGCAATCCACAAAGTTGACTTTACATTCACAATAAACGCCTTTTTCTGGTAAATAAACAAAATTCTTCTTTTTTCTAGATGCTTCTAACTAGAAGACAAAACAAGCATTTGTAGTTAAACAGTGCGAACCTCGATAGCATGCCCAATTGTTTGAATTATCCTGTCGAAGACACTAGTGCGTTCAACCTCAAATGACCTCCACTGGAGAAGGCACTTGTATATGATACATGCAGCAATTGGTCTGCTCCCTGTGAATCCGAGATGTTGCGCGATACACCTTATAAGCAAGTCCTGATTCTCCTGCTGTTTCTCGTTAAGGGATTTCTGTGGCTTCTCTTCGACTTCAGAAGATTCCCTCGGGGTTATCACACTGTTTGCTTCCTAAGATTTTCCCAAATATGATTAATCCAGAGAATTATGATAAAGAAACCAGACATAGTATAATCCTGAGACAGCTTCAACTTACTGGAGTTGTCTTTCCATCAGTACTGGTGATATGACCACTCTCACTACTCCTCTGTTACCAGAATACAGGAACATAAACCAAATGATCAAGAGAACAAAAAAACAAAAACAAAAACAAAAATCCATCCAACTTCTTTAGTTATCTTGAATACCTGAATACTAGATTTCGAGCGCACTGAAAGGAACTTATTATTTGCTGTCATGGATAGTGCCTGCTGCCGGAGGACTTGGTTCTCAGATTCTAAATTGGAGAGCTTCTCTTCCAGCCTAAATGTGAAACAACATACTCCATTAATCACACCAATTAAAACAAAGTGCTGCAATGTCCATTTCTGTAGCGAGTCTATAAACGGTGCCTCAGTTTTTTGTGGCCTTCTAAGTTCTAATATATTCACTAAAGGTTGTACTGTTGTAGCAACGAATAAAATAAAGCAAAATTGACTACTAGAACTACGTATAAGGGCTAGGCAAATAAATATATGTACCTTCATATGCCATCGCCCACTGGGTCAAGGTATATATGATGCAAATAACACAATATAATGACAAAAAATATAGAGAATATATGAGCTTACCCTGAACTGTAGGTTTCTCCTTTACGTATTAAGGAACGATGAATAAGTTTGACCAATAACTCCATTTAAATCTCTTACTATTACACATTCCTACCTAAACAATTTTTATGCTGGTTAAAGTACTCAGACCTGCAGAAGTTATGAATGTCTTGAATTCTTAAAAACAATTTGTAAGATAGCTATAAGTTGGTAGACACCGAAGCCATGATTGTTTTACACATCTCGATACAACCCTATACATAGACTTGGACGAAAGCACAGATTGTTTTCAAATTCTTTCACTTTCACAAGATACACTAAATACACCTAAGAACAGGTGGTCAGGAAAGAAGATAATTAACGATATACTTGTTTAATAAATGTGCCACATTTCGAGCTTAGATACAAGGTGTCTTAACCCATCAAAACTCAGAATACATGTTCTAATATATTAGTACTAATATATAAAAGCAAGGGCTGAAGGAATAGTGACAATGGAAAGAGTCCACATCCCCCAAGTCGACACACAGTTTAGGTCACAAAGAGAAAATATCAAATCATCTAAAAGAGTTCAAACAGAACTGCCAGATTTATTCTCTTGGCTCAAACATCTTAAGGAATAAGGTGAAAAGGAGTTTTCACTATGGAATATCCTCGGCAGAGCCACCTGTCTAGGACATGCCTAAAGACAGATGTAGGTTTGTAAACATTTCGGCTGTTGTACAAACCAATGTGCACCTGAAGACTGACATATATTAATATCATGCTTCAACCATGAAATAAGACTCCTATTTGAGCTGAATTTAAGACCTCATTTATCAATGTTACTCAAATTAGAGTTCACCTGTAAAAAAAATGATAACCCCACTCTAGAAGAATGTGATAGTGGTAATCCACATGCTAGGCTCAATTATACACCGAAAGAAGTCAACCTAACTCTTCGTTGCTTCCACTATACTATATTAATCCAGTCAACTTTAAAATGTGAAAAGTAGAGTAATCTAGTCATAAAATACGCCGCGTTCCAGTTTCTATAAACTCTCTGAGAACATGTCTAAGCTGCAGAATGAGCTTGTTGTAGTTAACAAGTAGGATATCTAATGAAGCAAAAGTCAAAGCTTCAAGCAAAAGTAACTCGGAAACCTACAGCCCCAGGTGCAGTAAAAACTTGGATAAATTGCATTGGCTCAGACTACCACAGAAGCCTACCTATTTAAAAGGGAGAGCGAGAAAAAATAAAGTAAAGAGTGAGGTACAATGGGAATTCAGAAAATAGAGTAAGTCTACCAGTAGAACTAAATCTTAGTTCGAAGAAAGAAAGACTGACAGAAGGTAAAAAGAACGAGAACAGTCAAAAGCTGTTGAAGGGAAAGATGATGTTGCTTTATGCAGACTTCGACTGGTACTGGTAAAGGAGGGGGGGTTCAATAGATCTCCTGTGGTGATAAACTTGCGAAGGATGTAGCACTACGCGGATATGCGAGAACATAAAAAGCACTGTATAAATATTAAATCTTACATAATTGATTTTCTATCTAAGCTTGACAAGTGCTATGGGTTGAAGATTAATATCTTGAGAGGGATTATGACAACATTCTTCATACAAGAAACACATAAGAAAGATTCCCCAACATTTTGGCTCAATTTGAGATGAAAAGAGATGGTGGAAGTACGCTGAGATGGACTGGTCATGTTAAATTTTAACTCATTAAACATTTTGAAATAGGAAGCCTACTGCATTCTCAAATAAGAGAATTCAATGAACAAAAACACTGAATCCCACTTGTGATGTAAGTGACCACACCGATAAATTTTCTTCAATCAGAGGAAACTTAAACTAAAGGAGAGAAGTTTCAATCTTAAATTAAATTTGATAAGAGAAGTAACTCTTTTTCAGTAGTGGGATAGGTAAGTAGAGTTGGATCTGAATCTGTAAAAGATTCGTCAAAAACTCCGTTACTTTCAACTAATTCTCAAGGTTTCTACAGTTCCATCCAAACAGCTATTGACACAAAGAGTCAATACCTATTCCTGAAAGACAAAATTTGCCCACAAATCGACCAAGGAAATTTCCCTGAGTAAGAACTGCTTTTGTTAAGCCTTTTGCTTGTATGTACTATTAAGAAGAGGGAACCAAGTCTGGAGTAGAAAAAAGAAGAGTCGAGTGTTAAGTGATCAATCCACTTTGTTAGAGTGATCTACTATTTCCATCAACTTGAAGGTTTTGTACTAAAGGGGAATAAATTGTTTTGAATCTGTTTCCTTCTTTCTTTCGCCTTGGCTACTTCAGCCTTCAAGTAGACGACTTCTTATCTATTACTGTAGAAAGGAAGTTCCAAATCCTTGTTTCCATACAAACCCTATAATTATAGACAACATAATGTATCTAAATATCAGCACATAGCCACCATAGCTTGATCCCAGTCATATTATCCAAGCCATGCCTTATATTATTTATGAAACCTTCATCAACATCATTTGCATGCTCCCATTGCTTCTGAGCACCTTCACCTCCCACAAGAGCAGCTCTTAGTAGTGTCAAAAGTTGCCGCCGTTGAAGCCTCAAGCCACCCGTTTGCCTCTATTTTGATCTACACACTAATCAGCTATCTCTAAATAACAGACGCATTACAAATTTTTTGTTTTCTAATTTTTCCACTCAATGGCACTACGGTCTGAACTATAGTATGACATTAATGTGAATATAGTGTTTCTTGACTACCAACATGGGAGTATAAAACAAGGAGAAACTAGAACAAAATGGTAAAGAAGATCTTTACCAAGTGTAAAGGTAGTACAAGCAGAAACAATCATTCAATTTTTTACCATCAAATCTTTCCTTCTGAATTCTCAAAATAATGTGTGAGACTAAACACGAGGTGGTTAACCTAAATTTTCAAGGCCCAAGACTTAATTAGACTAGCATTTGTTAGTAACAAAGAAACAAATACTACAACAAGTTCAATAAGAGGAATTATCCATTAGAAGAAATCGTCGAATGCCCCCTCCCGATCACCTTCCCAGTTATATTGTCCTGCACAATGCAACCATCCGAGAAATAACAAAATACAGTTATTGTAAATAGGTTTTCCAGTTGAAATAAGATTGTTCACAACTTGAGACCTAGTTTAATATAGACACAGATGTATGGAGCAGCAACTGAAGAAGGAAGTTCCTCTCTACCAATGGGAAGAAATTTGTATAACCTGGGCCGGACCACATTTGGGTTGCACAAGGATGAAGACGAGTCAACTATAAAGGTGACTAGCCTTATGATTAGATGACTTGAAACTACGAATTGAGTAAAACTGATACCAAGAGAATTAGACTGACCTGAATTCTCGGTTGGCGAAAGATCCTGAACTATCTGGCGAAGAGCATCGGGAGTTAAGGAAGAGATGGGCGTTGGGGTTGAAGTTGGAGCCGGAGTAGGAAAAGTGAAGGCATTGGAAGTAGCGTCGACCCGATCACCTATAGCAATTTCCCCTTTAGTTGAACTCGACTTTGGGGAGGTACACAGGATCATTTTCAGCTCGGATACTTGATCTGAGAAGCATTGAATCATCCTGATACACTAGATCACACCTCTTATTAGTCCCAGGACAATGCTAGGCATTAACTTACATTTTATTCACTAGAATTAATTACCTACAATATTCAACATATAAGGCAAAGGACGTAGGACACATCTCGTTTCTCTTATTTGACCCCTTTATTTCTATTCTTTCAATTTTCCCTGCTATAGTTTAAATTAGGTACAAAGCATTTTAGGGAGCTAGGTATCTTGATTCAGGAGATGCTTTCCTTGGCTATGCACTAATCCCAGAAGGTTGGGTTGCTTATCTAAATGATTCTTTTGGAAAATCGTGTGAGCCGAACCATAATCTTACCTGTCCTACTATATATAGATACTAAACTCATATCCTATCAAGCTTTTCATCTTGGACATCCTTGTTCCAAAAGTAGGTGTTCTATATGTCAAGAAATGGTTATATATAGAAATTGTTTTGGCTCAAAGTATTCCGTCGGTTTTGATCATCAACAAGCTGCTCCTCTTTTACCACATACTCCTTGGAGGAAGGCAATGGAGAAGAAAGGATTATCTAATTGTTTACCCTTCGTATTGGAATCCATTCACATCCAGGCACCTCCATACTTCAAAAATCTCTAAAAACTTATTACCCTAATCATGAAATGGAAGAAGAAAAAAAATCTCAACCAAATTCATGATTTTGTTGAGAAGCAGCTTGTATGTACAATTTCACCTTCCTAATCACCTTAACTTAGAACTTTCATCTCCTTTAAAAAGTTAGAACTTGCATCTCTTTTCATCCCAGTGTTCTTCCAATGTCACCTTTAATATCTTTCTTGGGGAGGTTACCCTAGTTCTTACAGAGATTGCCACATCTAGTAGGAAATGGAGGAATTACTGGAGTGAATTCAATTTCTAATTTCAAATGCTTCTATTATTTTTGGTTGTGTAGGAATAAAACTATCCTAGTTCGTTTGGCTTGTAATGTAACAATATCAATCAACTTTGTATCTGAGTCTATTGCAGCTTTATCAATAAGACTCTAGTACTATTTCCAAATTATCGAGACATTCAGTCTAGGCCTTTGAAGTGTGAATCTGTCCTCTTACATTTCTCTTTAAAACTTGTTATTTCAAGAGCTAGAGACACAACACTAGATATAATTTAACCATGTGAATCTCAGTTTTCGATTAATCGAAGTGCATCTTAAATCCCCGATGTAACGAATGGCTACATACACCAACAAGTTTTGAGATCATAATACAGCAGTCCACAATGAACCAAATTTTGATTTGGCTATCCATTTTGGCCAGGTTAGAAATGCGTTAAGCTTCATCAAACAATAAAATAATCCTAAAATAAATTGGAAAGAGTCGACTGCAACAAAGATGATCTCCGACTATACATCCTTTGAAAGCACCATTGGAATGTCACAATCAACCGAGAGTCACTCTGTTACAGTTGTTATGAGCACTCTTGGAAGTTAGATTGGATCATTCAGAAAGAGTTGGATAGGACTGGTGGTTATCGAAGAATTAAGTTGAACATTAATATGTAGAGAGTGCATTCTTGGGAAACATGAGTTTGACATGGAGATAAATGGGGAAGCTCGAATAGAGAAACCCTATAATATGTGAAAACTGAAAAGGGATATCCAAGACATTAGATGGGTACTAACCCAATTCTGAGAGTGATGGTGCAGATAAAATATCTACTTAGACATAAAATGATTATAACTATCAAGTCAAGACAAAATAACAACACTAACACTAGAAAAAACATATAACATGTGTGATGACTTGGTAATCAATCCAAAGCAAGATCAAGCTAAAGCTTCTTAAATGATACCAGCTTTGAGAAAATGAGAATACCACTAGGTGGATGTACTAATTTGCCGACAAACCCGATAGACGACTTAGGCAGAAGATATAGTGCCTATCTGTACGATTCCACAGATGACCATGATGAAGAAGATATCACTGATTATTAACTGAAAATATCTCTTATATGAATAATCAATTGATTAATCTTAATGAAGTTTAAACTCAAAACCTTTTTGAGTTTGGAACCTTGATTGAAAACATAGAATCGTGATTGTGAATGTATGAGTTCTGAAATAAACCTGTCCTAATATTAGTGACTATAAGTGTATTTCTACGAGTAATTGAACAAATAAAGAGTTCTTCAATATAAATATTTACCTCCAATTCGCTTACTAATGTTCTTTGTGATGACCATGTAATCGGTTTACGGAACCTCCTTCAAGAACAAAGGCAACCCCTCCAAAAGGAAAGTAGATAGGTCACCAATATTGAACCCAAATTAGAAAGAAAAAAAGTCCTCCTGTATTAAATCATAGGACCCCACACAGATCCTCCTTAGCTCTTTAATAGAATCGTGATTGTGAGTGTATGAGTTTTGAAATAAACCTGTCCTAATATTACTGCCTATAAGTGTATTTCTACGAGTAATTGAACAAATAAAGAGTTCTTCAATATAAAGATTTACCTCCAATTCGCTTACCAATGCTCTTTGTGGCGACCATGTAATCCGATTTCGGAACCTCCTTCAAGAACAAAGGCAACCCCCCTCCAAAAGAAATTAGATGGCTCACCAATATTGAACCCAAATTAGAAAGAAAAAAATCCTTCTGTATTAAATCATAGGATCCCACACAGAACCTCCTCACCTCTTTCATAAAAAATAATTATTTATTTAATTATGCCAAAAGGCGAATTTGGACAAGAATTAAACTGAAAAGGATTAAAAAAATGTTACAAGTGAAACGGTAATTTTTAGTGGTGAAGCCCCATTTCACCTAGGATACGAAACCCACCAATGTCATGGAGCCCTAGTTTACCCGAAGAGATCATGATACTTGAACCCACAAATGTCCCACCACGACACCCTATTACGAATTCAAGTCCTTATATTTGGCATCAAGGGGATCAAAGCTTCCTTTTCTTTCCATCAAAAATACTCTGGCTCCCTTCTCTCAAGATCCCCTATAAGCCTGCAAAAGGAAAGAATTTCGTAAGACTCTTTACTTGAAGATAATGGGCATTTAATGTACCAACTTTCCAAAGTTTCCTATATTGTGCCCAAGCAATCCGACTAGATACCACGAAATCGCCCCTCCAAGTGTACTAAAATCGGGAACCCTCGAATTTTTAATATCTGCCACTAGAAGCAGAACAGTGTGGTTCAGTAGCTCCATATAATATCATTGGACGTCTTCGTATCTTTCATGTTCGCTGGACATCAGTCAACTGAGAAAACGTCTTGACCCTAAAGTTGATTTAGAGGAGAAAAGTTTAGACAAAATATTTCCCAAATGTGAAACTTTACCTAAGAAGAACTAGAGTTTTCAATGATCCTACGCAGAATAGGTACTAAAAGCACAGCTACTTCAGCTTGAAAGAAAATTTCACTGTATTGAAATCATCCACCACCATAAAAGCCGTATACGACCAAATTCTTGTATCCTCAAACCTTCAATCCTTATGGGCACGATGTATTCCTACATCATTATTCTCACAACCATCACATCATTAGCGACAGACAATCTTGAAAGATACATCACATCATCAAAAAAATCAATTTATTGAGACTAGTTGCAACTCTCCTCCCAATATCGGACTGCTTATCTTACTTACACCTCTGAAGAGCTGCAACCACGAAATTTTCTCAATGCAACGGTTATCCCCGACAAAACACTACTGCATAAGGTATTAAAGGGATAAAGGGTTCACATCCAACCCAAAGGAGTCTACTTTTTCCTTGATCATCGTTTCGACTGAATCCAGAATTTCAATTCCATGCCCCCACAACCACTTCCCTCTAATCCTTTTAACTCCTTTTGGTTTATAGACATCCTCCAGTTAAGCATGACAAATCTGAGTGCAAGCTTAACAATCTCCCATAAACCACTTCTTCTCCATTCAGGGAGGAAAAAAGGGTTACCTACTTAGACCTGGAACATAAAGGATGACCGAAATGCTCAACAGTAACAAGTTCGGCTTGAGAGGAATATAGTCCATATTTAGCGTAAACTGATTGACGAAGCTTCACGCGACACTCTTTATATAGGTAGTATGAAGAACTAACATTTCTATCTACAAAGAGATTTCTATTTAGCGAACCAACTAATTGACTTCAAAAAGCATTTGATGCTTCTTACACTAAAACATTTTGTATGAACTGAACTCATGTTTCTTTCAGATTGTTTTAGAGCACAATCATCCCTATATTTTAGAAGATTAGCTATGATCACCAAGGTGCTAAGACAATTGTTCTAGAAGTGGTTAGAGCAATAGAACAATGTCCATGACATGAGGAAATCACTTAAGAAATGAAGTCTATACATGGTTCAAGAAAAGTGGATTATGAAGGCTATTATTCTCGTGGATGCACATCTATAGAACACAACCAAGAATACATGTGTGTATGGCTGCGAATGGTCTGAGGTTTCTAACAAACTCGACTACCCATGATTTTAAAATTTATCTAGCAATTTACCCCCTTGATCTTTTATTTTTAGTGTTTATACTGAGTTAGTATACAACTGACGCAGGTTCAAACCCACAAATGCATATAGCTTGCTAATTCGGTTGCTGCATTACATGGTTTTACATTTTGCTTGTTATTATGGCACCTCGATCTTATATTGTCTTGTTTATATCAAGTCATTCCACAACTTATGATGTCTGTAAATGTCTCTCACATAACTTATATTCTGATTATTTATAGAAAAAAAAAAGGTTTATATGTTATAAGAACAAAAGCTAACTACAAGTTTTTAAGTGAATGTCATTTTTGTGTTCCTTCTAATAGAATGAGTCGTGTAAGTATGCATCATCATAGAGATGTCACTGTGTTGTATAATAATGCCTTATCTACCTACTTCACCACTAATTATACTTATTGGTTACAAATACAATGTATAACATACTACACTGATAGCTACCATATCAAAATATAAAGGTCAGTTAACTTGGAAAATAGTTTGGCCGTGTTGAAAAGGTGTACGTACCGGCTCAAAGATTCCTGAAGCTGCTGCACTTTTCCTTCCGTTGCTTCCAACTTTTTGCGTCTCTCTTCATTTGCTTCTTGTGCTTCTGAATATTTCTTTTCAAAATCATCAGCTCGTAGTTTTTCTGACTCTAATGAGGCCTGTTCACGTAAGTTGACAACATTATTTACCATGGTAAAATCAGGAATCCGATGTTAGACAGAGGAGTCTCCAAAAAACAAAACTGAATGATAAAAGATCATTTGATGACTGGATAATGTACATGGCATGTAAGTATATAAACACTGTACCAGAATTGCCTCTGGCATCATAATATGAGACCAAGAAATATGTTTTGACATAACATTATCAATCTGAATATAGTTTCTTTATTATTTTTTTGCCAAAGCTATCCCAAACGCACAATCGATACAAAACCCAGTTCAGTTTTGGATTTAAATATATCAAAGCTTCAGTTGCTCCTGTTTGCTGTAATTATAATTGATTCAGACCAACTGCCAACATCTAACAGGTGATGGTCTTTATATGTCAATCAGTAGAGCCTAGTTGTAATTGTGATGGTTCAGGCAATTAGTAGAGCTAATTCTATATATATATATATTACCATCCTTCTTATGATATATTCGTATTTGTACTTACCTGGTCTATGTCATAGGTATACAGAGTAAACTAACTAAGTACATAAGTTGCTTCATTGCCCAAAGTTGGTGACACATTGAGTAAATGAAAACCAAAGGTACACCATTGGATTAACAAAATACCTTCAACCTTTCAACTTCTTCGGTTAGAGAAGCAATCTTTTCAGTATCTTGGACAACAACTTGGGTTTCTTGAACAACAGGAGGTACTTCTTCAATGGCTTTCCGTGCAGCCTCTCGCTCCGCGACAAGCAAAACATTTGTTTCGTCAACTTTGCTTTGCAAAGATTGCACAGAAGCCTGCAATTTTGTAATTTCTTGACCTTTTGCTTCCTCCAAGTCAGTCTGGATACATGATTTAAAATGTTGTTTAAGTTGTCTGACACCTCAAGAATCACAAATAGTACATAGCTTCTTCATACTCAACAATAAGAGAATAAATAGTTTTGCAACAAACAAGGTAAGAAAGAAGAATAGAGAAAACTTAAAAAGTTGAACAAGGAAGTGTAAAAATGTAACAAGATCTTGCTTACAGGAAATGCTTTGCACAACATTAGTTAGTTGTATGCTTAAAAGAAGAATATAACTAGATTAATCCATGTAAGCCGAATCAAATAGTTAACCCCAACTGCCTGATATATGAAACAATTGACAAATCATACCCAAAAAAAAAAGGATTCAAATATCCTTTTTGCCTCATACATCTCCTCCATATAAACCAAATATGTCAACAGTAATAACAGAACAAGTTTAACTTGTGGCTCAGTAACCTCTACAAACTTGGAAGACTCTTATGCAGTCAGTTAAAATTTCTGGCTGACAAAAATCAGCAACTAGCAGCTATCTTAATTAAACCATGCTAATCAACAGAATCAGGATTACCCTCAAACGTTTTTCCAACTGCAAACGCCATGTAAGTTCCTCCACACGTTTTTCAAGTTTATCCTTAGCTTCTTTAAGTGCACCAGTTTCTCTTGCAGCCTGCAAAACATTGTAAAGGCACAAAAAATTGAGAGCTGCAATAAGAAATGAGTATTTCGAACAGCTTCAAGTTCAAGGTAATGTAACTTTTGCCATACAAAATGTGTAACAATTTTAATCTCCAAAATTTTGTCTGTTTCAGCATATGAAGAAGTTATTTGTCAAGGTCTTTGGGAAAGCTTTCAGGACAAGACGGTTTTTGTAATGTGTATAGATCTTGATATGGAATATGAAGTGTGAACTCTGGAGACCAACTACCCTAACATAAAGTCCTGTGGTTGGGTATGAAGTCTACCCAGAAACTAATAAAGATTGTAGCCATTTTACTTGCAGTTCGATATATGAACCCTATAACAACTACCTCATATGCAACCACTGCTACTACTGACCATTTTTAGCTTTCTAAGCTCCTTTCTGGCAACCCTTCCCCTCCATCTGCACTGGGCATAAACTGATGACCTCTTGAGATTCTTGTAGTATGAGGAAGCTCGGTGACAGCGCCAATGTGCCTACAAGACATATATTCAAGAAAAGCCTGTACAGTTGAGAACACAATGGATGGAGTAGATCCTCCAAGTAAGTTCAGTATATCAAGGTGTAAACCTGAATAATAATTGCTGCTTTAGTTTGTCTCCTGAGTCTGAATTCATTACGAGCAGCCATTGCCCTTAAACCTGTTTGCAAGACTAGTGCTGCAACCCGCAGTCTGGTGTAAGCCTTTCTGGCTAATGATAGACGCAAGTTCTTCTGAATTTTCACAGCAGAAGACTCCCTCCTCAGGTGTTCATAAAGTTTACAAGCCAGTCTTCCTGCACATCAATACAAACTACAAATATGTTATTAAAAAAATATGCCAAACTTGGCTACCAGCTAGGCTACTAGTTTCAGTGGTTGAGTCAACAGAGAATTCAGCAAAAAGATATATGGGCTTCCAAATTCGGAACTACTTCTGACTGAACTGGTTGGGTGTTTCAATAGTTGCAGATGGATTCACCTCGCCAAAGAGCTTGTACATGAATAGTAGCTTTCCGCAGTGCAAGGAACTGCTTCCTAGCTATATGTGTCCGTATCTGTCTCTGTATAGTTTTGGCTGCATTGCTGAGTACCTCAGCTCTCCGAGCATCTAACTCAGCCATCTGACCAGCTCTAAGGAAAACTTTTGTTTTGCCGATCTGAAAAATCATTTGTCGGTCTTTTAGATAACTGAATGCATATTATTCTCACAAGAGGAGGCTGGGTAAGATCACTCAAAGTAAAAAGTGTGTGATCTATGTTAACTATAGTATGCAGGGCACATCAAAAAGAGAAGAATTCGAAGTAATAGATACCTAATCACTGCCTAAGCACTAGTAATATGTAAATTTAGTTAGTGCTTTACAGTTCAGAAAACTAAAGACCTCAAGAACGGTCACTGATTCACTGCACTACCTGAAACCCTGCAAGCCCCTTCTTTTCCAGTATCCTTTTACATGCGACCTTTTCATCATAGCTGCCCACAACCACGAAGTTTCAGAATATAACACATTTAAGAAGTAGTAATAGAGCACATCACACAAAAATTCTAATTACCCAAGCAAGGGCCACCAATTTCTACTTCAGTGCACAACGACTAGCTCTGCTTAATAGCATAGCAAAAAGAGGCCAGGAAGTACTTACTTTCCTTCCAGAACCTCCGGAGCTAGAAGATTGAAGCGATTTAGAAATTCATAGAACGTCCGGCGAGTAGGATATCCAGCACAACTAATCCTTATTGCTTCTAGAACACCCTACAAGGAGAATTCAGTGATGTGCATTAGAGGCTTAAACATTCCAAATAAGTCCTGCTAGTATAGACTGCCAGGAAAAAGTTAAGTATTTCTAAGTATACTCACACCACAGCGCAACTGTTGCATGACATTGACATTCTCAAAGTAACCAGGTTTTAGAAGATTGTTAGGCTTCACGCATCTAATGTAGTGAGGCTCTGTTGAGTTTAGAGTCTCCATCAACTGTTGTAGTTGTAGCTGCAAAAATTCCAAAATCAAATTCCGGTTGTAACCTACTACCACTAGTTTGAATATCAATAGGGACCTGACAAAATCTTGATCCATGTTCTGATTACTCTAATTGACTATCTTAGGTAAATCCATGCAAAAGTCAGCAGACTAAGCACGGGGAGCATTACCTTAAAACGAGATCCAATTGACGAGAACTTAGTAGATTTGTTGGATGACTCCTCAGCAATTTGAGGGAAAAGGCCTGCTACAAAAGTACATTTGGAAGTACACAACAGGTCTTGATGTTCAGGAACAACATAGTCTTTGTTTTTGTCCAGAAATTGATCAGCTGCATATAAGACCTACAAGTTTCAACAGAAAGGATATGAATATCCAAAAGCAATTAGAATTATATAGACAAAATTGATGAGTAGATGCCACGGGTATCAAATTCACCTCTCCTGCATAATGAGCAAGTGTAAAATTGGTGCGAGACAGTTTTGGCTTGATAAACCGTTTGTGGACTTTGAACGTCTGATAAAGTTTCTGACAAAATGTTTCATGTGTGGACTTTGGAAACATACTGCAAACAAATGGAAATTTATAAGATAGTCTGAAAAATTGTTTGGCATCTTAAATTTTTATGGCTCTTGGTCTTTTCTATTAGCAATGCTCCTCATATAACTAGAGTCACAGCCTTCGAGGCGTGAAGTGCGAAAAACAAGAAAAAACATAAAGGCATGAACTTACCAAGCCTCATCAAGAAGGGCAATAATTCCTCCAGGTTTCTGCAAGAGAAACACTAATAATTATAATTATATGCACATAAGAAGAAGAAGCCTTCTAACTTGGTTTTGCTCTAATTGTCTTTCTAGAACTTCTAGTAGTAGAAAGCTATTTACTGGAATCACATGTAGATAGCTAATGCAAGAAAGAGAAAGGCGAGAACCTTTTCAATAAGATCCAGGACATCTTGGTTATCAACAAATTCTATATAGCTCCAGTCAATCTCCTCCTTTGTGTATTCTTCCTGCTCCATCTTAAAAACATGCTGAAACATCATGTACACCTCAAATTAGAAAACATATTCGATAAAAGAAGCTGCTGCTAAACGGGACAACGTGATCTCAGATGTTACCTGGTTGAAATGTTGTTGCAGCTTCTCATTCGTGAAATTAATACAAAATTGCTCAAAACTACATCATGTGAGACAATGGAAGAAGTATAATGAAATTAGTTTTGCCAAATTCCTGTATAGTTTATTCAGTTTCTTTAGCTTTCCAAATAGATTTGTTCAAGATTACCTGTTCGTCTTAAAGCTCTCAAAACCATAAATGTCAAGGACTCCAATAAGAGATTTGGAATTAGGATCCTGCCCAATTGAGAAGTTAATTTTATCCACCAACCTGCGAATGATGAAATAAATATAATTCATTGCTCCATAAACATCATGTATGCAGTGTACCACCTGATACTCCGCTTTTATTTGGAACTACAGACCACTTTAATCAAAGAAGTGAGCAGAATATCTAATCATAAGTTAAAATTCTAACAAATTACCAGTCAAACAAGCGGGAATATATTGTCTTTGCTAAACCATCCCTACTAACTGTTGCATTAAGAGGATCAAGACTTCTCTTAATAACTTCCTCAGGAGTAATCATCACGCGTTTGCACAGAGCATCTTCCAATACTTGTGGATCACACCTGAAATAACGATAGATTTAATAGCTACAAAGACCAGCTCATGGATAATTAGATGTCTGAAGATAAAGGTGCTACACAAGTTCAGTCATACATGAGAAGTTCTGCGGTCATTTTAAGATGGAACTTAGCACTGTCATTTTTTGGAACTGATGAATCAACTTCTTCCCCTTTAGCAAATTCGATATTGCCAAGATGAAGAATTGCAGCGACAACTCTGAAAATAGCGTCCTAAGGAAGAAAGAAAGACGAATATTTGAGCAACTTCACATCAATTTTGAACTACGAATCTTTTGCACTGCAGAGACATGGTTTGAGGTCCATGGCAAGTAATACCTGTTCCTTCTCACTGATTCCAACAATATCCATAGCTCTTCGAGTGGCGAGATAGTCACGGGCATCACTAACACCAACAAGCTCATAGCAATTTGATTGATTAAGATAATGAAACGATTTGGGGTTTCCCAGTTTATACTTCTCAACTTCCTGGCAAAAACATGACAGACTATAAGTACAATATCCAATTATGAAACCGATGGTCATGCACCACAGAAGTAGACAAGATTTTATTCGAGAAAGATAGTACTTACCTCTTGTGGTGCTGCACAAAGAAGGTAAAAACAGTGGTAATTACGCTCAGGATCAGATATCTGGCAAACACGTGATCTCTCAAGAAGGTATGTTCTGATGGCTGCGCCTGATATCCGACCATGTTTATCAAATTGTATCTCAACGAATTTTCCGAACCGACTGCAGAAGTATGTTGGGGAAATATAAATATAAGCAAAACCACCAACAGCTTTCTTGATTGTTGTACTTTTGCATAGAAGTATAAACTAAAGGTAGCATATGGTGAATCAGGAGCTAACATAGTCATTGACAGTGACGACGGGGAATAATACGGTAGTATATCCACAAATCAAATATAAATAACAAACAAAACGAAAAAGAGCATCTGTGTATCCAACAAAAGCTACCCAAAGAAACTAACTTTACAAAGAAATTGATAGTGAAGTCCTGCTTAACAACTGAAAACTTTGTAAAAAGGACGCATGGTTCTCTTAAGAATCATCTGGAGGTGATAGTTATCCTTGGAATTATGTGATGAAATAATGTAAAATAAAAGCCTTTGGTATTGATCTTTTGTTGACTGAATCATTTGATGATATATTACCAACAGTGTCTCACCTGGAATTGTTATTTCTAACAGTTTTGGCATTGCCGAATGCTTCGAGAACTGGATTTGACTACACCCAATCAGTTAGTACAAATATCAGTTAGACCACAAAAATAAAGTAAAAGGTGTGAAAAAAATCTAAGGAAATATAAAAAGAATTAATTAGGACTAAGTTTTGGTCAGGTAGCTTACTTCTAAAACCTGCTGTTCAACTGTTCGTCCTTCAGTGGCCACACGACCACCCAAATAGGCAAGGTAACGCATAAGCATTTTCGTAGTCTCCGTCTTACCAGCACCACTTTCTCCACTAACCAGGATAGAGTTGCTTTTCCCCTCGTTGATCATTGCCCTGATCCAGTGAGATTGTTTCAGCATAAGCATTTGTCCTTCAACAATCAAACCTTACCCTATCAAGGTGAACTAGAGATTACCTATACGCAACATCTGCAACAGCAAAGACATGAGGGCTTAACTCCCCAAATGGTGCTCCCTTGTATTGTTCCATCATGTGAGCATCATAGATATGAGGCAATCTTTGGAAAGGATTAATAGCAATAAGAATATTGCCCGTGTATGTCTGCCAAGATACAAAACATCAGCGCAACCTTACTAGGGTCTAAGCCCTTCAATTGCAATTAGGATCTTCCGTGATCAGTTCTCACAATTTAACTAAACAAAATTAAAAAGCTCACATAGATCTCATTGAGTTCGTATCTAGATGACAAATTCTGCAGAACCCCAGGCTCGTGCAAATAAGATAACTTTGTCATGTCATCTACTCCACCGGCAGGAGCTTCCATGTCCTTCGGATATACTGCTGATAAATCTGCAGCAACCTACAGAAAGGAAAAAAAGAATAATCAATGGAAGGAAATCCTTATCAGATCTTCAAGATTTAAAGACTTACTCTCTTACAGATCAACCAAGAACCTACAATATCACCTAATCATTTGTTTACGCATGAGCATAAAAGTGTGTATAAAATTTTTGAAAGCAGTGACTGTAAAATATCTCTCAAATGGGGTGGTTAAGTATCACTAAATGCAAGCATAACCAATTAAGTAGAATGTCATTACTCTTAGGAAATTTGCATACCTTCTTCCCACTGGAAGTCTCAATTTCAGCTTCTTTGCCATTAATTTTAGATACTTTTCCGTCAATCCAAGCCAAACTCGCATCTTCAATCCACACATTAGAACCCACAATGATGTTGACTGGAGTGCCCTGCAACAAATTAAGTATTCACATTCCACACATATATCAGAGAAAAACTGGTTGGCATATAATTAATTTAGTCTCCGTAAATGGTGAAATAATCTCAAGAAGTCATAATGGCACTCTTATTATTCACATCTTCCCAGTGATTACAAAAAGGTTTCTAAGAAATTCCTAAGATATTCCGAAGATATTATGACACAGATCTTATGCAACTGATCGTAACTTATTATGCCATATTGCCATTATTAGAATAAAGAAAGGCAAAAAGTTGCAGCAGCACCAAGTCAAGGCCCATCATTTTCATTTTTGCCTATACACTGTAAACTTGTAAATTCTACTTCCCAAGATCGTATCCCCAACCATAATGTAGATAATTATTACTTATCACTTGATAATTCACAGACTGTGCTGCAAAAAGAGAAGCTAGGGCAAAGGTACATTTTATAAAACACACACGAGCATCATGACTCGTTATAAATAATGATGATGGACATATGAATATATTATGATTCTTCTTGTGCCAGTGCATAAATGAGTTTGTCATGACCAAATTCTATTTGAAATTGGCATCGTCGGCAAACTTTTTCACATAGGTGAATCACATTTTTCATCAAAACAGGCATTTTGGAATTGTATACATTTTTGTTTGTTGTGCTCCTATACTTAGAATTTTGAACATTATAATCAAAAACAAGCAACCAAGTCTGTAAAGCTAACTTACCATTTTGTAGATTTGAAGAAAACACAGTTACGTGTAATTTCCTTTCTAGCAATTTGACTTCATTAAAACATCACTCAAATCTATACGTTCAGTTACTTCTATTTTGTTCTAGATCGTCAATCTCTTCACTATATCGTACGGATATGTAGATCTAACCATTCTATTTCCACACATCTGATTCCTGGACTCTTCGGTCACTAACTTAATCCTCTCCCAGAAATGAAATGTTCACTATATCATAATGGCGATCATCATCTGTGATGAAACATGTCGGAAAACAACATTTCGGTTGCAGAGATTTGAGAAATCCGTACGAATCGAAAAGAAAAAACAGAAACCAAAATTTTCTGAAGAAATGAAGAATTAGGTTTTCGTTATTTTTCTTCCTTGTCGTGTTAATGATCTCGTGTCGATTGATTTGTGGATTTGACATTTCTTTCTACTCCTTTAAATTCGCTTTTGATTTCTGTAAATCTCTCTGCAACTTTGTAGGAAACTTGGTGGCTGCTAAACTCTCACTCTCTCTCTCTCTCTCTCTCTCTCTCTCTCTCTCTCTGTGTTTCTTACTCGTTGCAATTTTTTTGCCCTTAACAAGACGAGCCCTTTATGCGGACGATTTGCGGCAATTTGGGAATCATGGCGATGGCCGTTGGATTTTATATCTATCTCTTGTAATGAGCGGGAGAAAAATATGTGTGATCGATGATGATCCTGGTATACAAAGGCATGAGATTTAACGGTCTGGAATTTGGGATAATAATCACAATTCCAAACAAACATTGAAAAAGAACTCTTCGGGTCCGTTTGGGCATGTCCAAAATGGAGGCTGTAGGAGGGTGTAGTTAGGGGTGAGCATGGGCTGGGCCCAATTTTACCTCATCCGCATCTAATCCAATTCATTACGGATTGTAAATTTGGCATCTGCATCCAATCCAATATCCAACGGATTTGCATCCAATGGATGCACGGATGGACGGATTAGGTACGGATAATACAATGGATTTGTTTTAGTTAAAGTTTACAATGAAAAAATAAAGCCAACATAGGTAACTTCTTATAAAACCTACACATTCTATATATGTATACAAATATAAAAGTGTCATGGACAACAACACTTCAAGCAAACACCTTAAGAATTTCTTAACTATCTATGTATTTTTAGAAAACTATACAAATATCCTTAATCAAGCGGGTATGAATGTCCAACGGATTTTCAAGGTTGCATCCGAGTCCAATCTGTAATCCATCAGATTTCAAGAATCCCATCTGCATCCAACCCATTAGCGAATGTTCTGGACATCCATTCGCAAAAATACAGTTGATCTCGGTTAAATCCGCGGATTACGGGCCAAATGCTCACCCCTAAGTGTAGTATAGTTGAGGGTGTAGTGTTGTTGGGTTAAGGTGTATGGCATGTTATGATTGGGCTGCATAGGAACTACCTAGTGTATTCAAAGTATCCCAAATGCGTACTAGGAATGCATACCTCAGATCCGGGTATCCTACTACCTCCTTTGGCAACATTTGACTACCGCATTTTATTCTAATACTATATATGAATAGATATGATCATATGGTCTTTTACCAAAACCGGAAATATACCATGTCTCAAGATATAATTGTTTCATAGTGATTTTGCGGAAACTCATCCAAACTCTCACCCCAACCAAATTCCTTTGGATACTCATGTATCCCTCAAAAGTTCAGTTGTTCTTGTGGAAAGCTATTAATGAAGGTCTGTCATCCCTCAGCATTCTCAACCGCATCTAACTCACCAACTCCAATATATGCCCTCAATGCGGTATTAATCCTAAAACGTCCAAATACATTCTGTTTCACTGTTAAATAGTTACAGATTCTTGTAACCTCCTGCTATTTCACCTCACAAACAACCAAAATACCACTCATAATATACCCATCAGATGATCGTTTCCCAACTCCTCAAAACAAAATCCAATGCCCCTGTCACCACATCTTTCTGCTTCATTTTTTGGTCCTTATGGATCTCCAGAAATGATGTAGTTTATCGCCAGCAACAACCTAATCTGGCGAGCATAATGCAAATGGCCATCAAATTCCAGCAGGAATATTCTTGGACCCGGAACCACCTACATCCGGTATTACCTGGGATGCAACCATATCCAAATCCAGCACAAAGAACACCAGCTTCATGGGATGGATCAAGCCCCACTTAGATTGGATTAAAATAACACGGACAGAGCAGCAAGGGTATATCCCGGAATATTGGGAGCCGGTATTATGGGCGAAAAGAGGAAGCCGGCACAATCATAGCAATAGCACCACCACTAGGCATTATCACTGCACTTACAGCGGAAACTTGGGCTATGCTCATTGATAGGTGCCAAATATTGCATTATTTCTTATCATTTTATTGGCACTTATCCCATTTTGCATACCATTAATTAACCTTTTAGAATGAATTCTGTATTTTACTCTCCTCAAGGATAAATACTTAATATTGCTTAATTTTTCATTTTTAGGTACCAAATAAGGGCTAGATGAGTTGCGGAGCCAAAAGAGTAAAGACACGGGAAAAGGCCAGCAGAAACTCTAGCGGAAAAGAAGTGCAGAATGTGGTATGGAAGACTCAAGGATAGAAGTGGGCTTAAAAAGGAATAAATTGTTCTTAAAGAAGAAGTGGTCTCAAGATTGTCTAAGCCCAAACTCATTTTCTAAAGCCTAAAATCCAAACCCAAACCCGTTTTTCCCTTCAGCCGTCAGATTGGATCTACTCCATCATCCAACGGTCGCTTCATCAGAGTGCATCGAGCTTTGATGTTCCTGTCTAACATCATAGCACCTAACTCCATCTTGGACTATCAGTTTTGATGTATCTCACATCCAAAGGTCGCTCCACACCCATTTCTATCGCGCCGCTGGATCACTCCATCACCTTTTCATCCTACGGATTCCCCTCACCAATCATCAAAACTTGATGTCCCGTCTAACACCTAAGCACCTAATACCTATACCCCCAAACAAACAACCCCTAGCCAAACCTAATCGAGTTCTTCTTCCACCTTTTCCCCTCTCCACTGCTACACCCATGTCCGCCACCAACTCCGTCGCTGCCACCACCATAACTCCCACTAAAAGCCATCATGGCTTCCAACAACCAAAACCCATCACCCATATCACGTTCTATATCTTTCTCAACGACTAATTTCGCCTATTTTCACGCCACTGAACCCTAGGAGTGAAGTTGGTGAAATTGGTTAATGAGCTAGACAAATTGGAGGCATGGGTAGCATTAGGAGAAGAAATAGAGGCATGGGTCGAAGCTCTCAAGTGTTTTCAGAGATTAGGTATGAATTAATTTCAATTTTTATGAAACCCTAAATTCACTGTTTTGGGGATTTTTGAGGGAAACTCATGTAAACTATAAATAGATGCTTTGGGTGTTTGTATTGAAAATGCTTGGACGAGTCAAGTACCAAATACTTGAGTTCTCAGTAAAAATTTCATCTTATTTTCTTGTCTTGCTTTTGGAGAATTCTCCATGTTGTTCACAACTGCTAGTAACATGCTAGGAGTTGTGTTCATGTTCTAAGCTTCATAGCTAGGGTTTAGATGAAACCCTTAACCTTAATTCTATGTTGTTTATGTTAATTGCTTTTGTTCCTGCTATGCTTTACTGTCTAGGACAGATTTAACCTAGTGTTCAACATATTACTTTCACCTTGACTGTCAAGCATCCTAGGTAGTTAGAATCATTCTATGTTGTACTTCACTTGTATTCAATTGAATGTTATTGATCTTTGATTAGTTTTTATTTAAGCAGACAATTAATGCTATGACTTAATATATTAGTTGATGTTAAATTGTTCATCTAAGGAGTTAGAATAGTTGCAATAGCTAAACATTCTAGTATAGGTTAAGTGGTGAATTCAAAAACCCTAGTTCCCTTTTATCAAGTCTTTATACCCTCAGTTCAACCATCTTTATTGTTGTTTCAACCCAAAACACTCTTCTGTCACTGTTTAGAGTCATACTTTAGTAGAGAACAAAGAAATAACATATTTTGCATCCTCCAAGTCCCTGTGGACTTCCCCTTACTTGCACACTAGCTTCTCTTGGCCTTGTGCACTTGCAAGTATCATTTGAACATAGTTTAGGATCTCTTTCTATACCTATCAAGTTCTTGGCGCCACTGCAGGGGACTCGGTAGCGGTGTTGTGTTCTTTCTTTGTTTTTTTTCTTGCATTCTCATCCATCTTAGCTTCATTCTTGCATCTTACATGCTGTTCTTGCTGTCTTGTTCTTGCTTCTTGTACATGTTTACATCTTGTTGTTCTAATATTATACATTTGCATCTTTAGCTCAGTTTTTGTTGTTAGCATTCTAGTAGCATACTCTTCCTTCTTAACTTGCATAAAGCATTGCATTTCCTCTTACTTGCTGTTACATCTTGCAACCTCAGCTTACATCCATCTTAGATGTGCATCTCCTGTCTTGTATTTGCACTCTTGCTTTCTTGCAGTTGCACTGACCTGCAGCCCTTGCTGCTGCTGCATTTCCCTGGTTCTGCTCCTGGTGCAGCTTCTCCTTGCTGATGCTGCTAGGCCCTGCCTTATTAAGCTGTTGCTAGTAGTGTTGAGAAGCTGCTGGGCTAGAAGTCCTCTGCTGGGTTGTGCAAGCCTGTTGAGCTGTGGTCTTGTGAGCTGTTGGGCATGTTGCTGAAGGGCTTGTGCTATTGAGCTGCTGCTGAGAACCATCAAAGCGCAACTGGGTTTCCCTCCAAAAAGGTAAGCCTAACCTTTTAGCTAAGCCCAACTGGGCCTCATTAAAATTTATTGGGTTTGTAATTAAGTGTTTATATTTGGGCTTGTAATAATTTTTATTTTTATTTTTATTTTTTTCAGTGGGCTTGTAATTTAATTTAGACTGTGGGCTCCTAGCTTTAAGAAAAAAAAAACTCCTGTTAGGCTTCAAATTTTTGAGCCCAATCCAACTTCACCCAACTAGGCCCATCTCTCAAACAACCCAACTGGGCCTCATTTAAACCAAATTTTGGGCTCCTCTCCTTTTCATTAAAACCAAAATTTTGCTCTCAATTCAAAACCAAATTTTGAAACCCAACAAAACCAAACTTTCTAAAAACCCTTTTAAAACCAAATTGTGGGCTTTGTTTTCTCCATTATCTGTAGGCTTGTTATTTCATGATTAATTTGGGATATGATTGTAACCTTTAGAGACCAATCAAATAGACTAATTAGAGTCAATCTAGTAGACCCAATTGACATACCCACAACTTCTGAGGAAAACACACCGGACCAACCTGAGACAATGGGAGAACCCCGTACTCTCAAGGATTACATGTACCCCACAAGGGCAAGCCATCCCTCCTGTATTGTTTTGCCAGAAGCTAATGGTCATTATGAGCTAAAATCAAGCACAATACAAATGCTTCCCGTGTTTAGAGGAGTCGACAATGAAAACCCTTACCATCACGTGAGAGAATTTGAGGAGATATGTGGAACTATACGTTTCACTCAAATGTCCGACGAGACCTTAAAGTTAAGGCTATTTCCTTCTCTTTGAAGGAAAAATCCAAGGTCTGGCTGTATGCTTTATAGCCACAATCCATCATGACATGGGACGACCTCACAAAGGAGTTTTTGCAAAAAAAAATTCCCAAATCACAAGACTGCGACAATTCGTCAAAGTCTGAATAGCTTTGTGCAATTGGAGGGTGAAACCTTAGCTAGATACCTGGAGAGATTCAATGAATTATTGCTCCAATGTCCCCACCATGGTTTTGAAAAATGGAGACTTGTGCAAATTTTGTATGAGGGTCTAGATGTGTCCACCCGAACAACTGTAGAGTCAATGTGCAATGGGATATTCGTAAACAAAACTGTTGATGCGTCTTGGGACTTCTTAATTGAAGTAGCTCAGAAGACTCAACAGTGGGAATCCATTCGTGAACCCAGGAAGACTACACTTGTAGCTAAGGTTCATAGGATTGAGTCAGATTTTGAGGGAAGTGCAAAAATCGCATCATTATTTAGGAGAATAGAAGAGTTAGAGATGCAGAAAAATATCAAACCTTTTAACACTACTCTCCGTGAACATGTCTAAATGTTCGTATGTGCTGCTTGTCATGATCCCGACCATCAACTCAGTAACTGCCCAGATTTGCTTGCACTCCAGGAATCTAGGCTTGAGCAAGCACACGCTATGTTTCAAAAACAAGAGCATAACCCCTATTCTCAGACCTACAATCCAGGATGGAGAAACCATCCAAATTTTTCATGGTCCAAAGGTCCTGCTCAAGGAGGACCATCTCAACCCAATCAATGCTATCAAAACAATCAAGGCTATCAATACCCTAGAAATCCTCAGCAGCAGTCGTACCCTCAATACACTGCTGAAAAGAAATTGTCTAGCATTGAAGAGAGTATCAATCAGTTGACCCAACATCTGCTGAAAAATGAGAAAGCGACTGATCAACGAGTCTCAGCTCTGGAACTACAGATAGGTCAAATTTGCGATACACTGAACACAAGAGAAAAGGGTAAACTTCCTAGCCAAACCCAAAAAAATCCAAAGAGAATATTTCAAGCAGGCACATCATCTTGATATGAAACCTCACCCGATCAAGTCCATTCCATCACCACTCTCCGAAGTGGTAAGATTGTTGAGAACAATATAGGCATGCCACAAACAAATGAATCTGAGCGAAACTTAGCACTGCCTCACCACCAAAGGAAACCTCCAGTTTATAAAAAGAGTCCGAGCACATTAGTGAAGCCGACAATCCCATTGCTGTGAATGTCCCTTTACCTCCTAATGCTCCTGTTGCTCCATATCCTCAGAGGTTAGTTCATCAACAAAAAAGCACCCACTACAATGAGATGTTAGAAATGTTCAAAAGAGTCAACATCAACATCCTTTTCTTGAGGAAATTAAGCAAATCCCTGCATATGCCAAATTCCTCAAAGACTTGTGTACTCAAAAGCACAAGCTTAATGTGCACAAACGTGTTTTCTTAGCTGAACAGGTGAGTTCCATCATTCTGAACAAAACTCCACCCAAGTTTAAGGACCCAGGTTGTCCAACAATTTCTTGCACTATAGGAAACCACACGGTCAGTAGAGCTTTATTAGATCTAGGTGCAAGTGTGAACCTTCTGCCATATTCTGTTTATGAGCAGTTAGGTCTTGGAGAGTTGAAACCAACATCCATAACTCTCCAATTGGCAGACCGATCCGTGAAAGTTCCTCGTGGGGTGGTAGAAGATGTTTTGATTAAGGTTGAAAAATTCTACTTTCCTGTAGACTTCATTGTCTTAGACACTCAACCTGTACAAAACCCAGACTGTCACATTCCTGTCATTTTAGGACGTCCTTTCTTGGCAACGTCCAATGCGATCATCAATTGCCGTAACGGAGTGTTGAAACTGTCTTTTGGAAACATGACTGTAGAATTGAATCCGTTTGATGTTAGTCAACAGCATGTGAGTCTTGATGATGAAGATGTACATGAGATTAATATGATGGAGAGTTTGATACAAGATTCACTGACTAGCATTTTATCAATAGATCCCTTGCAAGCATGTCTGGAAGAAGTTAACTTGGAGTTGTATGATGATGAATACATTGGTGAAGTCCAATCTTTGCTCGAATTTGTACCTCATATGGATATCACTGAATGGCAGACTAAAGTGGAACAACTCCCACTTTCTGAGAAGTCTGTTATATCTTCGGATGAGTCTCCTAAGGCCAAACAGGAATTGAAACCATTACCTGATACTTTGAAGTATGCATTTCTAGGTCCTTCTGATACCTTACCTGTTATCATTTCTTCACGATTAAATATAGAACAGGAAAACAAGCTTTTAGCAGTACTTAAGGAGCAGAAAGAAGCCTTAGGATGGACCATCTCAGATCTCAAAGGAATAAGTCTCACCATTTGCATGCACCACATTAATCTTGAAGAGAATGCCAAACCATCTAGGGAAATGCAAAGGAGACTTAATCCTAACATGAGAGATGTTGTTAAGAGTGAGATCTTGAAACTACTTGATGCGGGTATCATATATCCGATTTCAGATAGTAAATGGGTGAGTCCCATTCAAGTTGTGCCTAAGAAGTCAGGCATTACTGTAGTTCAGAACGAAAAGAATGAGTTAGTCCCTTCACGTACAACCACAGGATGGCGAGTATGTATCTACTACAGGAAGTTGAACACAGTAACAAGAAAAGATCACTTCCCCCTTCCCTTCATAGACCAAATGCTAGAACGTGTGTCTGGACACAGTCACTACTGTTTTCTAGATGGCTTTTCCGGTTATAACCAAATTCACATTGCATCGGAAGATCAGGAAAAAACTACATTCACGTGTCCATTTGGGACATTTGCCTTTAGACGTATGCCCTTCGGGATGTGTAATGCACCTACTACTTTTCAGCGTTGCATGATGAGCATTTTTTCAGACATGATAGATAGTTTTCTCGAGATCTTTATGAATGATTTCTCTGTGTTTGGTTCCTCTTTTGACGAATGTTTGGACCATCTTGTCCTTGTGTTATCTAGATGTAAACAAAGGAGTCTGATTTTAAATTGGGAAAAATGTCATTTTATGGTGAACTCCGGCATAGTTCTAAGACACATTGTCTCAGAAAAAGGAATTGAAGTAGATAAAGCTAAAGTCGACCTCATTCAACATTTACCACAACCCCACTCTGTGAAGGGGATTCGATCATTTCTAGGTCACGCTGGTTTTTACCGGCGATTCATCAAAAACTTTAGCCAAATCTCAAGACCTCTGTGTAATCTACTTGCATAAGATGTTGTCTTTAACTTCGATGTTGCTTGTGTGAAGGCGTGGGAAGAACTCAAGACTCTCCTTACCTCAGCTCCTATTGTCCAACCACCCGATTGGAAATTACCATTCAAACTCATGTGTGATGCATCTAATTATGCCATTGGCGCTGTTTTAGGACATCGCGTTGATAGACTACCATATGTGATATACTATGCTAGTAAAACACTTAATGACGCTCAACTCAATTATTCGACTACCGAGAAGAAGTTACTTTCCGTGGTATTTGCATTAGACAAGTTTAGATCTTATTTGATAGGATCTAAGATCATCATATACACTGACCATGCGGCTTTGAGATTCCTTCTTTCTAAGAAGGATGCTAAAGCTCGCCTTATTCGATGGTTACTCTTATTACAGGAATTCGACATCGAAATCCGTGATAAGAAAGGTTGTGAGAATGTGGTTGCTGATCACTTGTCTCGATTAACTAGTGAGTCTATTGATGAATCTGTGTTGATTAGAGAATCATTCCCTGATGAACAATTGATGTCTGTGTCAAACCTTCCTTGGTTTGCCGACATTGTTAACTACCTTGCTACAGGTAGAATGCCCTCACATTGGTCGAGACAAGACCGCTCCAAGTTCTTGGCTGAAGTTAAACATTTCCTTTGGGACGACCCATATTTGTTTAAGTACTGCCGAGACCAAATCATTAGGAGATGTGTCCCCAACATTGAACAGAAAGAAGTGATATCGTTCTGTCATGACCAAGCATGTGGAGGGCATTCCAGTGCCAAGAAAACTGCTGCAAAGATCTTGCAGTGTGGGTTTTACTGTCCATCGTTGTTTAGAGACTGCCATGAGTATTGTATTACTTGTGAGCGCTGTCAAAAGCTAGGAAGTATTTCGAGGAGAAACATGATGCCGTTGAATCCGATTTTGATCATTGATCTATTTGATGTGTGGGGGATTGACTTCATGGGTCCATTTCATACTTCTGAAGGCAAATTATACATCCTAGTTGTTGTTGATTATGTTTCTAAATGGGTTGAAGCTGTTGCAACCAAGACAAATGACCACAAGGTGGTACTCTCATTTATGAAGGAGAACATATTTTCACGTTTTGGTACTCCTAGAGCTATAATCAGTGACGGTGGTTCATATTTCTGTAACAAGTATTTTGAGTCTTTAGTACGCAAGTATGGCATAACTCACAAGGTTGCAACTCCGTACCATCCTCAGACGAGTGGACAAGTAGAAGTTTCTAATAGGGAGATTAAGCACATTCTGGAGAAGACGGTCAACCCGTCGAGAAAAGATTGGTCATTAAGACTAAATGATGCTTTGTGGGCCTATAGAATAGCTTATAATACACCAATTGGCATATCCCCTTATCGTCTGGTGTATGGAAAGCCATGTCATCTACCTGTGGAATTAGAACATCGATCTTACTGGGATATCAAGAAACTTAACTTTTCTCTCGACAAGGAAGGTTCTCAACGGAAACTTCAACTCAATGAGTTAGAAGAATTGAGGAATGATGTTTATGACAGTGCCAGGCTGTATAAGCAAAAGATGAAGTTGTTTCATGATAAGCGTATTATGCGCAAGTCATTCACACCGGGTCAGAAAGTTTTGTTATACGACTCTCGGTTGCATTTTTTTCCAGGAAAATTGCGGTCCAGATGGACCGGCACGTTCCTAGTACACACGGTATTCCCTCATGGAGCTGTGGAACTTGAAGATGTCTCCAACAAGAACATTTTCAAAGTGAACGGGCAAAGATTGAAACCGTTCCTTGAACCAATTCCACCTGACAGTGAGACAACCGATCTGGAGGATCCCGTCTATGTGGCCTGATTGGTCCACCCTTGTACATAAACCAGGTTGAACATTCCATTTTATTTTACCTTTTCTGTACAGTTCTTTCTTTTGCACTTTTTAAACATTGAGGACACTGTTTAATTTAGGTTTAGGGGTGATGATCAGTATATACCCTTATAACATGCTATAATTGAAAACAGAACTCTTTCTTTTTGAAAAAAAATAAATCAAAAATCAAAATTAAAAAATGATAAAAAAACATAAAAATGAAGCTCATTTACCTTGAAATGTTGACTCTTGTGCATGTATGTAAACATAAGGATTCTTAGTCTAGATATGTAGGCACCCTGATTCTAGCACAATTTACATCGTGATAAGAAACTTGCACACGCACGATCTACCAATACATGTATAACCTAAACCTTTAGGTGTTCTAACGGAAGTTTTAGTTGCCAATCACTTTAGAATACTGAACGACTTTACTAGCTTGTTCTTTGGTTGGTTGGTATAGAAGGTGGAGGTTACATTAAGAAAAACAACCATTGAATTTAACTGGGTGCATCAAAAAGGGCTAACTCTAGCTAGAGTCATGTAATTTTTGTTTCTTGTTGTCTATGTATCAAAAGAGTTATTATGTTGTAAAGATCAATACAAAAAAAAAATCAAGTATTTATCAATTCCATATGTGTCATGTAAAGAAAATAGTTCTCTCTTGTCCAAAAATAAAAGAGAGTAGTCAATGTAAATAAGAGTCATGTAAAGAGTCATTTTTTGTTTTAGTGTATCAAGCAAGGAAGGATGTATGCCATTGATGTATAACGCGAGTAATTGTGAAATACCTCCAACACATTCACAATTCTTGTAAAGCCGGACAACTAGCTTGATTTCGACCTCGGTTCTTAGCCTAAAAACTATCTCTTGGTGATTAGTAGTCATAACTTCCGATCTTTCTTTACACATGTGTAGATACACTTTACACTCTTATCACATGTCTTTAGTTGTTATCAGTGTTAAGATTGTGCCTTTGATAGCTAGATTGACATCTCCATTTTGCTGTGAGCTTAAACTGTCTTGCACATGTCACATTTGATGGAATCTGAGCTTATATTTTGGCCTAGAACTTTGTGGGTATGTTCTAAGCAAACCCTCACGAGACTTCACTCGTCCACTAGGGAAACTTAGTGGTTCAAAAGGCTTATTGCATTCTTTAAATGCAATCGAGAAACCAGCAACAGTGGTATAGTTAGGATTTCCTTAGTTTCTGTTTTACTTGAGGACAAGTAAAATTCAGGTTTAGGGGTATTTGATAGGTGTCAAATATTGCATTATTTCTTATCATTTTATTGGCACTTATCCCATTTTGCATACCATTAATTAGCCTTTTACAATGAATTCTGTATTTTACTCTCCTCAAGGATAAATACTTAATATTGCTTAATTTTGCATTTTTAGGTACCAAATAAGGGCTAGATGAGTTGCGGAGCCAAAAGAGTAAAGACACGGGAAAAGGCCAGCAGAAACTCTAGCGGAAAAGAAGTGCAGAATGTGGTATGGAAGACTCAAGGATAGAAGTGGACTAAAAAAGGAATAAATTGTTCTTAAAGAAGAAGTGGGCTCAAGATTGTCTAAGCCCAAACTCATTTTCTAAAGCCTAAAATCCAAACCCAAACCCGTTTTTCCCTTCAGCCGTCAGATTGGATCTACTCCATCATCCAACGGTCGCTTCATCAGAGTGCATCGAGCTTTGATGTTCCTGTCTAACATCATAGCACCTAACTCCATCTTGGACTATCAGTTTTGATGTATCTCACATCCAAAGGTCGCTCCACACCCATTTCTATCGCGCCGCTGGATCACTCCATCACCTTTTCATCCTACGGATTCCCCTCACCAATCATCAAAACTTGATGTCCCGTCTAACACCTAAGCACCTAATACCTATACCCCCAAACAAACAACCCCTAGCCAAACCTAATCGAGTTCTTCTTCCACCTTTTCCCCTCTCCACTGCTACACCCATGTCCGCCACCAACTCCGTCGCTGCCACCACCATAACTCCCACTAAAAGCCATCATGGCTTCCAACAACCAAAACCCATCACCCATATCACGTTCTATATCTTTCTCAACGACTAATTTCGCCTATTTTCACGCCACTGAACCCTAGGAGTGAAGTTGGTGAAATTGGTTGATGAGCTAGATAAATTGGAGGCATGGGTAGCATCAGGAGAAGAAATAGAGGCATGGGTCGAAGCTCTCAAGTGTTTTCAGAGATTAGGTATGAATTAATTTCAATTTTTATGAAACCCTAAATTCACTGTTTTGGGGATTTTTGGGGGAAACTCATGTAAACTATAAATAGATGCTCTGGGTGTTTGTATTGAAAATGCTTGGACGATTCAAGTACCAAATACTTGAGTTCTCAGTAAAAATTTCATCTTATTTTCTTGTCCAGTTTTTGGAGAATTCTCCATGTTGTTCACAACTGCTAGTAACATGCTAGGAGCTGTGTTCATGTTCTAAGCTTCATATCTAGGGTTTAGATGAAACCCTTAACCTTAATTCTAGGCTGTTTATGTTAATTGCTTTTGTTCCTGCTATGCTTTACTGTCTAGGACAGATTTAACCTAGTGTTCAACATATTACTTTCACCTTGAATGTCAAGCATCCTAGGTAGTTAGAATCATTCTATGTTGTACTTCACTTGTGTTCAATTGAATGTTATTGATCTTTGATTAGTTATTCTTTAAGCATACAATTAATGCTATGACTTAATATATTAGTTGATGTTAAATTGTTCATCTAAGGAGCTAGAATAGTTGCAATAGCTAAACATTCTAGTATAGGTAAGTGGTGAATTCAAAAACCCTAGTTCCCTTTTATCAAGTCTTTATACCCTCAGTTCAACCATCTTTATTGCTGTTTCAACCCAAAACACTCTTCTGTCACTGTTTAGAGTCATACTTTAGTAGAGAACAAATAAATAACATATTTTGCATCCTCCAAGTCCCTGTGGACTTCCCCTTACTTTCACACTAGCTGCTCTTGGCCTTGTGCACTTGCAAGTATCATTTGAACATAGTTTAGGATCTCTTTCTATACCTATCACTCATCGCCTCTAAAACGACAACGGATTGGAGGTGGCCAAAAGTGCAATTCGAAACGGATTCTGAGAATTCAATGAGATTTCTAACCTCAGACGCTAATGCGCCATGGTATATTTCTCATCAGATTGCAGAAATTAAGCAAAGGTTTATCCAAATTCAGCACATCGTCAGACACGCCTATAAGGAAGGAACTCAAGCGGCAGATGGGTTGGAAAATCGAGCGACATATGATTGCTCTCTAGGGAAACTCACAACAACAGTATGGGATAATGTAATTTCCCAACCTATTCGTTCTATTGTAATAGCAGACTCTACGGGCATAACATACCCACGTGTAATTTTAGTTTAATCCAATAAAATGCATGCTTCAAAAAAAATATATTAACATATTTTCTTTTGATTGATCATTTCTCCCCTTCCTTTTACGGCATTTGAAGAACTGAAACCAAGTTTATGTGGTTAATTTTCTCTAAATTTCCTTGTTCATTCATCTTTTTTTTTTATTCTTCTTTTTATTTATCAAGTTTAGTTGTCAAAACTATAAGTATTTATTTCCAATCTACTAATAGCTAAGTCTCATATTAAGATAGTAAGTATAGTTGATCATTAGACTTCACGGCGTTCATCGACTGAAGACGAAGATCTACTAAGGGGAGCTTGTGGAACTTCATCAATAAAAGATATGTGGAGACTTGAACTCATCTATCACTCAAAAGTCTATCTACTCTATCTCCTATTTGACACAAAAGTCGTATAGCTATATAGACTTCGATTATACACATTTGGTATTTCGAGTTGAGTTTAACTCGCTTACATATTTCTCGAAATATGTGTTGGTAAGCTTTCGCTTTAACCAAGTTCATCTTATATTCTTGACGAAAGTCAAAAGATGAACATGTGAAAATCGCCTGGTAACATCTTACATGATTTGTGTGAGACAATCATTTGATGTAGACTCAGAATGTTTCGTATTGATCATTCGATCACTTGAAAATTGCTTTGAAGTTGAGACAGCTATTGTCGTCTTCTAAGAATGTTTCAATGATTGAAATGGGAGTTTAGAACAATTAACCATGATTGGATATAGCACAGTATGCGTACTTGTATGCTAAATTGTTGCATGTTATTCCAAGTCCGAGAACCATAGTATGCATACCCGTGTGCGTACTAGTTGGTTAATGAAAGTCCGAGAACTTAGTATGCATACTCGTATGCGTACTGGCGTAAAGTTCATGTCCAAAATTCAACTGAGTTTGGAGGTATGCGTACCCATTCGCATACTGGCAAACCCAAACTTAGTTCGGCCACTTAGGTATGCGTACCCGGTTGCATACTTGAGTAGGTTATGTTCTAAAATATGTTTGTTCATGAACTAATATATTTATATATTAAGGAATGCAATTTTTTGAAAACCGTGGCTATAATTTTCATGAATTGATTCGAGTGAATCAAAATTGATTTTGCTTCAATTGTGTCTTGCATACTTCTATGAGAATACAAACAATTGAAGAACTCTAGAGCTAGTTTCATTTGAGTCATTTGAACTAGTTATGGTTAAGATAAATAAGGTTGATAAGAAAGTGTCCATATGGATAACTTCGGTTAACTATTGTTGAGCCAAAAAGGTGAACACGTTTAGGTACGGTTACTCATATCTAAATGAAGTCACTTTTCATTTGTGCGTAACAATATAAGTTTGATCTAATTGTTGAAAGATATTAGCTTGAGTCTAATCAGGTTTTTATCTAACGGTGAATATTAAATGCAAAACCTGATTGGAAGACTATATAAGAGAGAAATCTAGCAACTGGGAAACCTAATCCCCACACTTCATGTGTGATACTAGTTGTAACTATAGTTGATTCTCCTTTAGCCTTAGGTTTTTCTAAAACCCTGTAGGTTAACGACTTGAAGACTTCATTGAGATAGTGAAGCCAGACCCAACTATTTTCTCTGTAGTTGTGTGTTCTGATCTTTCTTTTTTCTATCGTATTGAGAACTATCTTCTCTAAGATTTGCTCGAGACGTAATCCCCGATTAGCAAGATAAAAAGTAGTCACAAACATCTTTGTCTCATCGTTTTTGATTCCGCAATATCTTGTTTCGCTACCATACGATTAAGATTATTGTGAGGTGATTGATGTTACTAGGTTGTTCTTCGGGAATATAAGACCGGTGTATCAATTGGTTCCTGTTCACCTTGATTTATCAAAAGACGAAACAAAACTCATAGGTATTTCTGTGGGAGACGGATTTATCTATTACCGTAGACTTTTCTGTGTGATACAGATTTGTTTATTAAAGTCTTCGAATTTGGGTCGTAGCAACTCTTAGTTGTGGGTGAGATCAGCTAAGGGATCAAGTGCGCAGAGCCTGCTGGGATTCAGAGGTGTAAGGAACGCGAATGTACCTTGATCAGTGTGAGATTGGTTAGGGCTTAACTACATTCCAGTCCGAAGTTAACTTGGAATAGGTTAGTGTATATAGCGGCTTAATACAATGTGGTGTTCAAATCTGGACTAAGTCTTGAGGTTTTTCTGCATTTGCGGTTTCCTCGTTAACAAAATTTCTGGTATCTGTGTTTTTTTTTCTGCATTATATTTGTTTATATAATTGAAATATCACAGGTTATGCGTAGTTCAATCAATTAGATAATCCAACCTTTGGTTGTTGATATAAATTGATTGACACTTGAACATTGGTCTTTGGTACCGTTCAAGTTGTTTTACATAATAATCAGGCTCGCGGATTTCTATTTGTTTGATTTGCTGATTACATTTTGAAACAAAAGTACAACTCTTGGATATATTTCCATTGATTGTGTCAGACTGTCTAGTTGATTCTCTTGGAATTATATTAGAGTTTGTCCATACAGATTGCCTAAACGAAATATTGGGTGAGGTTGTTAGACCCCCGCTTTTTCAATTGGTATCAAAGCAGGCAAACACGTTTAAGACCTTATAAGTCTGTGTTTGTAGCGATCTGACTCTATAGACAGAAGTGTTATCCTAGTAAACGTACCACCAATCTTCAATGGCTCAAATTACTTATGGTGGAAAATTTTGATGCGTGCCGTTCTTCAAGCGCGTGATTTTAAGTCATGGTTTTATGTTGTTAATGGCTATGATCCTCCAATGGTTACAGTAGAAGGTGTCTCTATTGCAAAGGATATTGGTAGAGATATGAACCTAACGAGATTCTCGCCGCAAAGAAAAATTCTGACGGTTTAAATGTTATCATCCATGCCATTACCCCATATATTCAACACCATTTGACTACTGCACTCGGTCTAAAGATGCTTGGGATATCTTAGAAATTGAATACCTCTGAAAAGGAAGGTAGGATTCAAGACCTAAATTTTGATTGAGAAACCTTCGGATGGCTGATGAAGATTCATTCGATGAGTTTAATCACAAAGTGCCTGAAATTGTTAATGCATGTTTTGCGTTGGTTAAGACTATTCCTGAAAAGGACATTATGATAAAAATTCTCAGATCGTTGCCAGCCAAATACGATTCTAAGAAACATGCCATCGTTGAAGGAAATAACCTTGATACGCTTTCCAAAAATACTCTTGTTGGGAAGTTAAAATACTTATCTTGAGCAGAACACAGTCAGAACATCTGCGTTCAATGTTGTGACCAACACAAGCGAATCTTCTAACTTGTCTTGGGCTGATGAATATTGCTCCAATCATGTTGATTTTGGTAAATCACTGATTACACAAAAGATCAGGGATGTTGTTAAAAGAAGCAAAAGATGTAAGAAACGTCTCTCTCCGGTTATTGCTTTAGATGATTCAATACAAGAAAAATCATCCTAAGTTTTCAATATCGTGCATGCTTCCGATATCCGCAATGAATTTTCATCTCTCAAAGCAGAAACTTCTTCCTACTCAAATTTTGATTCAGAGTTTGAGTCTGACAGTGAAATTTTTGATTTCTTTGATAAGTGTGAAGCAGTTCACCAAGAAAATCTCCAACTAAAGGCTTCGTTAGAGAAACTTGAATCATCACTTCAGGTGAAAAATCTTGAGATAGAAAGTCTTGATGATGAATTCACCAGAACCCTATATCCGAAGGAAAAAAAGAGTAATACTTTTAAGTGTGACCTGCAAAGGTTGTCTGGAAGTTCTGACAAAATCTCAGCAATGTTATTCGGTCAGAAATCTTTTGGAAACACAAATGGTTTAAGGTTCAAAAGAAAAACTGTGAGCACTAAAAAGTCCTTTGTTCTAGCCGGTTTTGGAATAATTGATGATTAATGTTGTGATAAACATGAGGCACATAAGCAAGACAATAAATCTTCCTTGTTTTGTTCGTTTTTTGTAAATGCAAATCATGTTCAAAATATGTGTTGGAAATTCAAGAGGAACAACAAAAGAATTGCCAAACTTCAAAATGACATGCAAACAATAAATCTGGCCTTGGGTAATCAACATGGTACTCCTGATGACAAGAAGAAATCTAAAAGAACCAGATCTAGACGAGGTAAAAAGTCTGTTTATGCAAAAAACCTTGATAAGTCACTATGTGATAAAATATGTGAGCACACGGCTCACTTCGTCACTATATGATTCTAGTGACGTCTGCATCCTCATATTTAACTTGAGAAAATGAGGATTGTTTCAAGGTTGTTCAAGTTTTGTATAATTGTTAGTTTTTTCTTGTTAAGAAAATATCTTCTTTATTAAAATGGATAATGGATCATGAATCGTAAAAAACTTTTTCAAAGTTCTTCTACGGTTTGGTTGTCCATTGGTCTATTTATATTCATTTGTGGTCAAAATGCCTTTGAAAGACACAGTTTCATGGCTCCTGTAACTAGAGATACCACAAAAAGGGATGCAGTTGAAGCAGTTAATGTGTATCTTTGTGAAGGAATCATTTTCTCAAGAAATAAGAAGGAGAGATCTACATGATGAAGAAGGTTCTTCCTCTAACTACCTCTTGTCTGTTTGTCATTTTGATAATAACTTTAGAGGTATGGTGAAGGATTTCATCAACAAAAGGAATGATTTAAAATCTCAAATCATTGTCTCTTTAGAAAAGATAGCTCACTATGAACATATGTTATCTCTAACAAATAACACCTCGCGTGGACTAAAAAGAGAACTTAGTGAGTTAGATGATATTCCTGAAGATTTAGAGGAATTAAACGATCTCATAATCAATAGGTTTTTCAATAATGAGAAGGAATTCTTGGTAGATGCTATGAGAAAGCTCTATGATATATAGGACACTTCTTATGAAAATTTATTACTGTGTTTTAAGGAGGATAACTAAGGTTTGGAATAGAAATTATTGTGAGTACACATAGTTATTGCCAACGATTTTCATCCTGCAATGTTTTTAGATTTATTTATTTAAATTCTAAAGTTTATTTGGGAGATGATTTTGCAGTATTAATCTTTATTGGTTTCATATATTGCAAAAATTATTATGGGATATGTGTGTTTGCGTCCGTGAACTATGATTGTCCCATATATGTCAAAAGTTAAGCCTATTGTGTCATCATGCAAATATTGATGGAAGATAGGATGAACTTTTGATTACAAAGATTTAGTATATGATATCATTATGCAAATATTGATAAACAATAGAATGAATCTTTGAATATTCCGCAGTATTGACCTTTCCCTGATCCACTTTTATGTGAAAGTATTGTGCGGCTCCGTAAGATCTCTTATGCTGAGCATTTCCAATTAAATTAATCATAGGTTCACTTGTGGTTAATTTAATTGAGTTTTATGGATACAAATTCATGTTTCATGTAATTTGTTAATGTCCAAAGAAATCCTCTTTTCTTGCAAAAGTAAGGTTGCTCTTGTTGTTCTTTCGGGAATGACATTTTATGGGGGAGAGTACTTATTTGAACTTGTGCTTAATTGTCAAATCTTTGTGGGGAGTGAGGCTGTGGAATGTTGTAGGAGTTTTCTTGTATCTTTATATACTACTTGATGAATGCATTTAGTTTCGACTATATGATTGCATCTAAATAAAGTTGATATGTTTTCTTTTAGTCATGAAGAATCTCTATGAGAATTTCATTATGGTCTCACTAGTTTTCGTACCTTTGCCAATTTATATTGAAAAAAAGGGGAAGAATTAATGTGTAGTTCACACTACAAATACATATGGTTTAGGGATCATTATGTAAGGGGGAGTGGTTTTCATATGAGATGAAGTATTGACTGGGGGGAGTGATACTTATCACGATAGTATTGTTGTCAAAGTTGTGATACAATTGGACTTTGATGTTGTGTAATAATATCATGACATTGTATAACAATACGAAAACATCTTGTTTTTATATATTGTTATAGCTACGGATCTTCAACAATTATGATGCTTAGTTGAACACGTTCAGAATCAATGGGGTACTTGGAAGTGACGAAGATTTTGAGTAATGTTGAAGAACCAAGGAAATCAAGCATTTGGATGACAAGCTACAAAGTTTATTTATTTTGTAATCCATATGTATTGATATTTTTGTCACTAAAATTGACAAAGGGGGAGATTGTTAGAGCACTGCTCGGTCGAACTCGCAAGCGTTGCTATCTCAAGATTGTTTGTCAAGTTTAGTTGCCAAAACTATAAGTCTTGATTTCTAGTCTACTTATAGATAAGTCTCGGATTAGGATAGTAAGTGTAGTTGAGCATTAGACTTCACGGCGTTCATCAATTGAAGACGAAGAACTACCAAGAGGGGCTTGTGGAACTTCATCAACAAAACTTATGTGGAGACTTGAACTCATCTGTAGCACCCCCTAAGGTAGCAGCTGACTAATCTAAGAGATTAACTAAATAAAGAGGCACTAAGAATCTAAATCATTACTTAAACATTCAATTAAGAAACCGGCTACAAAACTTAACCCAATACTAGACCAGCTCAGAAATATATATAAAAGAACTCCTCTCAAATGATACATATATAATAGTCATTTGGTTTACAAAACATAATATACAACATAATAAACATAACATAAGTTAACTAATTAACGGAGTCAAATCCTCGAAGCTTTCGTTGCGCAACTCTGATCTGTCTCTGAAACTGAAGTGGGAATGGGTGAGCACATCATCCCTAAAAGGGGTGCCCAATGAAAATAACATTTAACTTTCATGCAATTATTTGAAAACAATTCTTGTTTTCCCTAAACACTAAACACAACCAATTTCACAGAAGTAAACAATCATATATATGGAACTAACTCCTTCTTCAAACAATGTACTATATTGAGTGTCAACCAATTCCTTACACACCCTATTAGTTTATACTGGTGTCGACCAATTCCTTACACACCTAATACGCATAAAATATCGAATTCATGTAGATATAAATGAATGAGCAGTATCATGTATACCACGCATGGAAAATCTTATTTCCAGATAGGTGTCGACCAATTCCTTACACACCTATCATTTCCCTAATAGGTGTCGGCCACTTCCTTATACACCTATTAAGCATACAAATAGAAATTCTTATTTCCCAAATAATTCATCAAGACAAACAAAGCATTACAATTCCTTTCCAAGTAATGGAAAGATACAAAAAAATAAAGAACTTTTGTCAATCAAAGCCAAACAATGCAGGGAAATCACAACTAGACAATGCATAAATTTATTAAACATAAACTTTGGTAAAAGAAAACAACAATAATCACAAAAGAGTTAGAAGTATTCCCACCTCTTTTGATGACAAGCCACGCCTACCTCGAGATCCACGATCCACTTGTTCATCCTTTGAATCGATCTTTGTTAATAGACTAACTGTTAATCATACAAGAACTCTAAGAATCTAACCAAAAAGGCTCACACAAGAACCATACAAGTCTATCTAATGGTTCTAAGTCTATTTTGGTATCTCATTCCCTACCTTTAACATACCTAAGGATTTATAATCCGATAAGTTGATTCTACAGTCCATTGGATAAGACTTATGAATACCTACAACTTTGTATAAGAAACCGAAAGCGAATTTGGACCATAAGTGGTCCAATTCAACAAATAGGAACTCTAGACCTAAGCCCAAGTCCATTAAACTGACCCCTTAATCTAAGGCCCAGTCCATCTGAGTCAACTAACAGTCAACATTCAAGGTCAGGTCAAGTCCAGGGTCAAGTATGGTCAACGATTTGGTCACAAAAGTCAACTCAGCGAGTTGAATCTGGTTTAGACTGAGTTAATTCAGCCAGATAATCTAAGTCAAGTGAGTCAACTAAACTGACTGGGATTACTAGTATGCATACTTCTGTTTCAGACAAACTTCAACTCTATTCTTATATTCTCAACTTCTTGTTTAACAATTCAACTTCAATTCAAATACAAAACAACAGCAACTCAACATGTATCTTAAATAAACTTCACAACTCAATTACAACATAAACTGAGTTTGCCTTGATATGCATTGCAGGCTTTCACTAAGGTCACTGCCAACAACATTATAATCAACTCCTGCTCAACATCTCAACAGCTGATAGACACATTTTTGTGTCCGATTTGTCTCGATTCTATATATTGTTAGGGCTCATTTTTGTACTTACTATGGTGTTTTTTTTATTTGTAGGCATTTTTGGCTAATAAACATTTTTGGAAAAAATTGGCTCGAAAAGTTGTCGGAAAGCACCCGGAGGACATTTGCTATTCGGACTCTCACTTTGGATAAGGGGTAACCTAATTACTAAGGGGTATCCCATTTCCAGGCAGTTGCTAATCGCACCCCTACTCTGGATAAGGGGCAACCATCTTCAACATTCAAAAACCAGGATTTTGGCGGGAAAAAAGTGCAGTTAAAGAACAGTTTTGGCAATCGTGATTTGGAGGAGTTTTAGGTCGATTAAACCTTTGATTTTCATAGGATAGACTCCTTATGGGTCTAGGAATCTGATATGGGTGTTTAAATCGATTAGACTAGGCTCAATCGACGGATTTTTCTCACAATAGGAAATATGGAAAGTCACGTGTGTGACCCGTTTTAGGGAATTTTAGAGAGATTAAAACGCTGTAAATCTTCCCAAATGTATCTATCTAAGGAAGAGTTTAGAATAAAAAGGAAAGCTCAGAAACGCGTAGAAATCCTAAAACAAGAAATTGCCGCAACTTGGCCGTGAAGAGAAGGAAAAAGATTTTGGAAGATTTGGGAGAGATTTAATCAGTATTTTTGATATAAATAGATGTCTTGGGTCATATAGAAGAGGTGTCGAGAGTTTGGGAACCTAAGGAGAGCCAGAGAAGAAGAAATCAGAGCTTTACCAAACTATGTTTCTGTTGCTGCTGCTACTGAAGAAGAAGAACGCGAAGAACATTGACGCTGGGTAAACAGTCGCAGAACAATGTCGTTGTTTAACTTCTGAAGAACATTAATCTGTTCAGGGCAGTCTTATTTTAGGGTCTTAAAATCAGCGACAAAGCAACAGTTTTTCTGTAATAGTTCCATTGTAACAGCTGTTTTGCAACACCAATACACTGTTGCAAACAGTCTGTGTTATTACTTTTCACTCTTTTAATCATCTTTTGAGCAACAAACACACATTTTGAGATCATGATTAATATGAGGAGCTAAACCCCGTTGCTGAGGCGATAGAGGAAGCTATTTTTCCAACAAAAAGTGGTATATTCTATTTTATCTTTTTATTTGCAATAGTTATATGATTATTTGCCTTGAACTATTATTGAATATGATTTTTATTTGAGTGATTGTGATCTATTTTGATGGAGTATGCTTAGTTTTAAGACTTTTGATGCTTCATACTTGGTATTTACAATTATTACTTTTGAAAATATACTTGTTGCAATATTTTAGAATCAAATTAAACAAGAAAATTGCATAAATATAAGTATTGGTTTAATCACTTTGAACTTGGAAAATAGTGGAATCTTAGCCTCAATGTTTCTTTTAGTATTGATATCATCTTTGATTGAGTTTGTTATAATTTTTAGTGAGTTTTCTATTTTAATATTAAAATTGAAGTCTAATTAATATCCTTCACAAGTCTGAGAATCGAACCACTTTTACCACTATCTACAAATCACATCAATTTTTGGCGCCGCCGACGCGGACTTGTTTTTAGGGTTTTAGATTTATTTTATTTTATTTTTATTATTTTTGTCCTTTTTTATGTTTTTGGGTATTTATCTTGTGTCTACAGGTTCTGGATCATAAAGAAAATTGAGCCAAGGAGTTTGGTGATTTCATAAAGACCTGGAGCTAAAGATTAAATCAAAAAGAATAGAAAAGAAGACAATTTTATTTTAGACAATTTTAGTTTAGGGTTTGTTTATTTTATTTTAAAACAAAAAAAACTGTATTAGGGTTTATTATTTTTGTAATTTTTCTTTATTTTTTTGGATGTTGGACTTTGGGACATTATTTTTTTTTATTACCCTACGGAAGGGTACTTTAAATATACATTGTTTGCAGAGAAGGAGGACAATTACGATATTGTCTCTGCACCTTAGGTTCGTACACTAGACATCGGAGTCAGTGGCCCGAGTCGACTACAACCGATTCATCCCCCGTCTGGAACGGGAGGTAAGATTCTAAACACTCGTGAATCCCCTGTCAGCGAATTACTGGACTCCTTCGTATGCATATATTTTGAGGACTGAATACGGACATTTATTTTTCTAGTAAAGGGCAAGGCCTGGCCATACAAGATAAGGGTTCGGATTTCATCACCGTTCTCTTCTTGCCCGCTTTAGGAACACGTAACCTACGCGAACCTAAGCCTAAAATTTTGACTAGAACGAGACCGATAGGGTAACGAGCTTAACAGGAAAGTCATTCGAAAAATATTGGTTACTCTTTTAAGCATACTTCGAAGTTCTTGACGGTTTCTGTAAGTTGAATGCGTGACTGCGCCGCCTTGTAATACCGGTGAGGCCTTGGGTATCAAAGCTCCACCGAGCTTCCCTCGCCTCTATTCAACTTACGTTAACTCGGATTGATTCCAGAGGGGTTTGCTTAAATTGTAACGAATTCCCGTTCGAAGGATTAGAAGCTGGTCTAGAAACAATCTAAGTGGAGCCATCATGTTTTGTTTGCTAGAAATCAATAGGTTTGATTTGGTTGAGTCGGCCTTGATCTGTGTTTGCTTACCCTTCCAATTTAGAAAATTCTATTGTATGCCTGAACGTAAAAGAGACGCACTAGGTAGATTTGTTAAAGAGAAACCTAGTAGTTCGAAGCGTCTCGATTACCTTAATCTAGAAAGTCCGGCTTTTGAAGAGTCTGTTTTTGAACGTCTTTGACTGAGGAGAGAATCCTGTTGCTCCGATAGCGCCAGAAATGGCAACTTTGAAAGCTTTGTTGAATCCAACTAGGACTACCCGTCCTTCGTGTATTAAGTTAGCTGAAACGGAGGCACCCTATGAACTGAAACCTGGGACCTTACAGATGCTCCCAATCTTTTTAGGGAAAGAAAATGAAAACCCTTATTACCATGTTAGGGATTTTGAGGAAATTTGTAGTACTCTAAGAATTAGAGGCTTAGATGATGATGCTTTGAAACTTAGGTTATTCCCATTTTCCCTGAAAGATAAGGCCAAGTCTGGCTGTATAGTTTGGACTCCGAGTCAATTGAGACATATGAACAACTTACATCTGCCTTTTTCAATAAGTTTTTCCCTAGGCACAAAACATCGTCTATTAGGACGCAAATATGCACATTTTCACAACAAGAGGGAGAATCTTTATATAGGTATTTGGAAAGGTTCAATGATTTATTATCCCAGTGTCCTCATCATGGTTTAGAAAAGGTTAGGCTAGTTCAGATCCTTTATGAGGGTTTAGATTATTCCACAACGACCATGGTTGAGTCTCTATGCACTGGTGGATTTGAAAACCAAACTGTTGATGCGGCGATGGAATTTTTTAATGAAATCGCCGAAAAAACCCAGCAATGGGAAAATAGTAGGGCACCCCAAAATAATTATTTAAGTAGAGGAAACGTTAATAGGGTAGAAGGAGGCTATGAATCAGATGCCAAAATTGCTTGCTATAGCAAAAAGGTTAGAAGCCTTAGAAGTGGGCCAGACTAGTGGTAGAGTGGAGCCTTTTTGGGAAGGCCAGAATATTGAAGAGCAGCCAATGCTCTTTATAATAACACTAGATTTGATAACCGTCAAAAGATTGACCCATATTCAGAAACCTATAATCCTGGTTGGAGAAACCATCCGAACCTTTCGTGGTCTAAGGGCCAAAGTCAAGGTCAGTTTAGTAATTCTAATGCTCCCCCAGGTTTTGGCTATACTAAATCCTTCAGGACTAGCTCAGTTTCAGAATCAGTCAGATAAGAAAATCCTAAGTTTAGAGGAATCTCTCGCCTTGTTAACTCAGCAAACTGCAAAATTCCAGTTATCCGTAGAACAAGTCTACAAGCTAGTAACAGGATAGGACAAGAAAATAGTCAGGCTATTTCCGAGTTAAAAACCCAGGTTGGTCTGATAAGTGATTCTTTGAGAGAAAAAGGTAAGTTTCCTAGTCAAACACAACCCAACCCTAGAGGAGTTCATGAATTAGGTGCAAAACCATCGAATCAATTGAATGTTGTTAGAACCCTTAGAAGTGGTAGAGTTGTAGACAATAAGGTAACCATGCCCGATAGTGAACATACTGTAGTTCACCCCTCAGGATCTCACCTCTCAGGACCAGTAGCTGAAGAGACTGATAAAGTTTCTGATGATGTGAATTCGGTTCCTGAAAGGTCTGATTTTAGGCCTAGAGCCCCATTTCCTCAGCTATTAGTACCAACAAAGAAGGAATCGAACTTTAATGACATAGTGGAGGTTTTTAAGCAAGTTACCATAAACCTTCCCTTATTAGATGCAATTAGGCAAATTCCTGCTTATGCCAAGTTCCTTAAGGATATGTGTACGCGAAAGCGAAAACTTAGCGTCCATAAGAAAGCCTTTTTAGCTAGTCACGTAAGTTCAATCATTCAGAACACCACAACTCCAAAGTACAAAGACCCAGGTTCTCCTACCATTGCTTGCACAATAGGTAACTTCCGGGTAGAAAAAGCTTTACTTGACTTAGGAGCCAGTGTGAACTTACTGCCATTCCATGTATACTTACAGCTAGGACTTGGTGAAATGAAACCTACTCAGATGACACTGCAGTTAGCTGATAGGTCTGTTAAAATCCCTCGAGGTGTTATCGAGGATGTTCTTATTGAGGTCGACAAGTTTATTTATCCAGTGGATTTCGTGGTCCTAGATACCCAACCTGTCCCTGACCCAGAGAACCAGATACCTGTGATTTTAGGTCGCCCATTTTTAGCTACGTCTAATGCGATCATTAACTGTCGAAATGGTGTGATGAGTTTATCTTTTGGTAATATGACTATGGAGATGAACATTTTTAATGTCAGTAAGCAACCTCATGAGCTAGATGACACATGTGTTGAGGAGGTGAACATGATAGAAGCCTTAGTTCAGGAGTCATTACCAAACATCTTGTCTGAAGACCCATTAGAAAGTTGTCTATCCCATTTTGGTTTAGATTTTGACGACGATAGCACTATTGAACAGGTGAATGCTCTATTAGATTCTACCCCTGTGTTAGACACTGATAGATGGAAAGCTAGGTTCGAACCGTTACCAGTTTCTGAGACTACCCTAATTCCTTCTTTAGAAGAGCCCCCAAAGTTGGACCTTAAAACTACCCGATACTCTAAAGTATGTGTTTTTAGGCCCATCTGAGACTTTACCTGTGATTGTAGCTTCCAATTTGGATAGTGATCAGGAAAGTAGGCTAGTAAATGTACTTCAAGACAATAAGGAAGCTTTAGGGTGGACTATAGCAGACATTAAGGGTATAAGTCCTACTGTGTGTATGCATCAGATTCATTTAGAGGAAGACTCCAAACCTTCTAGGGAGATGCAACGTCGACTGAACCCTAACATGAAAGAGGTAGTTCGAAAAGAGGTGCTTAAGTTGTTAGATGCGGGTATTATTTACCCAATTTCAGACAGTAAGTGGGTCAGCCCTGTTCAGGTTGTCCCCAAGAAATCAGGTATCACTGTAGTCCAGAATGATAATAATGAATTAATCCCAACCCGAGTGACCACGGGATGGCGTGTGTGTATTGACTATAGGAAATTGAACAAGGTCACAAGGAAGGATCACTTTCCCCTTCCTTTTATCGACCAAATGCTAGAGCGATTAGCTGGACATAGTCACTATTGCTTCTTAGATGGCTACTCCGGTTATAATCAGATCGTTATTGCCCCAGAAGACCAAGAGAAAACCACTTTTAGTCCCTTTGGTACCTTTGCGTATAGACGCATGCCTTTCGGGCTATGTAATGCCCCTGCAACTTTTCAGCGTTGTATGATGAGCATATTTTCTGATATGGTAGAACGGTTCTTAGAGGTCTTTATGGATGATTTTTCAGTGTTTGGTTCATCTTTCGATGAGTGCTTGCATCATTTGACATTAGTGTTGACTAGGTGTAAGGAAAAAAATTTAGTGCTTAATTGGGAAAAATGCCATTTCATGGTTAAATCAGGAATTGTATTAGGGCACATCGTCTCTTCAAAGGGTATAGAGGTAGACAAAGCCAAAGTTGACCTTATTAAGACTTTACAGGTCCCAAAAACCGTAAAAGATATTAGGTCATTCCTAGGGCATGCAGGTTTTTACCGTCGATTCATTAAGGATTTTAGCTTGATTTCTAGACCTCTTTGCAATTTGCTTGCAAAAGATGTTAAGTTTGTCTTTGATGATGCTTGTTTAGAGGCTTTTGAGAAGCTTAAAACTTTACTCACTACTGCCCCGATAGTCCAGGCACCTAACTGGAACCTACCCTTTGAGATTATGTGTGATTCTTCAGATTATGCTATAGGCGTCGTTTTAGGACAACGAGAAAACAAATTACTTCATGTGATTTATTATGCTAGCAAAACTCTGAATGATGCCCAAATGAACTACACAACTACCGAGAAGGAACTTTTAGCCATCGTGTTGCCTTGGATAAGTTTAGGTCCTACCTATTAGGTTCTAAGATCATAATCTATACAGATCATGCTGCTTTGAAATACCTTTTATCTAAGAAGGATACCAAACCTAGATTGATTAGATGGATCCTATTGTTACAGGAATTTTCCCCAGACATTAGAGACAAAAAGGGTGCAGAAAATGTAGTAGCAGATCACTTGTCTAGGCTAGTTGTTAGTTCCCCTAGTGATTCCCTTCCTATAAGGGATAGCTTTCCTGATGAACAATTGTTCTCTGTTTCCCAATCACCTTGGTATGCAAATATAGTGAATTATCTTGTTACTGGTCGAACCCCTCAACATTGGGGTAAGCAAGATCGTTCTAGGTTTTTAGCCGAGGTTAAGCATTTCTTTTGGGACGATCCTTATCTGTTTAAGTATTGTCCGGACCAGATTATTAGGAGATGTGTATCTGAGAGTGACCAGTCTAGTATTATCTCCTTTTGTCATGAACATGCATGTGGGGGTCATTTTAGTGCTAAGAAGACTGCTGCTAAGATTTTGCAGTGTGGATTTTACTGGCCTTCGTTGTTTAAAGATTCCCATAGTCATTGTGTTTCTTGTGAGCGTTGCCAGAAGTTAGGAACCATTTCCCGTAGAAATATGATGCCTTTGAACCCTATTTTAGTGATTGAGGTCTTTGATGTGTGGGCATTGATTTTATGGGTCCATTTCCTATTTCGTTTGGTTATCTTTACATACTTGTCGCTGTAGACTATGTGTCTAAGTGGGTTGAGGCGGTTCCGTGTAGAACGAATGACCACAGGGTCGTAGTCCAGTTTTTGAAAGAGAATATACTTACACGTTTTGGTACGCCGCGAGCTATAATTAGTGATGGAGGTTCACACTTTTGTAATAGACCGTTTTCTCTTTTAATGAAACAATACGGTATTACCCATAAAGTAGCAACCCCATATCACCCTCAGACTAGTGGTCAGGTAGAGGTTTCCAATAGGGAAATTAAACGTATTCTAGAGAAAACAGTTAATCCAAATAGGAAAGACTGGTCGTCGAGGCTTACTGATGCCTTATGGGCTTACCGTACTGCGTTTAAGACACCCATTGGAATGTCACCTTATCGTTTAGTGTTTGGCAAGGCATGTCACCTGCCTGTTGAGTTAGAGCATCGAGCCTATTGGGCTATTAAGAACTTAAACTTTTCACTTGACAAGGCAGGAGCTCAAAGAAAGCTCCAGCTCAATGAGTTGGACGAGATTCGTAGAGATGCATACGATAGTGCTAAGGAGTATAAGAACAAAATGAAACTTGTGCATGATAGGAATATTTTACGAAAGTCATTTTCTCCAGGTCAAAAAGTTCTTCTGTATGACACTCGTTTGCATCTATTCCCCGGGAAGTTGCGCTCTCGGTGGACCGGTCCTTTTGTGGTCCGTACTGTTTTTCCTCATGGCGCTGTTGAGATTGAGACACCAGATGGTAGTAGTTCTTCGAAGGTTAACGGTCAGCGATTGAAGCCCTTTTTAGAGCCTTTTCCTACAGGTGATGTTGAGGAGGTCCCTCTGGAGGACCTTGTTTACCTTGATTGACCATCGAGGCGATTTTGTATGTTGTATAATATTTTTGTAGGTTTTTGGTTACACTTCACCCAGGTACTATCTTTTCGACTTCTCTCTTTACTATTTCCTCATGTTACTTATATTTTTGGTACTGTTCTTTGATTAGAAACATTGAGGACAATGTTAGATTTAATTTTGGGGGTGGGGTAGAACATTTTGTTACCTTTTCTTTGCAATAAATAAACTCCAGAGCCTAGAAATTTATCCCTATTAAGGATGGCACTAACCAATCTAAGTGGATGGAAGCATTTTGGTTGTAGGAGTTGAGGAACCAATCTGACTAGATGGCAACATCTAAAGAGTCTACTCATAAAAGCACAGAGCTCAGGTGTTAGAAATAACATGATAGTTTCACCATATCTCGTTGAGTCCTTTTCACTTCTGTTTTTATTTTGTTTTGTTTTTAAACTATGTTTCTCTAAGTGATTAGGTCGGGCTCGCGATTCAAGTTGTTACCAATGCTAGGGTGAATTAGAGTGATTGAGATAAAAAAAAGAAGAAAAAAAAAAGAAGAAAAAAAAAAGAAAAAGAGACCAGACCATCAAACCAACCGGAATAAATTCAATAAAGTCGACCACTGAAACCCTTGTATATGCCAGTTGTGTTGACCTAGAGTTAGGATTATCAATCACTGGTTCCCTTGTATATGTCAGTGTGTTGATATTAGTCAGACTAGTATTTCAGTCCATTAGGATAGGTTCATTTTGGCGGAGGCCTTCAGAAAAATATGAGAAACACCGTTCACCTAGTAAACATCAAAACCATCTATGTTTTTCTATATCCATCTTCTTGATCTATCCATGTGATTAGTTTTGACTCCGGATATTGATGTCCATAGTGAGACTATCTGACTAGAGCTCTGTCACTTCATATGAATTTTAGTATGCTTGAGTGCAAACTCGTGTACAACAATTGGAATTTTGCATCAGGGTACTTCCTCCTGTAGTCAATAAGTATTCCAACCAAGGAGATTCTTTAGTGCCTTCCAAGGTTCTGTGTAGATAGCTAGGGTCTGGAGTATAAAGGCTTTGTGGGTATACCTCTGGTAAGCCATCCGGAGACAGCACTCCGCCACTAGGGACACCTAGGGATTTAAAGGCTTATTGCATACGCTAAATGCAATCGACGATGCCTGCGACAGTGAGTTAGGATTTTATTTCTATTTTATTTTTGCTCGAGGACTAGCAAATAATAGGTTTGGGGGTATTTAACAGACACATTTTTGTGTCCGATTTGTCTCGATTCTATATATTGTTAGGGCTCATTTTTGTACTTATTATGGTGTTTTATTTATTTGTAGGTATTTTTGGCTAATAAACATTTTTGGAAAAGATTGGCTCGAAAAGTTGTCGGAAAGCACCCGGAGGACATTTGATATTCGGACTCTCACTTTGGATAAGGGGTAACCTAATTACTAAGGGGTATCCCATTTCCGGGCAGTTGCTAATTGCACCCCTACTCTGGATAAGGGGCAACCATCTTCAACATTCAAAAACCAGGATTTTGGCGGGAAAAAAGTGCAGTTAAAGAACAGTTTTGGCAATCGTGATTTGGAGGAGTTTGAGGTCGATTAAACCTTTGATTTTCATAGGATAGACTCCTTATGGGTCTAGGAATCTGATATGGGTGTTTAAATCGATTAGACTGGGCTCAATCGACGGATTTTCACAATAGAAAATATGGAAAGTCACGTGTGTGACCTGTTTTAGGGAATTTTAGAGAGATTAAAACGCTGTAAACCTTCCCAAATGTATCTATCTAAGGAAGAGTTTAGAATAAAAAGGAAAGCTCAGAAACGCGTAGAAATCCTTAAACAAGAAATTGCCGCAACTTGGCCGTGAAGAGAAGGAAAGAGATTTTGGAAGATTTTGGGAGAGATTTAATCGGTATTTTTGATATAAATAGATGTCTTGTTTCTGCTATTGCTGTTGCTGAAGAAGAAGAACGCAAAGAACCTTGACGCTCGGTAAACAGTCGCAAAACAGTGTCGTTGTTTAACAGCTGAAGAACATTAAGCTGTTCAGGGCAGTCTTATTTTATGGTCTTAAAATCGGCGACAAAGCAACAGTTTTTCTGTAACAGTTCCATTGTAACAGCTGTTTTGCAACACCAATACACTGTTGCAAACAATCTGTGTTATTACTTTTCACTCTTTTAATCATCTTTTGAGCAACAAACACACATTTTGAGATCATGATTAATATGAGGAGATAAACCCCATTGCTGAGGCGATAGAGGAAGCTATTTTTCCAACAAAAAGTGGTATATTCTATTTTATCTTTTTATTTGCAATAGTTATATGATTATTTTCCTTGAACTATTATTGAATATGATTTTTATTTGAGTGATTGTGATCTATTTTGATGGAGTATGCTTAGTTTTAAGATTTTTGATGCTTCATACTTGGTATTTACAATTATTACTTTTGAAAATCTACTTGTTGCAATATTTTAGAATCAAATTAAACAAGAAAATTGCATAAATATAAGTATTGGTTTAATCACTTTGAACTTGGAAAATAGTGGAATCTTAGCCTCAGTGTTTCTTTTAGTATTGATATCATCTTTGATTGAGTTTGCTATAATTTTTAGTGAGTTTTCTATTTTAATATTAGAATTGAAGTCTAATTAATATCCTTCACAAGTCTGAGAATCGAACCACTTTTACCACTATCTACAAATCACATCAACAACCTACAAATCTGAGAGTTATAAATAATTCTTATGTTGCTCCAACTGCAACTCAAACTCAATACTCACTGCCATTCTAGTTTCTAAGAATTATCACTATCATCTTAACACATCAAACACTTCTCTTATACCATTCAGTTAAACCCACAATTACAATCAACACTAACCAATTCAGACAATTCTACACACTCCACCTAATCCCAACAGCAAAGCCACTATCACTTCAGGCAGTTCCTGACCTTCATTCACTAACTGCAAGGTCATATCTTCTTACTCAAAATACACCTGCACCTTTAGACCCTAGCAGCTACAACCAATCTACAAACTGTTTCTACTCAGCAAAATACAATTCAGCTACAAATTTCTCTTCTATCTCCATTATCAGCAGCTACAACCAACCTACAAACTGTTTCTACTCAGCAAAATACAATTCAGCTACAAATTTCTCTTCTATCTCCATTATCTACAACTGCGGCTCAACAAAAATTACTACTATTTAATCAACACTTCTATGCAGCTCAATCTAACATCCCCATTTTAGATCTCGCCCTCGCAGTCTGTAAATTCCATTCCATCTCCCTTTTATTTCACTTACCAAAACAAACACTCTATTCTATTCAACCCTGCAACTCTCATAACTTAACAACCATAGCTCATCCAATTTACAACTCAGATAATACCCATTCACGAAATTCATTACAACTCCCTGTGAATCAGAACAAACCTTCACCCACAGTTCTTATTTCAGTTTAATCAAGTTAACACCATTCTTTAAATCACAGTTCACTATCAAAATTTCACATACATCAATTACATCCATACTTCACTAAATATAGCAATCTTACTTCAACATCATACACAAGCTCAACAATGAAATTGAATAGTTTACTTAAATTAACCCAGCAAGACAATTACCTCAGACATCTGCCTCTTGTTTGAACCTTACCACTAAATTCATCTTCTTCAAATTGAATCCATAACTTCAATCAAAAACAGGAACCCTAATTCCTCAATTCATCACCTGGATTTGAAAATTAACTATCAATTCCTCTTCCTTGTTCTCAATAATCAAAACCCATCTTACAATCTTATCTAAACCTTCTCAATCTTTGCCCAATTCGAGATCCATTACAACATGTAGAAACCCTAATTATCAGATTACTCTTTTCCTCCCGATTCTTCACTGGAATAGCTCCATCATATCAATTCGACAGCAACCCTTATCATCTAACAACAACCCAATTAATCCATCAATTCACTTAATAGCTCGAAATTATTTTTAATACCCTAATTTCAGTCATAACAGTATCAACTTCTTCTTTTTCCCGAGCTCAATAAACATCAAAGCCACCACCAACCATCAATCCTTAACATACCCCCTATGATGATCGATCTCACAGACTTCCGAAACTCTCAGAATCGCCGGAGAATAAAAGTAGAGAAGGGCAGAAGAAGAATGAAGAAGAAGAAGAAGAAGAAAGAAAATGAAAGAAGAAGAAGAAAAGATATGAGTTATTTGCTCGACATGGATAGAGATAAGGCCGACAAGGATTGCTAAAGGCATCCGAACAAATGATAAGGGAAGCCAAGGCGGCTAAACTTTAAAATAATCTGATGATATCTTCTTCGTCTGGTGTCCGAATAATACGCCTGAGTAGTCCATATCGCATAAATTTTTGAGATCTATTCAACGATACTAATTTCGTATCTAAATCTTTGTTAGATTAATTCTTATTAATTAAAGTTCGTGTTAAACTAATCGAGACCTTAGCGGCTAAATCGTCTCTTGACTAGTCTAATAGCGTTGACGAGCTTGAGGGTCCTTACATCATCTATCACTCAAAAGTATATCTACTATATCTCCTATTTGAGAAAAAAGTCGTAAAGCTATATAGACTTCGATTATACACATTTGTTTCTCGAAATATATGTTGGTAAGCTTTCGCTTTAACCAAGTTCATCAAATATTGCATATGAAAGTCAAAATATGATCATGTGAAAATCACCTGACAACATCTTACATTATTTGTGTAAGAGAGTCATTTGATGTAGTCTCGGAATGTTTCGTATTGATCATTCGATCACTTGAAAATTGCTTTGAAGCTAATAGTTAGTGTGAGACAGCTATTATCGTCTTCTAAGAATGTTTCAAGAATTGAAATGGGAGTTTATAACAATTAACAATGATTGGATATAGCACATTATACGTACTTGTATGCTAAACTGTTGCATGTTATTCCAAGTCCGGGAACCATAGTATGCATACTCGTATGCGTACTGGTTGGTTAATGAAAGTACGAGAACTTAGTATGCATACCCGTATGCGTACTGGCGTAAAGTTCATGTCCGGAAATTCAACTGAGTTTGGAGGTATGCGTACCCGTTCGCATACTGGCGAACCCAAACTTAGTCCGGCCACTTAGGTATGCGTACCTGTTTGCATACTTGAGTAGGTTATGTTCTAAATTCGGTTTGTTCATGAAATAATGCATTTATATATTAAGGAATGCAATCTTTTGCAAACCATGACTGTAATGTTCATGAATTGATTCGAGTGAATCAAAATCGATTTTGCTTCAATTGTGTCCTGTATACTTCTATGAGAATATAAACAATTGAACAACTCTAGAGCTAGTTTCATTTGAACTAGTTATGGTTAAAATGAATAAGGTTGATATGAAAATGTTCATATGGATAACTTCGGTTAACTATTGTTGAGCCAACAAGGTGCACACGTTTAGGTACGATTACATATATCTAAATGAAGTCACTTTTCATTTGTGTAACAAGTTAAGTTCGATCTAACTGTTGAAAGATATTAGCTTGATTCTAATCAGGTTTTCATCTAACGGTGAATATTGAATGCTTTGTTACCAAGGTAACATTAATTGCAAACCCTGATTTGAAGACTATAAAAGGGAGAACTCTAGCAACTGGGAAACCTAATCCCCACATCTCCTTTGTGATACTAGTTGCGACTAGAGTCGATTCTCCTTTAACCTTAGGTTTTTCCAAAACCCTGTAAGTTAACGACTTGAAGACTTCATTGAGATTGTGAAGCCATACCCAACTATTTTATTTGTAGTTGCCTGTTCTGATCTTGCCGTTTTCTATCGTATTGAGTACTATCTTCTCTAAGATTTGCTCGAGATTTAATCTCCGACAGGCAAGACAAAAAGTAGTCATAAACATTTTCATTTCATCGTTTGTGATTCCACAATATCTTTTTTCTCTACCATACGATTAAGATTATTTTATGGTGATTGATATTACAAGGTTGTTCTTCGGGAATATAAGACCGGTGTATCAATTGGTACCTGTTCACCTTGATTTATCAAAAGAAGGAACAAAACTCATACGTATTTATATGGGAGACAGATTTATCCATTCAATAAACTTTTCTGTGTGAGACAGATTGGTTTGTCAGATTTCGGGTCGTAGCAACTCTTAGTTGTGGGTGAGATCAGCTAAGGGAATCAAATGCGCAGAGTCCTGCTGGGATTCAAAGGCGTAAGGAACGCGAATGTACCTTGATTAGTGTGAGATAGGTTAGGGCTCAACTATATTCCAGTCCGAAGTTAACTTGGAGTGGGCTAGTATCTGTAGCTGCTTAATACAGTATGGTGTTCAAATCTGGACTAGGTCCCGGGGTTTTTCTGTATTTGCGGTTTCCTCGTTAACAAAATTTCTGGTGTCTGTGTTACTTATTTTCCGCATTATATTTGTTTATGTAATTGAAATATCATAAGTTGTGCGTAGTTCAATCAATTAGATAATCCAACCTTTGGTTGTTAATATAAATTGATTGACACTTGAACGTTGGTCTTTGGTACCGTCAAGTTGTTTCACATAATAATCAGGCTCGCGGATTTCTATCTGTTTGATTTGATGATTACATTGTGAAACAGAGATACAACTTTTGGATATATTTCCATTGATTGAGTCTGACTGTCTAGTTGATTCTCTTGGAATTATATTGAAGTTCGTCCATGCAGATTTCCTAAACGAAATATTGGGTGAGGTTGTTAGATCCTCGCTTTTTCAGTATCTATCCCCAAAATAATTAATTTTTCCAATCAAGTTTTGATTTCCAAAAGTCCAATCATTTGATTAGTCTAATCCATTCACTAGTACTGATTAGTTAGTTTAATCAATTTAATTAGTACTAATCATACTAAGGGTATATTAGGTATTACATAAAATACCACGGTAAGGGGCTCTATGCATTGTTATTTCATGACCTCATAAGCCGCCAAAATCCCAGCCGTTTAAATCCCCAATAATAGGATTCTTTTCATGGGTCTTATGGTAGTGAATCCGAGAAATATAGGTCGACAGAAGTGCCCGCCTAGATTTTTATGTTCGTGATCAATTTCATGTATTCCGCCTATTTATTATTCATATCTTTGTCAGTTATCTGTATAAATGTGATCCATATGTGGTTATGTTATTCAATTTTCAAAAATTTCATAATTTTTTAACGTTTCCCTTGAATGATCTATGATGGTAGTATCTACGTTTACGGGTACCTTTAAAGGCACTATCGGTAAGGAACCTGTTTAGGTTCAGTTACATGTTCAAAACTGTAATGAGGTAGGTTAGGAAAATTTAGGCAAACCAATTTGTTTATGACATGCCAATGGCACTTAAAGGGAAATCCAATGACTTGATATCTATTTTCAAAAAGAGAGTAATGGGATTCTTTACACGATATGGAAAGAAAAAACGTTTTGAAGTTAAGAAAGCTCACATACCTCTCAAGTCTCAAGTATATGCTTGGATGATTTAATGGATCAGATGGGCTACATCGATCTAGGATTCCGAGGAGACCCTTTCACCTGGGCAAACAACCAACAAGGTCTTGACAACATCCAACAAAGACTTGATAGAGCGGTAACAAATCGGCAATGGAGAACAGCCAACCCACATGATGGAATCACACACCTCCCACGAATAGCCTCAGATCATGCTCCTATTATGCTTCAAACGAAAGCCTTAGACTGGCAAGGAAGTAAAAATCATAAATTTGAGCATCTTTGGCTATCTCACCCTCAACTTCATCAAGTGGTTAATTCGGCATGGGATAAACTACAGGACTCGGATCCACCTTTGAACCTCCATCTCAAACTCATATAAACTAGTGAAACTCTAATAAAATGGAACAAGATTAACTTTTGCCACCTACCCACATTAATCAAGAAGTCAATTGCGAAAATTAAAGTTGTCCAACATCAATGCGCTAGCAAACTGGTGCTGCATTGGAAAACTGAATTCAACAGGAAAAGCAACTCCGAATTGAACACCTGAATTTACTGGATTGCCATGTAACATATTGGCAGCAGAGATACAGAATACAATGGCTTCAGTCAGGTGACCGTAACACCACATTCTTTCATACCAAGGCCACAATTCGTAGAAGCTGCAACAACATACAACAACTCCAGGATCATCAAAACAATTGGATTAGCGACAAAGAGGAAGTTATCAGGATCATACTTGAACACTTCACAGATCGATATACGTCTCCAAATACAGTAATCGATGAAAACCTCTTCGAGGCAATAACACCAAGGTTAACCCGCCAACAATATGAGAAACTAACATCAGAGGTCACCACTGGGGAGATCAAACATGCGCTTTTCTCCATAGGATCAGACCGTGCTCCAAGACCAGATGGATTCACCAGTAAGTTTTTTGAAGTTTTCTGGGAAACAACCCAACCACAATTGATAGCTATGGTCCGAAGTTTCTTTGAGTCACTCAACATCCACCATCTCATGAACCACACTAACATCACTTTAATCCCAAAGATTGATCACCCCTCAAAACCATCTCAATTTAGACCGATAAGGTTATGTAACGTCACTTACAAAATCATCTCAAAAATTTTGGTCAATCGCATACGACCTCTCCTCCCATTTTTGATAAGTCCATACCAAAGTTCCTTTGTGCCTCAACGATATATTCATGATAATATATATAGCTATTGCAGCTGAACTTTTTCACCATATCAGAACATCTTACCGTACGAAGGATCTTTAAATAACAATTAAACTAGACATTCAAAAGGCTTATGACTCCTTGGACTGGGGATTCATAAAACATGCTTTCACCAGCTTAGATTTCTCCCCAATATTTGTGGATTATATTGTGATGTGCATATCTAAAGTAACCTATTCAATCAACATCAATGACACACCGGATGGGTACATCACTCCAACTAGAGGAATAAGGCAGGGAGACCCTCTCTCTTCTTATATATTTATTATTTACGCGGAAATACTGTCCACCAATTTGGGAATACTTGAAGCACAAAAAAAAGATATAGGGGCTCCACATTTCTCAAAAAGCTCCACCAATACTGCATCTTATGTACGCATATGATCTCTTGATAACATATAAAGCTACTCCAGAAGGCACCAACCACTTCAAACCAATGGAGGATCTACAACCACACATGGGCTGGCTTAAGCCACCCCTAAATTTAGAATTTTTTTAAAAATAAGTAGTGGAGCTTAGCCAATTGTGATGCAAACCAAGCTAAAATTGTTCAAATCCACCCCTAGCATACATAGATTTTTTCCAAGCCACTCCTAGTTCCAAATCCTAGTTCCGACCCTGCCTCAAACTGCTGTTACAGGCTTATGGCACCTCGGCGGGTCAACACATCAACGACTCGAAATCCATACTGATACATCACCCGAAGCTAGAGTAGATCCAGCTAGAAGAGTTAACCCAAGCTTTCAACATGCAAACAACTTCAAACCCCCCTATCTATTTAGGAGTACAATTTAAACAAGGTAGATCCTCTAGCCACATATTTTCCCCTCTACTTCAACTACTGGCACACAAAGAAAAAGTATGGATGACCAAATGCCTAAACCAAGAAGGAAGATTCGAACTCATAAAATCGTCCCTAACCCCTACTGCCAACCATCTCATGCAAACCCAAATTCGTCCTTCTCATGTCCACCAGAAAATGGATCGTATCACGACAAACTTCTTATGGGGCCACGATTCTTCCATCAAGAAACTCCACCCATTAGGAAAAGACAAGCTCCATAAACCCAAATCACAAGGCGGGCTCGGTATCCGAAGTAGCAAGGAACACAACAAGGCACTACTCATGAAACGAGTTCGGAACATTCACCAAAACCTTACCTCTGTCTTAGCCGAATTGTACAACGCAGAATACCTTGACCAGACTCCCATTTTCCAGAGCATCCCGCCTCTCCCGTCTTCCCCTAGCCTACAATGGAGACAGATGGCCTCGCTCATACCATTTTTCAAACAACATCTCTTTCACCAAATATGGGATGGCTTACACACCCCCATACAAGCAAACTGGATCCCATAATTTGAAAATAACATTAACCCAACTTCTTGTTATCCAATACAATCAGTTGCCGACTCATCAACCAGGAGTTGAGGTCATAAAAGGTTGAGCCTACTACCCCACCCCATGATTCAGCGAATAATTAACATCCACATCCCACAAAACAACCAACCAGATAACATTGAAGCCTATAAATAGAGAGGTTCTTTACACCGCACCAAATCAAAAATACATCGCGAAGGGGCGAGGGGAATCCGCACGACACCTGATGTAGGACATCTCTGCCTTAGTCTTCAAGCTATCTTATTTCCTTTTTAGTATTTTTCTTATTTTAGAGTTTTACTATTTTTAGATTCTTCCATGCCTATATAAACAGGCTATGTCGTTCTTAGAAGATACACATTATTATTATTATCAAGATTATCAATACAATCTCTGTTTCAGAGTAACCTATCTTCTTATTTTCTTTCAACTTATTCAAGTTATCTTCGTCCCTTCTCATCCCTTTTCTTCCTTCGCATCCCCTACAACCTCCAAGTTGTATTCATCCTAACAAGTTCTACATTAGTTGGTACCACAACCAACGTTTCTAGATTCTTATCTAGAAACCGATCCATAATCGCTTCCGCAAACTCAAAACCCTATCCCATATATGTAACAAAAAAAATACAAAAAAAAAAACACCTAGTTTTCTTTTTCTCTTACGTTTCTGATCATGGAAGAAGTACCTGTGAAAGATCTTCTGTGGTATAAACTAGAATTATCAACAAGAATTCAAAGATATACCGAGAAAATAATGAAGCTTCGTTCTAAGTTTTATTTTGGCGAACAAGATAATAGGGAAATAAAAAAACTTCGTCTTGCCAGAGAAGAGAAAAGGCAAATATTGGAGGAGCTTGAAGAATATATAGGGAAGAAGTTTCAAGAATTTCTGAAAAGGAAGAAGTCTGAAGAAATTCTGAGTATTATCGTTAAAGCTAAACGTGTCACTAAAGAAGTTCAAGAGAGTTCATCGTCATCTAAAGGTGCTGAGAAAGTTTCGGCTACATATGTTTGTAACGTAGTTCCTAAAGAAGAAGACGAACAGCAGGTTAAACAAGTCTCGTCTTCGACTCAAGAAGTTTGTTGTCATCTAAAGGTGTCGGGGCTGTTCTAGCTGCATCAGTTGATGAAAATACGAAAACTACATCACAGAAGGACGAAGGGAACATTGTTTCTCAAAAAAAGGATGAAAATCAGCTCAAGGTTTCACAGGAGTTTATTGATTTATCATTGACTCAAGAGGATTCTTCTTCAACTGAAAATAATACTATTATTTTTGTTGGCCTGGACTGTATTGAATCAACTTATGAGAAGTACAAATTAAATCATGTTCATAAGGAAGGAAATCAGGTCAGCGTGGTCTTGCATGAATCACATGATTTGTCAGAGAATGGTAATTCATCGAATCTCAGTTTAATAGCTTCTGATATACCTGTTTTGTCTAAGATTGAAAATAATCAAGTTATTATTCATGAGAAAGCACGAATGATCTCTTATGTAAAACCTAACAAGGATCAACTTGTTGAGTTAACTCCTGAGATTTCTTTCGTGGTATATCTGATTAGAGGAATAAATTATAAACCATTGTTTAATAATTCTGACTATAAGCTTGATTACTTATCTCAAGAAGATATAAGTATTGAGAATTACCCTGGAAGAATGCGCGGTCGAATTTTCTCAACCGACGAGAGAGTATCTTTGGAAGAAGTTTTATCAGAGAAGTTAAGAAACAACATTACTTCCTATCAAGACACTGGTGTTTACATGAACACCTTTCTGAAATATCCGAGTCCAATGGCATGTGCTAGATATACTGTTGTCCATCATATACTTCTATCATCTGTAATGGAGCAGGATCATTTGATACCGAGTAAAGAATCTGGTTCATTGCATAGAGAATATTCAATGCTACTCCGTAGAGAAGAGTGCTGGCCAGAATAGAGTTGTTTGGATACAACATATGATGTTCATGATTTACTGCAGTATCCGTTAGATACTGAAATCAAAGAAATCATTCTTCAAGGTGATAGTCATCATCTTATTCATGTCAAATTAATTAATCACCTTCCAAACGTCTTCGTCTATGGGAAACCATCTTCGCATCTGTGTTATGTTCTTCGTTCTGGGATCAAAACAAACTGCAATAGTATCTTGATATATGATGCTACACATTGGACATGTGATAACAAAGAATTTGGAACTACAATTGGTGTAAGCCTTACTAGTCACGTGAACATCGACATGGTAGCGTTCACTGGATCGACATCCGCTGGTAGTACAATACATGAATTTCTTACTGAATGTACTGTTGATAAGTCCTTTAATAGCATTCCGACAGAAATTACTAAGTCAAATCACAAGGAGTTGTTCTCACTGGAATTTAAGGAAGTTGTTGCAAGTTTTATGAAACTTTACAGTCATCTTCTATGCTTTGGTATTGCGCTGGGATTATGTTGGAGTATGTGGCGTGATGTAAACCACATATGTATAGTTAGGATAGTCCCACATGGAATAAGAGGAAGTACATGTGGTGCCTAGTAATCTTGGCATCTCCTTACATAGCACCGAGGCCTTTTAGATTAAAACCCCACACCTGCTGTAACAGGTGGTCAAGTGAGGACAATATCAGTGCTATGTGGTCGGGCCCAGAAATAGGGTTCGGCGGTCCGTGAAAATCCTAACAACTGGTATCAGATCCTATGGTTGGGGCTACTGTCCGGACGAAGAAGTGGTTGTGGATGTCACTCGGTTTAGGGCGCAGGTGGAGTCAGATTCAAGGTGGAGCAGGCAAGGCCCAAAGTAAAGCTGGCGCTCAAGGTGGAGTTAGTGACGCACCCATTAACTCAGGTGGAGCAGGGTTATAGGTGGACAAGGTTATGTTCAAGGTGGAGTTAGTGCTAGCCTTCCCATTAACTCAAGGTGGAGTAGGGTTTCAGGGCGCTAGTGACAATAATCATGTTCGATGGGTAGCATATACGGACGGTGATCATATGGTGGAGTATGATTGGATTGGTGAGGTGGTTTAATCTTGCCAAGGTGGAGAATGTTGGAGTATGTGGCGCGATGTAAACCACATATGTATAGTTAGGATAGTCCCACATGGAATAAGAGGAAGTACATGTGGTGACTAATAAGCTTGGGAATCTCCTTACATAGCACCGAGGCCTTTTAGATTAAAACCCCACACCTGCTGCAACAGGTGGTCAAGTGGGGACAATATCGGTGCTATGTGATCGGGTCCAGAAGTAGGGTCCGGCGGTCCGTGAAGATCCTTACAGATTATAGAGGTGATAAATTCCAGGTTATTTACAACGGCACATCTAAGACCTTCTATTGCGTGCATTCATGCATCTCAGTCCGGTTTTGAAGTGTGGTGTGGTGAGCTGCTGGTGTGAGAATTCTGTTATTTCCAGTGAGAGTAAGAATTTAATTCTTGCTGGAGATTTTGTACATCTAATAACCTCATAAGAAAACAAGGAGGACATTTTGTTGAAGGATGTAGACAATAAATTTGATATTCCCAAGGAGTTAGACTTGGCGGAAATCCGTAAACTGCTAGGAAAGTTTGGGAAATAGTTCCACCTCATGTCCAAGGTTAAAAATAAAGGAGCAGCTAATTTTGGTGATCTCTTTAACAAAATTACCATCGGTAATATGGTTTTACTTCATGTCAAAACAAATTCGTTGATTCTAGAATATCACTGTGTTGGTCTTGGAATTCCAATCTTGAATATTCAGTTTGGTGGAAATCTCAATTACTTTTGTGCTGCAACAAGCTTTCCATCTGTGTGTACATATTTCATCATCGAACACGTGTATATAGGAAGACACGTGGAGAGCATGCAGACAAAGTCATCAAAACATGATGACACACGCCCATATCCTAGAAGCCTATCCCGGCGACGTCGGATCTTTGCCCGAACAAATCTAAGGGCAGAAGTTAAAAGATGCACCGAAAATACGATGTACTGCGGAGCACCAAATAACTCCCGAAGAGTTACTTTATCTCATCCCCAAAAGAAGCTAAGATCAACGGTGAAGAGAAAGTTGACTGACATGGACGTGACAGAGGCAGAAGACACTTGTCTGACACGAGCAGGCACCTCAACTACCCGCATTAAACACTATGAGCAGTATACGTGTCGATCAACCCGTGGAACGAACGAGGATGGCTCTGCGTGATCAAGTAATGAACGAAGACCTCCGCGTGATGGACACAAAACACAAGAATATAAGGTTCCAACGGCCCTCAGAAATGGGTCCCACACTCTAACCCTATAAATACCCCCTCTCCACCAAGAGTGAGGGGATCGGAAAAAATCAGGGAGAGAAGGAGAGAGAAAGATTGTGAGTGTAAGTTAGTCCTTTACAATATACAGACCTATGTAAACTCCAAAGTCACTCGACTATCCCTGTAACCATCAAGTATATAGTGAAACAACAACCCCGTGGATGTAGGCCTTAGTGCTGAACCACGTAAATCCCAGTCTTATTTACATTTCAGCACTTTATATTCGCCTAACGCTCCTTGAGTTTTACTTTTATACTTCGTTTTCTTTATCTTCCCATGCGTAAACGCCCCTCGCGATGTTATTAGATGAGGCTATGATAAACCCGAGGGTTTTGAGCCAAAGAATCAATGCAATTGTATTATCAGTGCGAGACGGTACCTAGAGTGCGAACATTGTTTGTGAACATATAGATGCCTTCGTGATTTACGTGTTCACAATTTGGCGCTAGAAACAGGGATTTCGTCCCGGTAAAAGATTTATCTTATCCTGTGATTTCATATTAAATTAGCATATGATTGCTCTACTTCATTAGCTCTGGCAGTATCTGTCGAAGCAATTCAAACTGGTTAAAAGATTTATTGCTTAGATCCATGGATTTACATTTTTTAGATCTCGTACGGACTTGTCTTTCCGGTGGGTTTTTGAAAATTTTCAAAAAGATCTACGTGCATTTTCAAAGGGATCCTTTCACGTATCCACATACCTTCAATGAACCCGCATTTTTAAAAGTTCCCCGTGGCCCTCAGGCAGTTTTTTCTGTCTTGGAGTAATGAATTTCGTAAACTAACCCGATCCGCACGGACATTTCTATTTCTCGCTGTTTGAAATTCCCTTGTGCAGAAAGAAAACGACAGCACGATTAAAAGATGCATGAAGCAGGAAAATCCAAAGCCTCATCAAAGGAAGCACCAAGGAAAACCCCGGTCATCACCCGGAGCAAGCAGAAAGGATACAAAGCCAAAATAACTAGTCAGAGACAGGACACTGCGGAAATCACTTCGCCTATGAACGCTAACTCCGTTGCAGCCGCGGCCCTCAGAGCAGCGGCAGCGAAGTACAGTATGGCAGCGGCAGCCCCAAAGGCTGCGGAAGCCAGCAAAACTCTTGTTATGAATCAATCTCACCAACCAAAAGAAAGGGTGGATGAATCCAAAACACATCAACCCGCGCACCCGCCAACCTTCGGAATGCCATCAACAAACGAACAAAATCAAACTATGCCGGTGGGCACTCCGCCCGATTTGGAAATGCCAACAATCGAAGCTGAACCTCCACCACCTTTAGTACAAACCATAGAATAAGGCGGAACCTTGGACGTAGTAGCACGAGCGGGGACTCCCAATCAGGGGTCAAACCAATCACATCGACTGATGGCTGAGCTTGAAGAATTGAAGAAGAGCCAGCAGGTTTACGCCGATGCTGTAGTTCTGCTGGCCAGAGAAAACCAAGATTTAAAAGACCGGATTGACCTAAGCACGAAGACCAGCCAGCGAGGCAAATTAAAAGGCACCAGAACCAAATCGAGACCGAAGAGTCATCGTAGCAGCCAATGGAGACACGGCTAGGGGAAGTAGCGCATCTGACCCAGATTACAATGATGGAGAGTCATACTATCACGAGCAGAAGAGCGTAGGTCATCACCGCGCGATGGAAGAACTACGTGATGAAATGATGGACGAGATCAGACAATTAAAAAGTAGACAAGGCGGTGGAAGGTTAGAAGAGGTCATGAGAGAGGCTAACTCCACGCCCCTAACTCATCGCCTGGCCAACACCCATATCCCGCTGAAATGCCCTGTCCCGACGTTCGAATGCTATGACGGATCCAGTGATCCCGCTGCACATATTCGGTATTATAACCGTGTCTTAGCTAGATGGAGTCAGAACGACGCCGTACTCTGTAGATACTTCCCGTCAAGCCTGAAGGGATCGGCATTGTCTTGGTTTGATAATCTGCCGCCAGACTCCATCCACTCCTACGACCAACTCGCAGAAAAGTTCTTAAGAACTTACATGTACAACAAGACTGTTAACACCGGAATGGATAAGCTCTTTTCACTGGAAATTGGCTACAAGGAAACCACGAGGGAATACACTAACAGATGGCACAAGATCTGCCAAGCCATAGGAAGTGTGGACCCAGTGGTAAGTATCAACTGCTACAAGTGGGGATTAGACCGAATGAGTCCACTATTTGTTGAGATTCATGGAAGCGTGCCTAAGACAGAGGGAGATCTTCGAATAATTATTGAAAAGCACGCTCGTCTTGAAGAAATCCAGCGTGAAAACCCGAGGGCGTACCGCAGAGGTCTCACCGTACCAATTCAGCAGAACAAACCAATGGGGAAAAGGAATTGCTCAGTGGAGCGGCCTCACGAAGACAGGAAGGAACGAAGGGATGAACGACGAACAGGCGACCGAAAATTCGAAGATCAAGTTTACACGAAGCTCAACGCTAGCTATGCTCGGATCCTGCGAGAGATCAAAGGAAGGGAAAACCTGGAGTGGCCATGGTCTAAGGGAAAACAGCCCCCGAGAACCGAGAAGTCTAAAGATTACTGTGAATATCACTGCTTCAACGGACACCAGACCGAAAAATGTAAAAACCTCAAAATAATGATCCAAAAATTAATTGATGCTGGCGAGCTCAAACATTACGTACGAAAGGATGTCGCCGAGGATAGATCCAAACGAACCAAGCCAGTCCAACTTCCAGAAGGGAACCGCACAATCAACACCATCTCGTGTTCTGAAGCCGCAGGGCCCTCACTTACAGCACAGATAGGAAAGAGGTTACGGAAGCAGTTCGAAGACCGCTGCGAATTGTATAAGATCGATGGGATAGAGGTGGACGAGCACGAAGAGTGGATGGACTCACCTATTATTTCGATGCTGAAGATATCGAAGAAGATATGGAAGACCATAACGACCCCCTGGTCCTCACACTACCAGTGGCTGGATGTAACCTTAAAAAAATCCTCATAGACGGGGGAAGCTCAGTGAACGTTCTATTCTACGACGCATTCAAACGAATGAAGCTCCATGAAGAACATCTAATGACCTCTTATTACACCATCTACGGATTCAATGGAGCACCCACAAAGCCATTGGGAGACATCGTGTTGCAAGTTGACGCTGGACCCATGAAATTAGAAACACGATTCAGCGTGGTGGACGCCCCATCCCCCTACAACGCCATTATTGGACGAAAATGGTTACATAAACTCAAGGGAGTGGCAACGTACTACCAATATCTCAGATTCCCAACACCTGAGGGAGTAATGGAAATCAAGGGAGATCGGGTCTCTGCAAGAGAGTGCCAAGCCACTCAGGATCGTATCAACAACGAACAAGAAGAGCAGCGAAAAACCCGAAGAATTAAAAATAAAGAAGCCGCGAAAGAGAAGGCCATAGACCTGTTCCTCAACGAAACTACAGGAAAGGGCTTGACAAAAGATGATAATGTACTAAGCACAGAGACAAGTACTTCAGCAGCCAACGAAGGACAGAAACATACCAAATAGCAATCAAAGAACGTCCCAGTCCTCGGGGACCCGAAGCCGGTGTTCACGCCAGTAGAGCCCGTAAAAGAAATCAACATAGGAACGGAAGAAAACCCGAAGATGATCAAAGTAGGGACCATAATGGACGAAGAAGAGAAGATTCTCTAACCAAATTACTTAAAGAATACGCGGATGTATTCGCCTGGAAGCTAGGAGATATGCCGGGGATTGACCCGAAAGTAATCCAACACGAGCTACGCATCATACCAGGCACACCCCCGTTCAGGCAGAAAATTAGAAAAGTTGCACCAGAGTATCATAAGGCAGTGGAAAAAGAACTTCGGAAACTACTAGACGCAGGATTTATCAAGGAAGTCAAGTACCCTACATGGATCTCTAACATGGTCGTCGTTCCTAAGAAAAATGGAGGGGTTAGAATATGCATCGATTTTACTAACCTCAACAAGGCATGTCCAAAGGACAGCTATCCCCTGCCAAGCATAGATCAGCTGGTAGAAGCAGTAGAAGGATATGAAGAACTGTCATTCATGGATGGACATTCTGGCTACAACCAAGTAGCCCTGGCAGAAGAAGATCAGCCACACACAGCGTTCTACACCCCATGGCCTTTATTGCTACACTAGAATGCCCTTCGGACTTCGAAACGCAGGGGCAACATACCAAAGAATGGTCGATGCTATCTTCAGGCCATGGATTGGTAGTACCTTAGAAGTCTACGTTGACGATATGCTCGTCAAAAGTAAGCTGCGCAAAGATCACCACCAGGATCTGAGAGATATCTTCGAAGCAATGAGAAAACATCACATGAAAGTGAATCCAGAGAAATGTACTTTCGGTCACCTCGGGGAAATTCCTCGGGTATCTGGTAACAAAAAGGGGCATTGAGGTAGACCCAGTGAAGATTCAGGCCATAGTAGAAATGCCATCCCCGAAGAATTTAAAAGAAGTGCAGAAACTCAATGGGTCCATAGCAGCCTTGGGCAGATTTATTGCCCGATCCTCGGACAAATGCAAACATTTCTTCAATATTCTCAAAAAAGGGAGCAAGTTTGAATGGACCGCAGAATGCGAAGAAGCCTTCCAAAAAATCAAAGAACACCTAGCTTCAATTCCGATCCTGCAGAAGCCGGATCCTGATGAGGTTTTGGCATTACATAGCAGCAACAGAAGACGCAGTCAGCGCAGTGTTGGTCAAAACCAATACGAAGATAGAACAACCTATCTATTACGTCAGTAAGACCCTCAATTCTGCGGAAAGGAACTACACAAAGATCGAACAGCTTATCCTAGCATTGGTATGGGCTACTCAAAAGCTGAGAACCTACTTCCTAACTCACTTCGTCCGGGTCCCATGCAAAGCACCACTGGAAGCAGTCCTCAAAAGCGCGGGAAAAGTGGGCAGAATAGCCAAGTGGAACACCCACCTGGACCAATTCAACATCATTCATGAAATTCAACATTCTCGAAAATCCCAAGTTTTGGCGGATTTCTTAGCAGACCTCCCCCTGGACAACGACGAAGAGATTAAGGGAATACCAGAAGCCGAGGAAGAAAGCAAGGATCCAATGGATATCCTCGAACCCGCGAGTCAAAGACAATGGGAAGTCTTCGTCGACGGTTCCAAAAATAAGGAAGGAGCAGGAATAGGCATTGTCATCACCACCCCAACCGGAGAAAGGATTGTACAGGCACTCAGGTTAGAATTCAAAGAGCATACCAACAACATCGTCGAATACGAGGCAGTCGTACATGCCCTCCGTGTAATAATAGAAATGGGGGTAACCGATGTAAGACTGACAAGTGATTCGCTTCGCAGCTTGTCATACGGCAAATAGGGCTCGAGTACAATGTGTACGATGACACCCTCTCAGCTTACATGGCCTTGGTCCAAACATTGGCATCACAAATTCCGAACATCAAGTTCCGGCACTTATGCAGAAGGGATCTCAGGCACGCGGATGCCCTAGCATATATATCATCCATGCTGAAGGATAAAAGCGTCGAAGCTATTAAAATAACAAGGGTATACGAGCCTTCGATTGCATCTCAATTCTCCTTCGCTACCAATCAAGATACAGTGGAAGAAAATATCGAAGACCAGGTAGGAGAAGACATCCATAACGATTTTGACGAAGAAGATATCCTGTCAAGAGCAAATCAAGACGAAGACTTCAGCAACGAAGATGATTGGAGAATGGTGATCCATGCGTTTCTCGAAAAGGGAAGCTTACCCGCGGATCATAAACAAGCTAGGAAAATACTCTCCAAAGTAGGAAGATATGATCTCCGGGATGGGGTCCTGTACAAGAAATCCTTCCTCGGACCGTTACTACGTTGCTTATCCCGGAAAGAGGGGCATCGAATTCTAACGACATCCATTATGGGACGCAGGGAATCATAGCGACATGAGATCACTAGCCGACAAAGCAAAAACGCAAGGATATTACTGGCCCACAATGATACAGGATGCCGCAAGGATGTCCCGACGGTGTGAAGAATGTCAGCGCTTCGCCAAAAAGATACACGCGCCGGAAATAATGTTAAATTCTGTAGATAGCCCGTGGCCATTTGCAAAATGGGGCATAGATATCGTCGGGCCTTTCGTCGAAGGGTCAGGGAAAAGACGATTTTTGATAGTAGCCACAGACTACTTCAGTAAATGGGTGGAAGCCAAAGCCTTAGCCAGGATCATAGACGTGGACGTGTTTACTTTCATATTCCAAAACATTATTTGCAGGTTTGGCATACCATCGTAAATCGTGTCTGATAATGGTAAACAATTACAGGGGAAAAACATAGACATGCTCTTCGACACTTTCAAAATAAGGAAAAACAAGTCCACCCCCATATACCCTCAAAGCAACGGACAAGCGGAAGCTACCAACAAGACCCTCGCCATTATACTCAAAAAGCAATTAGACGAACACAAGGGGCGATGGTGTGAACAGCTACACAATGTATTATGGGCATACAGGACAACACGAAGATCTTCCACTGGGGAATCCCCGTTTCTCCTCACTTATAGAGCTGAAGCAGTCATCCCGACAGAGATCCTCATGCCAACCACAAAGACCGAAGCATGGGAGAAAAATCTCACAACAAACATGATGTTAGAGAGATTGGACGACCTAGAAGAAAGAAGGGAAGCAGCATTGCAGAAGATGGAAAATTATCAACGAAGACTAGCAAGGGAGTACAACAAAAAGGTAAAGCTTCGGAATTTTGTAGAGGGACAGTATGTGTTAAGAACAATCCCACATTATCAACGAGAAAAGAGATGGGGAAAGTTAGCACCTACGTGGGGATGACCCTTTCTAATACACGACATTGCGGGAAGCGGTTCCTACTACCTTCGCAATCTGAAAGGCGAGGTACTCCGGCATCCTTGGAATGCTAAGTGGATTAAACCATACTACCCATAGGAGCAACGTAGCTTTGCATCTGCGTGAAGAGTACCAGAAGAAGAAGGCAGCGTGACCGCTCTACATGTTTCTATCTCTGGACGAGGAATTGCATGCCTCAACCTATCAATCAACCAAGCTTTCTAAAAATCAAGTAAACAAAACCTATCAACAGTATTCGGGAAAGTAGTTAATCTACAATCTCTCAGGGATCCCCCATCAGTGTCCATAAGTGTAAGACCAGGGGAAGGCACCCAGCAGAAAGAGATACCCAACCAATCTTAAGGCAACGGGTCGACTGATGAGTGCTAAAAAGTGCATATTTCTATATATTTTTCTTGGCATTTAACTCATCTTTTGTGCATTAATTCTACATTTTATCCCATAATCTGTATTTTCATTGTTTTCAAGAATAAATATTTTTATTAATTAATTTTGTATTTTTAGGTACCAAATAAAGACTAGATGAGTTGCGGAGCCAAAAGAGCAAAGACACGGGAGAAAGCCGGTGGAATCTCTAGCGGAAAAGAAGTGAAGAATGTGTTATGGAAGACTCAAGGATAAAAATGGGCTTAAAAAGGAAGAAATTGTTCTTAAAGAAGAAGTGGGCTCAAGATTACCTAAGCCCAAATCCAATTCCTAAGCCCAAATCCATATCCTAAACCCAAAATTCAATACCCAAACCCGTTTTCCTTCTTAACCGTAAGATTGGATCCATTCCATCATCCAACGGTCGCTGCGTCATCATGCATCAGATTTCGATGCACCTTACCAACACTACAGCACCTAACTCCATCTTGAGCCGTTAGTTTCGTTGTATTTTTGCATCCAACGGTCGCTCATAATCTGTCTCCATCTCGCCGTTAGATCCGTTTCAGAAGTTATCATCCCACGGATTCCCTTCACAAAACATCAAATTTGATGATCCCGTTTAACACCTAACACACCTATACCCCAGTCGAACCAAACACTCCCTACTCCATTTTCCATCGACTTCTTTTTCTCTTTCTCCCTCACCCTCTGCAGAGAACAACTCTGCCATCACCATCACCTTCTGCCATCGCCATCATCCCTACCAGCCACTACAACCACCCTACATCAAATACAACCAAAACCCATCCTTCCCCCATCATCCTATGCTACCTATTTCACTGATTTCACACTCCCTCTCTCTGTTAGGGTTTTGAAATCGATGAACTAGGTTGATAGGCAGAGGAAGCTCGAGCTGGAGCGTAGCAGCATGGAAGACATGGGAAAAGCAGGAGAAGAAGAGAAGGAAGCATGGGTCGAGACTATTGAGATGAAATCAGAGAGTTAGGTGAGTCAATTTCACTTTTTGGTGAAACCCTAATTTTCTGATAATTTTGGGATTTTTGGGTTTTTGCTTGCTTGTATAAATAGAAGGTGTTGGGTGTGAAATTGGGGCATCTCTGGACTAGCCAGTAGAGAATTGAAACTAATTTATTTTGATGCAATTCCAATTTCAGTTCTTCTTATGCAGTTAACAGTGAATGTGTGCATGTTGTTTTCAATTATCTCGAATGTTGAATGTTGCTTGAATTATCATACTCAATGAATGTTATTGCTAGTTACATGTTTAGCATGAGCTAAATTGCATTAGGCTGAGGCTCAGATGAAGCCTAGTGCATTGTCAAATGGTGAATTGCTAGGATAGTTATCCTGATGTCTGTTTTGATTGAGCAATGGGAAGAGATTGATGCTCATAGTTCCTGTGATTGATTGTTCTGTCAAAAGACAGTCAATGCTAGGGGCAAACTAGTGAGCAAATTAGTTTTCCTCCCATTCTAGATGTATGCATAGGATATTCAACTCAACCTAGAAATATGTTGTTTGATTAGGACACAAGGTGGATTCTAAGCCTTGGCTTAACCACAAATCCTTTACAATCACTTATAATTTCAGTTCTTCTTTGCTTCCTGTTCAGTTTATCTCCTTACCTGTTTTGCTTGTTTAATTTCTTGCAATTTGTAGCTGTTGTGCACTGAAATCAGTGCACAAACTCACCCCTGCCCTTGGCTCACAGCCTTGGTTCATGCCATTTGCCCTCTTTGTTTCACTGCCACTATAACATTGTGATCTTGCATCTTGTTTTACATCATCTGCCAGCATAGTTTAACTTCTTTATGCTCCCACTCCATGTGTACTAACCCCTTGCTTATCTTCTATACTAAAACTTGGCCTTGTATACTTGCAAGAGTTTTTGTGTGTTTTCCATTTTCACACCATCGACGGAATGGGTGTATGTAAATATTTCAACCCCATATCCTAGAACGTTGCCTCAGCCCCCACCGTCTGGGAATCCTCTGGCCCAGGGTTCGCCAGCGGGGTGACAGGTCTCAAGACGATCAATAAGGTACCTCCCTTCAGTATCGCACCCAAACACTTAAAACACTTCTTTTGTTTTTAATGTCCTTCCTCACAATGCTTAAAATAAAAACAAACTAACATTGCAGGTATATCAAGAGAAGGGTCCATTTCATACAAGGTTGATTACAAAAAGCGGCAAGGCCAATTCAAGGAAGAATACAATCAAAAATATTCTTTTTACAAAATACTACCAAAATTTAACTGAAGGATAATGCCGTGGCGTCTACTTGGAAGATGCTGCCCTATCAGCAGGGTTGTTCCGAAGAGTTGAAGGGACACTCCCACCAGAAGAAGGTCCCGAAGAGCCAGGCAAAGAGGTAGGTACAGGACGACGTGGATAGCTCTTAACGAGGCCATGCTCGGTCTTAAGGCCAAGCTCAATCTTCTCCAGCATCTTGTTTGTCTCCTCCGCCAATTGACAACGAGCCTTATGCATAATAACCGCAGTTCGCTGGTGAGCTTGAGATAACGACGAGGACAGGCGATTCACTTCTTTAGAAGCAGCGCCTACGGCCTCCTCGCGGGATGCCGCAAGACTCTTAAAATAATTAGTCTGTCATTCCTGCTGCGCTAAGGAAGATTGAGCCTTTTCAAGTTTTTCATTTGCTACGCGGAGTTGTCCATCGAGCTCTGAAAAAGACAACACAAGGGAGTTAGCACAGAAAAGACACAATCACACTCGACGAAATAAAGTTATACCTTCGACACAAGCCAAAGCCTCTTCATACTCATTAACAACCGCGTCTCGAGCTTCATCAAGATAGTCATATTCCTCGGATAATTTCTTATAATCTAGTTGAAGGTTGGTGAGAGTAAATTGACTTGCATCTAATTCTACCTGCTCCATCGAATCCATGTGACGAAGGTGGTTGACTGCGTTGTTTATCTCTGTTACCCCTTTGCTAAGTCTGTACATACATACTTCGAGATTTCTCTCAGACTCATCCAGGAGGGCTATTTCAGCGCGAGACGCAGCAAGGGCTTTGTTGAGAGCCCCAACTTCGGCTCTGGCATCGTCCCTTTCTTTGGTAAGACACAGCATGCTCTCCTTAACTCCCGGAAAAGGAAGGGAGCGAGCCTTTCGTAATTCCTCTTCCAGAAGATGTATTCTAGACTCCAACAATGAAGTACGTTCACGGGATTCCCGCAGATTCTCACGTGTCCACAGCAGCGTACCATTGAACAAAGTACGGTCATGGTTATACAAATTTTGCATATCAACCATTTGAACATGCCTTGCGCGCCATCCCTCAGCCCGAGCGTCCCACTTTTTGGCTTCGCTCTTAATTTTCTCGACCAGCTCTTTGATACGAGATTTTTGTCGTGCCCTTTCGTTTCGAAGCCATATCATCTCGGGGACGCCACCCACTGGAGATAGGGTGGGGAAACTCAGACAGAACAACTAAGTAGTATAGAGGAATTACGACGAACTGCGAGGGTAAAAGAGGAAAAAGAACCAAACCTGTGAAAGCTGAAACTTGGCCGCGAGTTTGCTCTAACTCAGCGCGAACGGCGGCAAGTTCTGAACGAAGACCAGCCTCCGCTTCACCCAGCCTTTCTTTCTCTTTAAGGCTTTTCTTCAGTTCTTCTATTTCCACCTCAGCCGCAGATAATTCCTTTTCTCTGTGACGAAGCTTAGCCTCCAGCTTCAAAGATTCCGCTTTAAAGAATTGATACAGCACATGGTTACAATGCTCACTCCTCATCATCTACACATCAAAACGGAAAACATTATTACACCGAAGGATTCAATCATCACGAAGAGATATGTACGAAGACTTACCTCCAAGACACGCTGCTGAGGAAAACCATATTGGTACCCATCGGCTATGGCCATCATATCCGCGACGGAAGTAGGAGGCTCCGATACGAGGGTAGCTTCGGGAACACTCAAGCTTTTCCCCCACATCTCAGATACCCGCGCCTTGGAAGATAGTTCCATCATCCGACGGGTATAAGCATCGGAATCCTTTTCACCAGCAACCACCGGGGCAGGATGAGGGACAAACAACAGACCCTTTTTCTTGAGCCAATCCATTATGACGTCCTCACCCTCAAACGTCAGCGAATGAGGGAAATCCTCGGAAGGCGAGTCAACCACGGACTTCCCCTTTGACGATATTTCCCCATCAGCACAAGTTTCGGCATCAACATGCGCATCATGATCATCCGCGCCCCCATCCTGAACAGCAACGTCTTCCTTACCAGAACCCCCGAGCACATCCCAATTATCATTGGGGGAAAGCAGAGAGAAGTCTTCAGGAAAATCGAGAGCATCGTCAAAGAGTTCCCCTGCGGAATAAATCCTGTCAAAAGAGAACTCTTGAGAATGGTGGGGAGAGTTTCCGCAGCATCACCAGCAGGAACAGACATATCAGCGATAACACTGCCGTCAGCTACCGCGGCATTATTTCTCCCCTCATCACCATCACAACCCGCACCAATCTCCTCCTCGATATTAGGAGAGGAAGTATCAGTGCGTTCTTCCCCATCATAAATCTCCTCATCCTCGGCAAACTCTTCGTTTACCGGACTGGTAACTTCTTCATGAACCTCAGCCTCACCCGTCACAATGGTAGAAGACTGCTTCGGCCCAATATTTTTCTTCTTAGACACCTTCAAACCAACACATGTTCCACAAAAAGAGTTATTTTTTTCGAACAGTTTGATTTTCAAAAAAGGAGGAGAGGCGCGGCCAGAATCTGCAATAACCATACCTTGGAAGTAGTGGCACTCTTCGGTGGAAGTATAGCACCAGAACCTTCCTCCTCGTCTCCTTCAACGACGTCGTGGGCATAAGGAAAGTTCATGCCTTCGAAATTTAAACGCCAGGGACATAAATCTCCATAACGAACAGGAGGAGATTCACGTGGCCTGCTACTCTCAGAAGGACGCCAACCGCGCGGACCGGGAATCCAACCGTACGCCCAAGGACCAACAATTTCGATAACAGTAGCGTGCCACTCATAATCATGGTCACGCTTGATCCTCTCACGTGCCGGAAAAAGTTTCCGCTGACTAGACCCCTCGGTGCCTGGAACATACTTCAGTTTGGCATCGCTCACCTCACTTAACAGACGAATTTCGCCCCGAGGAGCAGCGAGATTCCGAAGGCTAACACTCCACGGTTTACGGTTCCTACTATTGACGTAATCACCAAAGGAGTTGTTGAAGTTTTCAGGAGTATACCATTCCCTCTCCGCGGGATTTGGAACGTAACACGTCATCGTCGTCTCCCCCTTACTCCGCAGATAACACTCCCTCAGTGCACGGAGATAATTCCCCGATAATTGCGACACAGAACGACTGTGAGTATTGGTGGAAGAGCCTTCACGACCAGCAAGCACATCGTAATAAAAGGAGTCACCAGACTTGTACAACGGCAGCATAAGACCCGCCTCGAAGGCTCCAACCGTAGTCAACAGTGAAACTCATCAAACTGATACTTCGAGATGAGCTCATAAGTAATATCATCCTCAGGGGCATAGAAACGAACCTCGAAGGCTTGAAGCTCATGCTTTTCCTTGAAAACTTCAAGGTCAATATGCTTGAACGTAACTTTCTTCTTGCTGACCGAAACGTGCGTATCACCGGGGCAGCCTCATCCTCTTCCGCGGGATCGGACGAACCAACAAAAGCCTCGGAAGCTCTTCTTTTCAAAGAAGGATTCTTAGAAGATCAGCTCTCGGGACACCACCTTTGGTGTTCTTCCCTTTGAAAGAAAGTACTGGAGGCGGCAGAGGGTGCTGCACGGGCACTACAGAACGCAGAGGAGGAACATCAAAGGCGACACACGAGGAGGTGTCTGCGTACACCTAACGTCATCACGAGGACGAGAAACCGCACGATCGGCAGCGTTTCGAGACCCGGAAGGATTTTTTGAGGGACCTCTTTCCTAGGAGGAGAGGCCTTCGCCCCAGAAGAAGAAACTCTAATACCACGGGGATCCATTTGAGACTCTCTGCGCGGAGGGGATCTCGGTAGACTAGAACCCGGAGTTTGATAAGGAAGCCGCGGACGGTCAGACATGGCTGCGAAGAGGTACAACATAAACAAGTTAGAAACAAACACAAGGACATCACCAAAGATCAAAAAACCACAAAATTAGCAGTCCATCTCAACATAGCACAGAAACCCTAAAACTAGCATACATGCTTGAAATTCCCCAAACCCTAAAACCCTAAACTCAAAAGTCCAATCAATACAAGTAAAACAATGGCCTCATCGATTTGAGACGAAGAACAGGGGAAAACTAGCATACAAGCATTAAAAGAGGTTCTTCATCACAAACAAGGGACGACAACAGCAGAAATGGGAGGCTACGATACGATCAACAGCAGAAAATTTACAATCAACACAGCTTAAAACAACAGGAACAAAGAAAAGAAACCTTACCACCACAAACAGAAGCAGGAAGAGGACAACAAAACAAAGAAGAAGCGAGCGTGATTAATGCTAAGGCAGAGAGAATTTAATGGTTGAAGAACAAAGAATGAAGACTGACAGGGAGAATGAAATTAATTTTCAAGGAGAATGAAATTAATTCTTATTCTCTCCTTAATATACTCGAAAGAAAGAGAAGGAAGTTAATGGAGGAATGGGAAATGTGCCCATTAAATGAGCAGTTAATGCACGAATAAGAAACATGCCCAAGTACTAGGAGAAGTTATTAGGAGAGAGGAAGAATATGTAACGTCTGTTTTCTTCAATGCTCCCACTAAACACTCAAGCCCGAAGAAAAGGGGCAAATTGTGTACATATTTCATCATCGAACACGTGTATATAGGAAGATACGTGGAGAGCATGCAGACAAAGTCATCAAAACACGATGACACACGCCCATAGCCAAGAAGCCTATCCCGGCGACGTCGGATCTTTGCCCGAACAAATCTAAGGGCAGAAGTTAAAAGATGCACCGAAAATACGATGTACTGCGGAGCACCAAATAACTCCCGAAGAGTTACTTTATCTCATCCCCAAAAGAAGCTAAGATCAACGGTGAAGAGAAAGTTGACTGACATGGACGTGACAGGGGCAGAAGACACTTGTCTGACACGAGCAGGCGCCTCAACTACCCTCATTAAACACTCTGAGCAGTATACGTGTCGATCAACCCGTGGAACGAACGAGGATGGCTCTGCGTGATCAAGTAATAAACGAAGACCTCCGCGTGATGGACACAAAACACAAGAAGATAAGGTTCCAACGGCCCTCAGAAATGGGTCCCACACTCTAACCCTATAAATACCCCCTCTCCACCAAGAGTGAGGGGATCGGAAAAAATCAGGGAGAGAAGGAGAGAGAAAGATTGTGAGTGTAAGTTAGTCCTTTACAATATACAGACCTATGTAAACTCCAAAGTCACTCGACTATCCCTGTAACCATCAAGTATATAGTGAAACAACAACCCCGTGGATGTAGGCCTTAGTGCTGAACCACGTAAATCCCAGTCTTATTTACATTTCAGCACTTTATATTCGCCTAACGCTCCTTGAGTATTACTTTTATACTTCGTTTTCTTTATCTTCCCCTGCGTAAACGCCCCTCGCGATGTTATTAGATGAGGCTATGATAAACCCGAGGGTTTTGAGCCAAGGAATCAATGCAATTGTATTATCAGTGCGAGACGGTACCTAGAGTGCGAACATTGTTTGTAAACATATAGATGCCTTCGTGATTTACGTGTTCACACCATCAAGATTGCTTATTCAGAACTTCATAACAAGAATGGTGCCAGGATCGTTTTAGGAATATTGGTATTCAGTCTCGACACATTCATAAAACTTAAATGTGGTGAGTTCACAAGGTACATTTCAGCACTTCCTACCATAAGCTTGCAAATATTTTCATCAGGTACTCCAGTTTCTGACAATCATCAAAAGACGTTTCAAAAAGCATTAGTTAAACAATTTGGTGTTATTTTGGACATGGCCGATTATCTCTTATTACCTGATAAACAATATCTAAAGAGCACGGAATTCAACAAAGAATGTTTAAGTTCAGGAAACTTAGTGGCAGTCAATCAGCTACAGGCATCATTTGATAAATTGCCTTTGGCTCAGTCTTGGGTCCCTTGCATCACTTGCAGGAAACGTATTTTAGAAGACGGTGGTTTTGGAAAGAAGAGTTGTTTAATCTCTAATAGGAGCTGTGTCGAACAAGTCTACATGTCAACAATGGATATTATGATATCTTGTGAAAAGGTAAAAGCTTTTGAAGAAGAGAAACATGATGACTTTGACAGTTTAGCAGGCACTGTCTCTCCAGTTCTACATAATGAGTTGGTGAGCAGTCAACTTACTGAAATCTTGGAGCGGCAAATGGCGAACCCTTTAGTTGTATCTGCTGGTACAATGCCATTACAGTGCAGTCAATTAATGGCTGAGTACAACTCGCTACTTAGTTTTGAGGAAAAGATGATCTTTATTAATCCTTCAACTGTACTCTATGCTACGCATGGTAAAGAACTGAAGACCTACCGCACTCTGCAACAGCTAACACTGGGAGGTATTTTGACAAAACATTTATACATTAAATGGTTTTTTAAACTATTATCTGTGTTCTTGGTGATTATAGCCAACTTTTGGTTAAAAGTTGTACGAGCAGCTATAAGGAATTCTTTGGTGGAGCATTTTATTCTAAAGGTAATTAATACGGATGAACAGAGAGCGACTACGGGACAAAAGCAAAGTCATTTATCAGTTTTAAGTAATTTTACCAGGAAGAATATTTGGCAGTATAGAGTTACACTTCATGTTATTCAAAAGAGTCGACAACTACAAGAAATTCAGGTTATGTTGTTTGTTTTTGATCGTGGCAAATCAACACGAATAGTTGATAAGATGGATAGTCTTCTAGACAAAGAAATGTTTGGAATAAACCGAGTAGGAGGAGAAAGGAAATTAGTAGCCGATCCTAACATGGTCGACATGAATACCATGTTCTTTTTGCCGCCTGCTACTGCATCGTTGTTGGTTGGAATACTTCTATTTATAACTAGAAACTATAACGAAGACTTGGTTGGTGGATGTTATTTCAACACAGAGTTGTTCTTGGACCAGGGAAGGAACAAGTTATTCGAACGCGCTTTCAAAGGTTTAGATCAGAATTTAGGAGATACACATGGTGTACTCGTCGTGGTCGTTGCTGGCATGGTTTACGTTAACACCACTAATAACGTGATTTTTGTCTTTGACCGTGGGAAATTTAAGCACAACTCTTATCATGTTTTGAGACACATTTTTTGGATACTGCGATTTATGATATCTAGAACTACGAGTTTTGTGTTCCATCGTGTTAAGCCGGTAAACATGGATTCTACAATTTCCATGGAGGACAAGAACTCATATTCAGTGATTAAAACTCGAGTCCTAGAGCAATATTTGGAAAGAATCAAGCATTTTTTTTTTACTCCTAACTCGAGGACGAGTTTATTTCAAGAAGTGGGGACTGATGTAGGACATCTCTGCCTTAGTCTTCAAGCTATCTTATTTCCTTTTTAGTGTTCCATCCGTTTCTAAAAAATAGGCTTGTTTGGTTTTCACAAAAATTAAGAAAACTAATCATTGGAGCCACTGTTCCATGTTTTTTCCAAATCTATCATTTGGTCCCAACTCATTTGTTATTAGAGAAATAGGAGAGAAGTGGTTCCCTTTTTGTATTAGGAGAGAAAATGGAGAGAGAGAAGTGGTCTCTCAATGGGTATAGTAGTAAAATCATAACATTTGACTTTCCACATATGAAAACAAGCCTATTCTTTTGACATACACAAAAAACGAAACTTGCCTATTTTTTTAGAAACGGGAGTATTTTTCTTCTTCTAGAGTTTTACTATTTTTAGATTCTTTCATGCCTGTATAAACAGGCTATGTCGTTCTTAGAAGGTACACATTATTATTATTATCAAGATTATCAATACAATCTCTGTTTCAGAGTAACCTATCTTCTTCTTTTCTTTCAACTTATTCAAGCTATCTTCGTCTCTTCTCATCCCTTTTCTTCCTTTGCATCCCCTACAACCTCCGAGTTGTATTCTTCCTAACAAGTTCTACATTAACACCAAATCAAAATGCATGGTGACGAGGAGAGACGAAGCCGAGTCACACCAAATCAAAAATCCTAATCATGCATCTGGATAGGACGAGGTGAAGCCGAGCCACATCAAATCAAAAATCCAATAGCGCAGGGAGAAGCCCCGCAACACCAAATCAAAAATGAACGACGGTAGAGGCGAAGCCAATTACACTAAATCAAAAATATGGTTAAAAGAAAACAAATGATAGTCCGCCCACCGGCACAAAATCTAGTCTTCTATAAAATTAAATAAGAATGTTACTAATAAGTCATGGTTCAATAGCATGCCGTTCTACGATGGACGTAAAATACTATACCACCGCACCAAAAACGAAGACATGATGAAAATATATGAAATTCATTCAGCGTGTGCAGATCATGATTTACAGGATACATTAATGCATGATAGCATGTCTAAGACGCTAGAAACAGTTCTCTCTGTAAATCTCACTACGAAAAGATCAGCAACTTCATTTTCTTACCCTAAACTAACATCAAGTCACTGCCAAAGACTTGTTTCGAACTCTAAAAAACTTGCCTAATGTTAATTTTCAACAGTTACCATCATATGATCTACTAATTACCCTCTTCATCTCCGCCTTTCAAATACATCTGTTCACCGGCTTCACCACCGTGGCCTCCTGAATTACCACCTCGCCCTTCGTTAGAATCTGCATTACCAACTTCATGTTTGCTCGCAATTGTAACCCCCCTGCTCTGCAAACCTTCACTGGCATTACTACGGCCAAAATCAGGAAACCCACCACCCATTGACCCATTTCCTCCTCCCATGCCTCCTTCACTATGCATCATGTGCAGCCCATTGTTGCTAACACCAGAGTTCATACCGAGTTGGCTATGCATAGCTTGCTGCTGTTGCATTGCAGACATTGGTTGCTGACCATACAACATTGAGGAACGGGCTGCCATCAATGACTGCGGTGTCATTGCTTGAGCTTGTTGGTGTTGCAGGTAGTGTGCACCCTGCTGAACCGCATTAGGAAACTGACAAACAAACGATAAAGTTAAGTGGTGCGTTTTCTGAGACTGGGCAGAAAAAGTAAATCAGGATCAATGCACACCACTATTTACTCGAAAGTGATTGAACTGATAGTATCAAGAAATCGGATTCACCAGTGCTAAAAACCAATTAAAGTCTGGGATAGATGAAGATACATGGAAAAAGTCATTCACACCTGAGCATGCATGGTGGGTTGTTGGGGTTGAGAATCAGCAATAGCAGCCAGATACATCAGATTTCGTTGAAGCCTCGCTTGGTTCCTGTAATAAAGCGAAAAATTATTTAGTCCTCACAATGACTTGGCGACTTTGCAACTGTTAATCATATAACTATTTAGGGAGAGTAAGTACTGGTTGAGATTGGTACAACAAACTGCTTCAACATATAATAGCATGGGATCTAGATTAAAACAGTCATATTTCACTTTAATATGCAACCTGAGATATAACTGACATTAGCCTACCAGAACAACTATTAGTCAACACTAATATTATTATGTTATTCCAGTTAAAGGACAGATCTCAGCCATATCTGCTGTTTGATGGGTTCTCTAAGATTAACAGAAGCGATGAAGAGAGCGCCAAAGATTAATGAAGCTAGCATTAGACAAACAAGCAATCCAAAAAGAAAAATGTGAATACTGCGAGTTGAGCATTATGTATAACTTACTCCGCGCATTCGCTCACTTTCCCAGTGTTCTGGTTCTCAAGAATCTTTAGAATCAAAGACTTGTTCTCATCCAGATACTGCAAATGTGAGCAGATAATCCAAAAAGAACTTATCAGAACTGTAATTAGATCAATTAAAGACCTTGAAAACAAGACTAATATGAGGGAGAGAAATATCAACCGACCACATCTAGAGCACCAAAAGAAATAAGTCCCCCCTGCTCTTGACGTCCAAATTTCAGATAAAAAAGAAAGGTTTTCTTGGCACTTTTAGATTTTGGTAACTATAGGTAAAATTCTACAGCTTTTGACACTAAGAAGTATGTGGCAGAATTTATAACTCAGCAAACAAATACACTAAGTAGTATGTGGCAAAATTTACAACTCAGCAAACAAGTTCTTCATAGTCAGGGATGATTTAATAGAAATCAGTACAAGGAACGCATTCAAGAAGTTGGCACCATGCTACTTGTCTAGAATTGAGGATTCCAAACTTCACTAAACCATCTTTAGTATCATCTTTTCCCCGACACCCACCACAAAGGAGGCGCCATCATTGAATGCCAAAGACATTATATACAGAACACCATCAGAACAGTAAACGAAAAATTGGGGCTGTACTGAATACAAATTCTACAAACCCAAACCAGGAACAAGTCCAACGGGGTAAAATATACAGAGACCAAAAAGACAATCACATGCATCTGACACCGATCCCCTTATGTAGACCTCCAAGCTCAACACATATCACATTTTGAGAGGCTTCAAAAGCTGTAATTAGTCCTACTTTCAATAAAGAAAAAGAAACAAGACTGGTTTTGTTGCAATCAGCAAAAGAGCAGAAACCCCTACAGCAATGTATTGGTATTTCGTTGAAGAAATTAAAACTCAATGGCATTCAATATTTACATACTTTTGCAAGAAACCCATACCTATTCAATTTATCAGATGTAAGAAAAAAAAAATCCTTGATAGCTAAAAGAACAAGAATGACCGAGGGTCGTCTTGTCTTGGAAATAGAAATCTATCATGAGCAAACAGTTTAAGGCCACTCTACCAAGCTCGGAAATATACTCCTAACCCCTAGTCCAAAAACTCAACATAAATTAGGGGTTAGGAGCATATGGGACTATTTAACCTTTTATGAAAGTTCAATTAGGTCTTCATGGATGCAACACGATTCATGTTATTCGTGGGTTTAGGGTTTACGAAGTACAAATATACCTTCAATCCTCGAAACATTTACCAGGGATTTTTAGCTCTAATGAATAAAACTACTCAAGACACACAGGTACCTCATTTATTAACAAGTAACAAAATAATTAGTAAATTAAAATACGACCTCAGAGTAACAAAGTCGAGATTCTTTTAAGAGAGGCTGAAAAAAGAATTAGAGAAAACTAAACTTTAAGTAACAAGGAAACATGATCTTTCTATCAACATCAGAAAAAATCCTAAAGCCCCAAAAACTTTCAACAGAAAAAAATAAAAAAATAGTTCCAAGGGTAAAACTAACACAATGAACTTGAGAAGAAGAAAACCATTAGAGAGAAAACACTCAAACAAAAGAAGAAGAAAAAAATTGAAAAACAGAATCATCAAAATGAGTAGTTGATATATTTAAAATACAAAATTAAAAAGAAGATGACAAAGGCTAGAAAGAAAAGGGGAATAGATGGATAGGAGCGAAGATAAGTAGAAGAAGAAGAAGATAAGAGACCTGTTGGATGTGATCCGTTGTGACGTTGTTAGGATTATAGCCTGCTGCCATCATTGGTTGCATCTGCATGAGATGTTGCTGCATTTTTTTTCTTCTGCCCTTTTTATTTCTCTCCCTCTGTTTCTTCTTCCCTTTTTATTTCTCCCTCTTCAGACATAAAACACAGCAAGTAAGACAGACAGCGAGAGATAAAGCAAGCAAGGGAGAAGAAAAGCAAGAGAGAAAGTGAGTGTAGTGTATTTACACACACCCCGAAGGTGTATTACAGCTTTATCATACGTCAAGTAAAATCTTTGTTCACAGATATTCCTAGAGTGGTGTTATTTATTTAATATACTTTAGAACGCATCTCGAGGATTGCAAGGCGGTTCGTGGTCTAGAATCAACTCCACCAAACCGTCTCTCAATGGAAATCGGACCAAATTTTTTATGGCGGACTCGTGTATCTTGTGTGAGACCGACGATAGAATAGACTGTTCAGAAGGCAGAAGCTTTGTTTAGTTCACAACTTGATTAAAAATGTCACTAAACTAAACTCACTGATTTTGTATCTCCTCCTGTAACTGTTAGTCACGTGGAGAGAGAGAGGGCGCATTAAGACTACACAGTACAGACCAGACCAGAGTGATGGATTACTTGCTGCATTGATTGTTTTATAACATGTCTGTGGGTTTTAATGATGCTGAGACACTCTTGGGACCGGTGGGTTGCCCACATGGTTAACTCGATGATGTCTACGAGAAATTTGTCAGACAAGAACAAAAAGTCCGACTCCAAAAACTAGTCGAGCAAATGAACAGTGTCTAAATTGGCCGACCAATCAAAAATGTTTCTTACTGATCTTCATCTATAGTACTACTATGCTGGGTGCTACTAACGAATGGTTCCCAGGTTAGGTTTCTCAACTCACGAGGCAGTCATCCATTGTGGGTGCTGTTCAGAAGTAATTTAAAAAACAGAAAGTGGGTTATTTAGTCAAAACGATAATTTTTCTGCGTCAAATGGACGGGTAAATATTTCATCTTGGTCAAATGGACAGGAGATATTTTAATGTATAACTTACATATCTGCCCTTTAACATATCTTCGTAATACTTAGAAAGCATCTATATTCTTTTCTCTCCAGCATCTTAAAAGAAATTTTCCCTTTCTCCACCATCGTTCTCTTTCTCCACGGCGATTATCTTTCTCCGTCGTTGAAATTGGTTTCTTCACCGTCAACGACATCAACAGTATTAACATCTTTGTTCATTTTTAGTATCATCATCTTTCACCATCAACAATAACATCACAATTCAGTATCATCATCTTTTTGTCTGCTCCATCAACAGTAAAATCTGAAATTGAAATTGGTTTCTCCACCAACACCAACTACAACATGAAAGATTTATAGGGTTTGAATCGATCAATTTCATAAAATCTCTCCTAGAACTCGTAAGTTTCCAAACCCTAATTTCGTTTTGATTTTATTTTCAGAATTGCATGATTGATTTGTTGAATTGGTTGATTTTATTTTCATTCCATTGAATGGGAATGTAACTGGATTTTAGTTGGTTATTGTAATGACTTTAAAGTTTATGTTGTGGATGAAAATGGTTTGCATCTGGATATATGTATTGTATGGTTTGCATCTGGTTATCGAAGTCATGCGCAACAAGTGTTTGTAAGAAATGCCCGAGTGTGTTTCTATGGTTAAATGTTATAGGATGTAACTGGTTTTCATCTAGCACTAAGATAGGATGTAACTGGTTTTCATATGATACGTGAATATTTGAAGTTTAATAAAGATGATAATAAGGAGGATGTAACTGGTTTTCATCTAGCATAAAAATAGGATGTAACTGATTTCATGTTATTTGACGTAATTAACTAAGTGATTTTCCCTAACTTCTTATGATTGATGAATTTGAGTCTAATTAGTGATTCTAAATCTAATTGACTTCATATGAAATTTTCTTGGTTGACTGAGAATATGTCTAATATCCATAGCATGATACATATATACATTGTACTACTTCCTACAAGACTAATTTGGTTAAGTGAGAACGTTTCCTATAGTATTAAACAAGTTTCATTTAGGTTTAATTTGTGGTGTATATTTTTTCAGCATGTTTAAACTAGGATGAAAACCAGTTTCATCCAGGTTTAATATAATATAAACTAGGATGAAACCGGTTTCATTTAGATTCAATTTGTGTTGTATATTATTTCAGCATGTTTAAACTAGGATGAAAACCAATTTCATCCAGGTTTAGTATAGTACAAACTAGGATGATATCAATTCTATTTAGGTTTAATTTTTGGTGTATATTGTTTCGGCACGTTTAAACTAAAATGAAATTGGTTTCATCCAGGTTTAATGTGTGAGTACGTGTTTAAGTTCGCTAATGTATGGTTTAATGTGTTTCTTTCACTTTAAGTACTCTAACATTTGAATGCGTCGCCTCATACTTCTCATATTTCTAATTATGGTCATTGTAAACACCGCTGAGATATAAGTTTGTTGTAATATATTCAGTCATGTTAATTCTTTGCAGCATGGATTATGGAGATTGGACTGAGAACAACAGAGGCACTTACAATAAGTAGGATGAGGTTGAGAACAACCAACCTTGATAGCTGGTATCTTAGTCAGGAAACTTATATAAGGATCGTCAATCCAGAGGCTACCAATGAAACCAAATTAGCCCGTACAGAAAATTCCATTTTCTGTGGTGCTCGTGCTCTGAGACATAAGCAACATTAAGTATACAAGCTTTAATTCCCAGTTAATTGTTTTCTTGTCTTGTTTAGTTTTCCAGAAAACGAACTTGCAATTACCTAAAAATGGGAAATGTGGGTGGGGTAAGTAATTGGCCTGGGTTTTGCAACTACCTAAACTGAACTTCTATTATTTTTGAATTTGCAGGCCTTTCCACCAAGGATCTAAGTCTGCTGTAACATTGAATATATTAATTTGATGAGCTCACTATATTATATTGGTGGGATAAATTGGTAAAACTACGTGGTAGAAGAGATTGGTAGAGACAAAAGTTGGTTTCTGATTACAATAATGTGTGTGTGCAGTCTGCCTGCCCTGCCCATATATTTTGCTGCGGCTTTGGTATCCACAGAAAGGTGCGCCTAGTGGTGGTGTGGTGTGTGAACTTATTCTTTTGTATTGGTACCATAGAATAATACTAGGCACCACATTGTAATTATTTTCATTTCAGGTAACGTTGTAGCTAGCACATGTAGTAGTGTAATTAAAATTGAAATATATATAATGTTGTAGCTTAACACATGTAGTAGTGTAATTAACAAACAAGCTGGTTGTTTAATGTGAATAAGTAGTAATTAATTACATTAATTAAGCTGGTTGTTTACTGTGAATAAGGGGTAATTTAGATAATAAGTTTTTCTCCTTTTTTTTTTGGGTGGAATATCCAAAATGGATAATTGAAAAATATTTTTTTGATTCCTGTCCATATAAACAATATCAAAATCTACCTATCTGTTTCACCCAGGAATTATTGTTTTTGGTCTTTTTAACCTATTTTATGTTTAAAAAATGTTGGCCATTGGTAAAAGGTCTACCACAAGGACTCAAGAAGTGTGTTTGCAAGGATCCAATACACTAATATAAGATATTCGAATAGGAATTCCAACTTATATTATTTGTAAAAGTAAATTTTCTTTTATTTGATGATTTTACTTTTATTTGCTGATTTTCACGAGTTTTGCTAGGATGGCCGTGGAAAAAAAGGAAAAAATCCTGTGACACTAATAGGGGATGGGTCCGACTGGTGGTGGTAGGGCCCACCCCTATTAGTGCCACGGGATTTCTCCCAATTTTTTCCTACGGTCGAGCAATCATTTTCGGATTTTCACACCTTTTTCGTGTGAAATACCGAATCCATGACTCAACTTTCAACAATTTATCTCTTTTTTATTTGATAAACCTTCGATAGTTTCATTAAAACAGTTCGTCAAGCTTATATAGATTATATAGATAATTAACTAGTACATCTAAAGAGACACATATCTCTTACCTAAGAACCAAACCATTTTTTCTTATGGATTCCAAAAACCAACTTAGACTATGTTCGATTTATAATATTAGGAACCAAGACCTTTCATCGGATTTTCGGTTTTTTCTGGTTTTTATTAAAATCTTAATTTTTAACTAGAACTCAAAATGTAACTATTAGATTTAATTCATTATAAGTAAACAAAAAATTATCCTATTGAAAAAGGCTAAAAAATTAAATCATATCCCAATTAAAGATACACAAAATTGGTTAAAAAGACCAAAAACAACAATTCCTGGGTGAAAAGGACATTTAGATTTTGATACTGTTTAGATGGACAAAAATGTAAAAATAGTCAGGATGTAAACAGTTTCATCCTACCCATTTTCAAATACTTTTTCTTATTTTTAATTTACATCAGGATGCATCCAGTTTCATCATTACTATTTTTTAAGTTCAAGTCAGGATGAATCCAGTTTCATCCTTGCTATTTTTTTAGTGTCCATTTCACCCATACTAATTTTTACTCGTCCATTTGAACTATGTTTTAAAAATATTTGGAAAAATGACCCATTTTCCGTTAAAGATACTATTTATATTTATATATTCGATATTAGCTTCGATTTTAGTCAAATTTTCTTTATTTATGGGTATACTTGTTGAAGTTTATATATATGAGGCAGGATCCATGGACACTCTTAGATGGACAAGGTCAGACAAGATTTGCGCCATTTTCTCTGCAAAACCCAAACGACAATGAATTTAAATGTAATATTTTGACGAAATGTTCCTCTTATAAAACTCCACATTCCTACAAAAAATGAACACAATTTGAGATGTATAAAACGACCATCTACTCCTTTGAATATCAGCCGTTCAAATTTAATGGTTGAAATTAAGATTGGTAGATGGTTAAGTTTTTTATCTCGAACTGCGTTCATTTTTTTGTAGGAATGTAGAGTCTTATAAGAGAAATATATCATCAAAATATTACACTTAAATTCATTGACGTTTGGGTTTTGCGGAGAAAATGGTCAAATCTTGTCTGATCTTGCCCATCTAAAAGTGTGCATGGATCCTCCCTCTATACATACTATAGTATAATGGTAAGTTGGCTATATATCATTCCGGTCTTTATTGGTTTTTTTGGTAGTTACTCTCTCGGTTTTTTTTTTTTGCTTTTTTTTTTTTTTTTGGTTTTGGTTCTTTTGTAACGTCAAACCAAAACCAACCACCTAGAATTGGTTTTTTCGGCTTTTGGATTTCTGGGTTTCTCGATATTTCGGTTTCTGGTTTTTTATATTTTTCTGTCTGTTTGGATAGGTTTGGTTTGGGTTGAAAACCGTACTATGGGCAGCCCTAATACTGACAATAAAAGTGTTGAAACACCACTGATAATTAACAGAAAATAGGTCATTTTTCCAGAAAAGTATTTTTTTCAGATTCAGATGAACGAGTAAACTTTCCATATGGGTCAAATGGACGTCAGATATTTATATGTGAAACAGACAGGAATACCCTTTAAGAGATCTTCTCATTAGTAAACTACCTAGAAATCATCGATTTCTCTTTCTCTCCACCATTTCGAAAAGAAATCATAAAACACAATTGTTCTCATTCTCCACCACAATCATCCTTCTTCGCCTACTCACTACCAACGACATCAACAATATCATCACCAACACTATCAGAAATTGGTTTCTCCACCGTCTGCTCGCCATCAACACTATCAGAAATTGGTTTCTCCACAGTCTGCTCACTACCAACGACATCGACAATATCATCATAGTTGAAATTGGTTTCTCCACCATCCGCAAACACCAACACCAACTACAACAATATTTCTAGCATAATTAGGATTTCAATCGATCAATTCCACAAAATCTCTCCTAGAGCTCGTAAGTTTTCAAACCTTAACTCTATTTTGATTTTAGTTTCATAATTGCATGATTGATTTGTTAAATTGCTTGATTTTATTTTCATTTCACTGGATGAACTGGATTTTAGTTGGTTGTTGTAATGAATTTTATGTTTATGTTTTGGGTGAAAACGGTTTGCATCTGGTTATATGTATTGCATGTTAATAATAGGCATTATAAAAGTCATGCTCAACATGTGTTTGTAAGAATGCCCGAGTGAGTTTCTATGGCATATGATCCATATAACATCTCTACAGCTAAATGTGATAAGATGTAACTGGTTTGCATCTAACTTTAAGTTAGGGTGTAACTGGTTTTCATCTAACTTTAAGTTAGGATGTACATGGTTTGCATCTGTTAGTGGTCCTAATTTTAATGATTATGGGACTAATAACATCATACTATTGGATGTAAACTAATTCAGATGATTGATGAAATCTATGTAGTCGATGGAATCGATGAGTTTAGGATGTAAACTAATTTCATATGATTGATGGAATCTGTGTAATTGTGTAAATTAAACCGATTTCAGTTTATGTTAGGATGTAACTGGAAACACGATGAAATATGTGTAGATCTTTGTTACTGGGTAAATACATTGGAAACTGAATTGAACTAAACCAACTTTACTTTAGTTCTTTATTACTTTTCTGCGGAATGTATATTCCACAGTTTAAACTTTAAGTTTAATGGATATGAGACTAATAACATTACATTATTGGATGAAACTGATTTTCTTCTGCATGTCAGCTTCTACATTACATGGTTCACTAAATGTGATCCATGTAGCATCTCTAAAGCTAGGTTATACATATATAACTAAGCCTACAACATGTAGAAACTTTGTTTATACTTGGAATGTAACTGAGTTTCTATGGCCTTGGAATGGGGTGTAATTTTATAGTGTATGTTAATGCATGGGTTTCATCTTGGACTTTGCTTGGACTTGGATGAAGTTGGTTTCATCATGCTTTGTATTGAGATGAAATTGTTTCCATCAATGTGTTAACAATGATGAAACTGGCTTCATCTTGTTTTATTAATTAACGAAATACATACATGCTCGAACTACATAACTATAAGTGACATCTATTAATGTTAAACGGTTTTGGGTTTTATTTAGTGGGAAGGTTTTGCTTGATAAAATGGCTAGTCAGTGCTGGTTCTTCTGATATTATATATTAACACTAATTTGTCTCTAAATTTCTTACAATCTTATCAGAATATGCATGGTGAAACCAGATGCATCCTGATAAAAAGTATTTTTTTATGTCAAAATATGTGGGGTGAAACCAGTTTCATCCAAGCCAAAAAATTATATTGTAGGATATATGGGTGAAACTCAAATACTGAATTGGATATGTGGTTTATGATTTCCATACAACTAATGAAGTTTTAAGATAGTCTGTTTTGGAAATTATTTAATTTTCATCCATGCTTATGCTAGGATGAAACTAATTTTATCATGTTTTGGACTGAACTTAGATTGTTTTTATCCAAGTTTAAACTGGTTACGTCATGTGCTTTCATTGAATGACAACTTGTTATATCTTATGTTGTTACTGAATAGAACTGGTTTCATCATGTGTTAACGATTGGATGAGCCTGGTTTCATCCTTGTTTTATCATGCGATGTCATTTGTATTGTACTTTTTTTCATTTAAATAATACAAACTAAATCTAGACTTGGTTTTGTAGTCGTGACTCTGGAATGTATGTTCTCTACTTCATAAAATGGGTGATGACTAATGGTTATGCTTTTGAAGATAAAGAAATTCTAACGAAGAAGTTGAGCACAAAACGAGTAAACCTCGTACATGAAATACTCAATAATGAGCGAGAACTACGACTGTCGTTACATTAGGTTGTTTAGTTATATGTCGATATATAAAAAGCTATTGATCAATGTAGTTTAAGTTTAAGCTTTTGTTTGTAAAAATATATCTTTGCTTACATTAATGGACAAGGATTAGTCTAAGAATGTATATATCTTAATTGAAGGACGATTAAATATGAAAAAAGTAACTTAAATTATCTCAACTATAATTTGTTGATAATCTCATACAATCTAATCAGAATATGCAGGATGAAATCAACACTGATTTTGTTAAGTTGGTAGTGGCGGTGGGAGGAGGTTGTTCTTCCGATGATGATTGAGAATTGGTGGTTGTATATATAGTGGCGATAGCTAGCAGTGGTGGTGATTAAAACTAAGCTTTATTCATCATCAACTGATTCAGATAGAATTAGAAAAGGATAAAGAAAATCCATTGATGATGAAGAACTGGTTTCGATGGAAGTTCTCTGTACCTTACGGATTTTTATAAAATAAATAAAGAAGACGAGGGTGGGTATAGTGGTTTATTCTTCTTATCTTAGTACATAAATTTTAGGCAGAATACCCAAATTGGATATTTAAAAATTATCTTTTTAATTTGTGGGTATTTTAACAGTATCAAATGTTACTCGTCTTGTACACCCAAAAAAATGTTTTTGAGGGTTATTCATCCAATTTTGTGGACAATAAAAGGTAGAAACACCGGAAAATGAAAAAGTCATCATGTGAGATCACCGATAAAGATGTCCTCAAAAGAAGTATTTTGCATAAAGTGTTGATCGTAACAACGAAGATTTTGATGGACGGAGCGCATCGTCGACGTACCAGAAAACGAAGTAACTTGACAAAAGATAGCTATTGAAATGAAAAAAAAGGCACAATTATAGGGCATAGAAAAACACCTTGAAAGGGCGCCAACCATGCCGGAAAGCACGGAGAAAACATAAAAATAAAACTAGAAAATTATGACTAAAACTTTGGAAAACACTACCAACAAAAGGGAAACAAATTAATTACTCACTATTACTGCTTAAACCTGTCTAGATCCGTAAAGATCCGACAAGATATGAGCAGTTAGAGCGAAATATTTGTGTTTCTCACTGGAAATAGCTGAGAGAGGATAGAGAGAGAAAAGTGTGTGGTGAATCAAGATGTGGGGATTTAAACAAAATATTCTCAAATTCTCACAAATACAAGAAACCAATTTTAATATATCAGGAAAATATTTCCATATCAAACATCTTAGTGACATCATATATTATAAATAAAATCTTAATTAATCAATTTTGTTTATCTATCTAATTATGCATATGCAAAGTAACAACATGATATTACTACAAGATGATTTTTTGTTTGTTGAGACTTGGGAGACAAAAAAAAAAGAACTAGGTAGCCAAATAATGCAAGAGAAGAAGAAAAGTATTGTAGTGCGAAAGAGATTTATAGATAAAATCATAACTGAGAAATATGGAACCTAAGATAAGCAAACAAGAATTCAAATAGAGAACAAACAAAAATATGGATGCATTTTTCATTTTTTTATTAGGTTGAAACAACTATATTATAATAACTATAAGAGATTGTGTTTTACAAAAAGAGATCGATATTCCAGGTAATGTTATGATAAAGACAATCGTTTTTTGCTCAAATTTAATAGTATTTCCAAATAAATCCTCAAAAACTCTTTTATATATAAGATGAGATTTGTTGCTCGCATAAGTATGTTGTCCCGAAACGAGCCTTTGCATACTTCCCTCTTAATGTCGGCTCTGGTACCAGTTGTAGGTACCTAAAAATGGGTGAAGAGGTACACATGAGATTTTTTTATGGTTTTGAGTTGAGTTGCGGAAGGTTGAACACGAACAAGGTTTGCCTGAATAAAGTTTATGGTCGTTTAGAGACTGCTTCAACCACAGGATAAAGAAATCGTGGTTGGTCTCGATGAGGAAAGCCAAAACAAGAGAGAGATCAGAATAATTGTTTAACTGTAGAAGAATGCTCTTGAGATGTTTTAGCAAGGTCGACTGATGACTTATTTATACCTGGACTCTCTCATCTCAATTCAGTGGGATAAGGTTGAGGAATGTGATAAGCCTATTATCCACGATCAAAGGAATATCTCAATATGAGTAATGTTCATTCCTTGGTCCCAGTAATCTCCTCGACCGTTCTCTTTAGCGGTAAGAAGTACAGTTGGATATTCCTCATACATGTCATATATCGCCATATCAAAACCCTAATTGACACTCCCTAATGTATGTGGATGTATATGAAGTGTTGGCTGGGTAACGATATTCTCCTTAGATATTGACTGAGACTAATGAGCACTATTTTGAATAGGCTAATTCATTAAGAGAAAACATGATAACGGTGGTAGGACTTAAGAGAAGCTGAGCTCGAGCCTCAGCTTTGTGTGGTTGATCATGTACGACCTGCGGAGGCCTATTTCTTTCTTATGGATATGATATCTAGAGAATGATCCTCATTTTGTTGCATGAACTTGTATAGCTCATATTCATGAAGGTCAGTTGTGGACATGCATAACTGAGGATGGGGCATGTTGGCGCCTCTAAGAACCTCGTATTTTGAGACCGAGGAGTGGGAATGGCCAATGAGACTAACGTGGACGTACTAAGAGCCAACCGATAGTGTAACTATGAATACCAATATTCTCTTGGGCACGTGGCACGTATCTGGTGGTCGTGTGCAAGTTAACGAAATATCCCTGGCAATACACGGGTATATGAGAAGTAGCAGATCCCTTCCTGATCTACTTTACCTCATCTTGAGGAAGGATACCTCGACGGCTCAGATGGTAAAGTAGATCCTAGCATAGGGAGGCAGCAGCTGTCGAAGGGACAGAGGTAGCTGACATATCTATTCATCATCTAATGTCGCGAGCCTTATCTACACCTTTGGTCAAAGCGCGTGGAAGAAAGTGAAGATGTGCCTAGAGACAACATTTGTACGGAAGATACATCAGGATACGATGGACCTAAAGATAACGAAGATGTTTCTGGAGCATAAGGGGCTATAAATACCAAACTCCACCAACAAATAAGGGAGTTCAATACCCAAAGAAAGATCCAGTCTTAAGCTTATCCCTCTTTAATGTTTATAACTTAAGAATTTACTATAGATTGAGTTCTCTCTATTACTTTGGAAAGAATTTAATATCTTTGTAACAACCACCACTTAACACAAACAATCACTCATTACCCCGTGTATGTAGACGAAAGTCGAACCACGTAATCTATTGTGTCTCTTGATAACTTAGTAGCATTTACATTACCTCAGTATTGTTCGTTATTAATATCTTTATCTTGAGTACCTTTTATTACTTAACCATATCAGTTCAACTGAGATTCTCTGAGCTGTATACATTACGTAGACTATGGGGAAAATAGTAGTCATAGTTTGGCGCTAGAATACAGGCTCCGCCAGTCTGAGTTATTATCATTATCATTTTCGTTTTTACAAGTCTTTCTTCAAGAAGAGATCTTAGTGTAAAAAGGGTGGATCTCACTTCCTAGTGACACGTTCATCTTTTTTTACGTAAGTTCTTTGAGTTCTTAGCCTTAAAAGACTTGCAACATTATTGATTTACAAAGTTTTCTTCTCAAACGTGTTCAAAAACATTGACTTTATGTTCTTACGAGAAAGAACCTTTTATGACAAAGTATCCTTTGGATCTGAGTATCTCTGAATATTAGGGAATCTCAGTAAAAGTTTAAGGAGAACAAACCTTAGAAAGCATTTACTAGCTTCAAATCTTTAAGGATCTGTCACCCTTATCGATTCTTGTGAACATTTATTATCTCCTTTTCACATCAGGTGTCATTTAAAAATTAATTAAATACCCATCTTTTCAAACCTCGTTTGGATAGTTTTCTTAAAAGTTGCTTAGCCGTCTTCTGTGTCAGAGCATTAATTGCTAATTTAACGAAGGCCCAAAATAGCGGACCTTGTCATCTTACTCTGTATTTTTAAGACAAACCCGAAGGTATGCAGAAACCAAGTGACGTACCATCAAGTTCAAGACCCGGTGTTACCAGAGGGAGGTCACAAAACCCCTCACGTGCAAATAAAAGAACTGAAGCAGAGGACGGACAAAGCGAGATAGCAAGAAGAACGGCAGCCAACCGAATGTCATGCGTCTGTCTAAGTTTGTACGGGGTGTGCTGTTAGTAATTACGATTGGGTGCTCTAGTAGTAGTTATAGTGGCAATTTAGCCATTATGATTGGGACATGTGTCGTCTGTTGTTAGCCAATCTCGTTTAGGGTTGAGCCAATAAATGTGTAAGAAAAAGCACCTGAGGCGGCTAAGAAAATTAATGAGAAAATAGTTTAGTTCTTCTTCTATCTCTCAGGCTGGTTTCAACCAGATTTCTCAAATTCTTCCGATTATGTGAGTTATTTTTTGTGGAAACACCATGGGTGGATCTAATCATCCCACCACCAAGGAAGTAAATGAAGATCTTCGTAAATTTTCAGAAAAAATCGATAAACAGATCAGAGATCGTTCTTCAAAATACAATGAACTCGCTGATCAAAATAAAGATATCAGGGAATCTATGCTATCTAAGGAAGATTTCTTCAAATACATGGAGAGTTTTACAGGCAAAAGAGTCGAAGAACAATAGGACTCAGGAACAAAAGCATCTCATTCTAACTTTTTTCAACAAAATGGTGATATGTTCAGTTTTCATCAAGGGGGTCATGAACACAACAACACTCATCGTATGCCAAAGTTGGATTTTCCAAGTTTTAATGGAGAGAACCCTAAAGGTTGGATCCAAAAATGTGATCGATACTTCTTACTCAACAACGTTAGGGACGAGCATCAAAAGGTCACCATGGCAGCTATGCTCTTGGATGGGAAAGCAGATAGGTGGTTAACAAATCCGCAGACGACCAGATCTATTACTTCTTGGTTTGAACTAGCTGATCATGCCTGTATTCGATTCGAGAATCCTGCAAATGACAACATCTTGGGAATATTCAGTAAATTATCTCAAATTACTACAGTTGATGAATATTTTGAACAATTCGAGAATCTTAAAGATCTGTTGTTTCGTCAATTCCCTATGCTTACTGAACATTATTATGTGATGAGTTTTATTAGAGGGCTAAAAGAGGACATTAAGCATGTTGTTAGTATGTTCAACCCTACAACCTTAATGATCCCTCAGGCAAAATAAGAACATCCCCTACATTGCAAGAATTTTTCACTTGCTAGGATGCAAGAACAAACCATCAACACCCAACAAAGGCTACTGAGGGGAATAAATAATTTTTTTTCCTAATAATAGACCATCAAATCCAGCAATTTTTTCCCCAAAACCTGTCTCCCTCCTACCCTTACTCCCATTACCAACCAAAACTGCTCCATCTCCTAACCCACTTCCTCTTCCCATTCGCCATTTAACACCTTAACAAATGCAGAAGAGTAAAACTCAGGGGCTTTGTTTCAATTGTGATGAAGTTTATCGTCCAGGAAATTTTTTCAAAAAACAACAATTGTTCTTGTTGGTAGCTACAGAGGAGGAGGCAGAATCTAGTGAACATGCTGAGGAGGTTACCGACATTGATGACACACCAACAGTAGACAGTGATATGGAAATCTCGGTTCATGATCTTACAAGTAACTTCATTAGCGATACAATTCGAATTCCAGGCTTCATTAACAAACAACAAATTTCGATTCTCATTGATACTGGTAGCACACACAGTTTCATTGACTCAGATTTAGAAAAATCTCTTGTGTTACGCATTCTCCCAACTCCTAACTTGCTAGTGACAGTGGCAAATGGGGAACATAAAGTGAGCTCTGGTCTTTGTAAATCTTTACAATGGTCAATGCAAGATTATCAGTTCACAGGGAATCTGAGATTACTAGCTTTGGGTGGCTGTGATATGGTTCTTGGGGAAGATTGGTTGAGAGGATTAGGTGACATCATCTTCAACTTGTCTACCTTGAGTATCTCATTCTTGCATCATGGAGAGCAAATTACACTTGTGGTATCTCATAAACCTCATTCCTTAATGATGATGGGCACTAAAGGAGTACAACACTTTTTCAACACCAATTCACATGGCATTGTTGGCCACTTATACTCTGTCTCTGAAGTTAAGTCTCCTATTCCTCCTATTATTGATGATGTCTTTAAGGATTTTCAAGATGTTTTTGCTGAACCTACTCAATTACCACCACATAGATCCCTGGATCACTCCATTCCCCTCCAACCAAATTCAACACCTATTAACCAGAGACCATACAAATTCCCTTATGTGAAAAAATCTGTTATTGAAGAATTGGTGAAGGATATGTTACAAACTGGAGTCATTCAGCCAAGCCATAGTCCCTTTGCATCTCCAATTCTCGTGGTCAAAAAGAAGGACAATAGTTGGAGGTTTTGTGTGGATTACAGGAAGCTTAACAACATTACCATTAAAGATAAGTTTCCTATACCCATCATTGATGAACTCTTGGATGGATTGTATGGATCTTGTGTCTTTACAAGAATTGATTTAAGATCAGGTTATCATCAAATTAGGGTTACACTTAAGGAGATTTACAAAACAGCTTTTAGAACTCATCAAGGCCACTATGAGTTCACTGTTATGCCTTTTGGCCTTACAAATGCTCCTGCAACTTTTCAAGCCTTGATGAATGAAAATTTTCAACCCCATCTGAGGAAATTCATTTTGGTTTTCTTTGATGACATCTTAGTCTACAACACTGACTTGAAAACTCATGCACAACACTTGAAGATTACTCTTTCTCTGCTGAGACAACATCAGTTGTATGCCAAGATTTCTAAATGTTGTTTTGCTCAGTATGAATTGGAGTACTTGGGCCTTATAATTACTTCACAAGGAGTGGCTGCTGACCCTACTAAAATTACTGCAATGACAACTTGGCCTACACCAACAAACATCAAGCAACTCAGAGGTTTTTTGGGACTCATAGGATATTACAGAAAATATGTGAGGAATTATGGTCTTATTAGTAAGCCTCTTACTGAGTTACTAAAGAAAGATTCTTTTATCTGGACTGACTCTGCTACACAAGCCTTCCACACACTCAAAGAAGCAATGACTACAACTCCAGTATTAGCTCTTCCAGATTTTTCAAAGCCATTTGTCTTAAAAACTGATACTTGTGCTACATGATTAGGTGATGTTCTTATGCAAGAGGACAAGCCAATTGCTTTCTTTAGAAAACCTTTGGACCTAAGGCAATGGGTTTATCCACCTATGAGAAGGAATTAATGGTTGTGGGTTCAGCTGTTACCAAGTGGAGGAAATACTTGCAAGGTCACCACTCCACCATCAAGACTGATCATGAGAGCATTAAATACTTCTTAGAGAAGAAAATCAATACTGGCTTACAGCAAAAGTGGCCAATGAAACTTCTTGGATTTGATTATGATATCCAATATAAAAAGGGTGTTGAGAACAAAGTGGCCGATGCACTCTCCAGAAGGCTACACACTGAAGCTACATTTCACACTTTGGATATTTATAAACCACTTTGGATGCAAGAAGTCATTTCAAGTTACACAGATGATCCTAAAGCTCAACACCTCATCTCTCAGCTAATTATTGCTCATACCTCTATTCAGCATCATACTTATTAGATGAATTAATCAGATATAAATCCATATTATATATTGGCAGCAACAACAAAGTCAGAGACACCATCTTACATTCCATTCATGCATCTGCTGTTGGAGGTCACTCAGGTATGTAGGCTACTTACATGACAGCAAAATCTCATTTTTTTTCTGGCCCAAAATGAAACAAGAGGGTTTTTCTCTAGTCACCACCTGTGATGTGTGCCAAAGAAATAAGGCAGAACATACTTTACCTGCTGGATTGCTTCAACCTCTTCCTTTACCTGAGCAAGCATGGAAACATATTAGCTTAGACTTCATTGAAGGGTTTCCTAAGAGTGACAGGAAAGATGTCATCTTTGTTGTAGTAGACAGTCTCACAAAGTATAGCCATTTCATTCCACTACAACACCCCTACTCTGCTTCTTCAGTAGCAAAGGCTTTCATGCACAACATATTTAGATTACATGGTCTGCCTGCCTCCATCGTATCAGATAGAGACAAAGTCTTCACCAGCTCTTTTTGGCAGGAACTGTTTAAGAATCTAGGCTCTGAACTCAAGATTAGTACAACATACCATCCTTAAACTGATGGACAGACGGAGAGAGTAAATGCATGTCTTGAGAATTATCTCAGATGCATGACTGATCACCAACCAAAGCAGTGGGTTCAATGGTTGGATTTGGCTGAGTGGTGGTATAACAGCAGCTTAAAAATGTCCCTTTTTAAAGCATTATATGGGTATGAAGCACCTTCATCAGTAGCATCAGTTGAGCAGTATTTGAAACAGGGAGATGAAATGTTGCATCTTCTCAAATAGGCATTGTCCAAGGCTCAAGAGCGCATGAAATTTTTTGCTGACAAGAAGAGATCTGCCAGAGTCTTGAGTGGGTGATCTGGTATATCTCAAACTACAACCCTATAGACAAACTTCTATTTCTCTTCGCAGGAATTTTAAACTGTCAGCCAATATTATGGCCTCTTTCCCATAACCCAGAGAATTGTCTCAATTGCTTACAAGCTACAGCTCCCACCATAGGCTCTTATCTATCCTTTTTTCCATGTGTCACAGTTGAAGCAGCGCATTGGAGTCACTCACATCCCTTCCCCAACAATTCCATTGGTTGATCATGAGGGTCAAGTTATGGTTACTCCCATTGCAGTGCTAGACAAGCGCACCATCACCAGAGGCACTCACTCAGTCCATTAGTTATTGATCCATTGGTCTAAAACGACTTATGAAGAGTCTACATGGGAGGATGCTTCTCATATCTCGTCACATTTTCCTCACTTCAATCCTTGAGGATAAGGATCATTCTATCGGGGGGTATTGTCATGTGTCTGTCTAAGTTTGTATGGGGTGTGCTGTTAATAATTACGATTGGATGCTCTAGTAGTAGTTATAGTAGCAGTTTGATTGGAGGTTAATAAAATTAATGAGAAGATAGTTTAGTTCTTATTCTCTCTCTCAGGTTGGTTTTCAACCAGATTTCTCAAATTCTTCCGATTCTGTGAGTTATTTGTTGTGGAAACACGATACCGACCACCTATCTTGCTTAGGAAATGGGGCAAACATCTGGAGTACAACCACTTTGCCGCATGCCGTTACCGGAGACTTCTCACGTTACGCAGCCTCCTGAAGCTAACGGAGGGTTACCCAGAACCTTAACTCCTAACGGACGAGGGTTGGGAAACCTAACACCTGTTCAGATCAATCCTGATGCTCCGATAATAGAAGAAGAAGTGGAAGAATCTGAGGACCCGACTGACAGTACTCTTCAGGTTGGAGGAGTTAACAACGAAGAAAAAATGACAGCACAGGTGGCATCCCTATTACTGCGCAACAAGAAGCATGAAGGCACGATGCATATATTGGCTCAAGAGAACCAGAACCTGAAAGATTTGCTGGAAGTATACATCGAAGGTTCCCAAACTCACCCTCTCTTAAAGAGAAGTGATCAAGGAGCTATCTTCGGACACCGAAGGGGTGGTCTCAACCCACCAAGGGTTCACCCACCGGGAGGGGCCTGGAGAACAAGGCACGATCCAAATGAGACGGATCCTTCATACAAGCTGCCTCAATCTCATTTCGATGAGACATTATCCAGAGATGCTAACATCGTGTATATGGTCATGGAGCAAGTGGGAAAGATGTAAAAAGAAATCCAAGGATTGAATACCGGCCCCGCAGGTGCGATATTAGAGGAGGTACTCCAGGAAGCAACAACTTCTCCATTGTCCAATCGCATTTTAAGGGAACCTATCCCTGCGAAATGCCTGGTACCTATGTTCCAGGCATACAATGGTACCTCAGATCCCGTAGCTCACCTATGATACTACACTCGTGTCCTTTCCCATTGGGAAAGAGATGAGATAGTACTTTGTAGGTACTTTCCCGCCAGCTTAACAGGATCAGCGATAGCATGGTATGACAACCTACCATCAAATTCAATTGACTCGTTTGAGCAATTATCAACCGTGTTCTTGGAGACGTACATGTACAACAAGACTACGAAGACAGGGTTAGATAGTCTATTTGCTTTAGCTGTCGGACCCAAGAAAACATTGATGAGATACATGATAGGATCTTAGATAGTAGTAAGAAGGTTGTCGTTCACTCGTACTTGATGAGATTGATTTTAAGAATTAATAAACTAAAATAAAAGAAAAATATATACAAAATATTGTCACAGGATGAAGAGAGTTACTGGGACTAGGATTTCGTCGAATTCATAACATAGGGTTCAATTTATTTAGTCTCAACAATTAAAGCTCAATAAATAAAACTAACATGGACTCTGATTTTGCCAAGGTAGATTCTCAAAAGATTAGTTGTAAATCCTAAGCATGATGTATCAAAACATTTAAGCTAGGGAAAATTTTGGATATGCCCCAAAATCGACAGTCATCGTGGGACTATGCCCCGGGATTCCAGTTTTCAGGATTACGCCCCAGCCGTCCAAAATTCCATCCAAAACCGTTAAGTAGTCAATATTCGCACACACTTGGGATTACATATGCAAATTAAAAAACAGATATACTATATACTAACACCTTTACAAGGTTCGGGAACATATTCAGACAAAAAACCTCGAAGAAATTAAAGAGAAGACACATTTACGATAACTTGACTATTCAACGGTTCCTTGACAGAAACCGTTACTTTGGGGCATATTCCCAAAAACTGGAATCCTGGGGCATATCCCCAAGATGACAGTCGTTTTTGGGGCATATCCCCAATTTTCCCTTTAAGCTAAGCATACTTCATCAAATGACAACCAATAAATTCAAATCATATTTCAATTAAATTTAATGCAAAAGTCTAAAAAAGAATTAAATAATTTTACCCATGTATGAAATTCGTCTTCCTATGTCGTCCTAGTGTTGGGGTTTAGCTCATTAGGGTGGAAACACACTCAAAATTCATTTTTATTGCTCAAAGGATGTTCACAATAATGAAATGGGAGAAAAATAATTAAAACCGGGTTTGTAACAATTATATTTTCTACAGACCGAACTGTTACATAGAACGATAAATATGAAGTGTCACTGGCACTGTAGCAATACGACTGTCTTCTATGATCTAATGTTCTTTGTGTTTTTCTTCACCAGCAGAACTGATTCATCTATGCAACTCTGATTTCTCCCCCTATTTCGTCCCCTAAATCTCCATCTCCCTTCCCTGACACCACAGAAACTCTTTTATACTCCACAGGTCCAAGAATAACACCCCATTACTTCAAAATCTTCTCCATTACTCGACATTAACTCGGAATATTTTTCTTTCCTTTCTGTCTCTGGCACGCATCTACAACTGTTAATTACGTGCATAGTATCCTTGTTTAACTCCTTCACGTCTCTGCAGCAACCAAACGCATGCAATACACGTCCAAACTCGTTGTCATCCCGTGATTATCTCAACTACATACGTACTCCCATGTTTTCTTCCCAACGATTATCCAGCCCAACTTAGATGAATCAAACGACTATACTAACTCAGTATATACGAAACAGGCCCAGACCAATCCACTGTAGTGGTTGAATCACTCCAGAAATCTCCAAAATCAAAACCAGCAACTCTCGGGTTTTCTCAAACAAAACCCGTAACCCCCTGTTTCACTCAAACTTGATGATTCAGCCAATTCAAATCAAAATTAATAAGCATACCACCCCTGTGAAGCTGAGACAAGTCTTCCCAATCAATTGCAGCCGTTGAGTCTCAGTGAATTGCGTAAAAACTCCAACCCTAATTCTGCCAGCTTCACACACCGTTTTCCCGCAAAAAACATTCAAACCGTGGGGAAGAAAGGTTGCCCCCTATCCAGAGTAGGGGTGAGAATAGTAGGTGCCTTGAGGGGTTGGGTGCTCCTTATCCAAACAGTGGGTGCCAATAATAATTCCTCAGGGTGCTTTAGACAACTTTCCGAGCCGATTTTTCCAAAAATGTTTATTTCCCAAAAATAGCTACACACACATAAAACACCATAATAAGTAAAAAATCGAGTACCAACAATACAGAAAATTGAGGAAAACTTAGATACAAAAATGTGTCTATCAAATACCCCCAAACTTATTATTTGCTAGTCCTCGAGCAAATCTAATATAGAAAATAAAATCCTAACTCACTAGGTGGCTCTAGGGACCGAATTATAGTCTCGGGTGGGTTTACAAGAGGTGTACCCACAAAAACCTTTTCCTCCAAACCCTAGCTATATGTGCAGAACCTTAGACAACACTAAAGAACCTCTTTGGTTGACATACTCTCATTGACTACAGGAGGAAGTACCCTAATGCGAAATTCCAATTGATGTACACGAGTTTGCACTCAAGCATACTAAAATTCATATATAAGTGACATAGCTCTACTAAGATAGTTGTATAATGGACATCAATATCCGGAGTCAAACTAATCACATGAAAAGATCAAGAAGATGGATATAGAGAAAAACGTAGATTATTTTATATGTTGACTAAGGTGAACGGGGTTTCCCATATCTGTCTGAAGGCCACTGCCAAGACGAACCTATCCTAATAGATTGAGCTACCGGTCTGACTAATATCAACACAACTGGCATATATAAGGGAACCAATGGTCGATAATCCTAACTCTAGATCAACTCAGCTGGCATATACAAGGGAACCAGTGGCCTACTTTATTGAATTTATTCCGATTGGTCTAATGGTCTAGTCTTTTTCTTTCTTTCCTTTTCAATTTTTATTTTTATTTTTTGGTAACTCAATCACTCTATTTCACCCTAAAATTGGTAACAATTCGATGCGTGTGCCCCACCAAATCACCTAGAGAAACATACTTAAAATAAATAAAAGAAAAACAGAAGGTGAAAAGGACTCAACGAGATATGGCGAAACTACCATGTTATTTCTAACACCTGAGCTATGTGCTTTTATGAATAGACTCTACAACTAAGATGTTTCCATCCAAGCTGATCTTAAGGGTTCCTCAACTCCTACAACCAAGATGCTTCCATCCACTTAGATTGGTTAGTTCTATTCTTAATTGGCACAAATTTCTAGGCTTTGGAGTTTATTTATTGCAACTAAAAAGTTTTCTCCCATACCCCCAAACTTGAATCTAACATTGTCCTTAATGTTCTAAAGATAACACTAAAAGCATGAACAAGGGAAAACTGTTACCACTTGAAGCTAAAGAGTTAAGGAAAGATATTACCGTGTTGCATGAGCATGGGTTACCTCCCAAGAAGTGTTAAGTTAAAGTCTTCAGCCAGCCTAAAAAACAGATTAGTCACCTTGTAGAATCATAAAGTAATAGCCGGAATAACTTTGAATCACCAAAACCAAATAGAGCTATCACAAGTAAAAGGAATTTGCAACATGCCAAGAAAATTAACAAATAAAGAACACCCTTGTCTACTTTCCTGTTTAAGAAAACTACATCTAGTTGTGGTTCAGGTTCAGGTTCTATAACTGGGTCTAGATAAAATATTTTCATGGACTGTAGTTCCTCGTAGCTAAGATCCGGTTCAGGTATTAGAGTCTAGAAAAACTCAAGTAAAAACTTAGAAGCACATAATAATAACCTAAATAACTGCGGATCTTTAAAGTCAATCATATTTGACTCACACAATTGACCACAATGGTGGCCATTCTTCAGCAAATGTGTCGACCCTAATTTTTTAAAGTAATTAGGTTTAGTCTCAAAGCTTAATAACTGACACATCTGAAACTCATATGTTCCCACAATTGGAAGGAAGTTTTTTGGTGGGAAAACAAAGTCAATCTTGGTATCATATCCTGGGTTAACCACATCAACCACAGGATATGTTTCTAACAACTGAACTTTCTTATGGACACAACTAGGTTCAGGAAAAAGTGTATGAAGATAATCTTGTAAAATTGTTGAGGCAAAAATGTCCAGTCCTAAGTGAGGGGACTTTCTGAGAGTTAAAGGTAATGCACTAGGAAAGTGATAATCACCCCCAAACTTAGAGTTTTCAGTGTCTCTAGATAGACTAGTCACAATCTCCCTAATTTCTAGATCATCAGATTCCTGAAAATGGTCAATTGATTCTTCTAAGTTATTATCGGGTAATGTATCCTTACTCATCTCTACGAGTTTATCGTCTTCTAAGACTAGTGTTTCTAAATCGCTAGACTCTAAAACAGTATTCTCAAGGTAAACTCTTTTCTCTAAACCATCATCACAATCATATAAAGGGTTATCAGCGAAAGTTTCTAGTAAAGGCTCATTAACTAAGGTGTTAATCATAATTACTTCCTCCGATTCACTGATAGGCACATCAAATAATGCATTATCCAACACACTGCAGGCTAAAGGATCATGAACAACATCGTCTAAAACGTTGGTATCTCTAGTCAAATCCACATCCTTTTGAATAGATGAATAATCATTAAAATTATCGAGATTTGGACCAGAAATAATACTACCATTATGAAGCTCAACTGGAGTAACCATTTCCTGATCACTATGCCTACATATGTATAATTCTCCATCAACACTATCCTCATCATAATCATCATTATAATAACATAAAAATGATTGGACCTCATCTAAACAAGTAGCCTTACCAATTCTAACCTCGTCATCTTGATTATAAAAATTATCCTCATTTTCACGGGTGATATTAGAAAGAATGTATTGGCAATCAAGAGTAATTCGAGCAATTCTTTCTTCCGTCTCTAATTCAAACCTACGTGTTGATTCAGAAAACTCACGTGTTGACTCATTTAACTCACATGTTGACTCATCTAACTTCCTGAGGTTATGTTCTAAAGAAGTTTCACTCATTATTATCGTTCTTTCGTCCATAACTAAGTCATTTATGTCTGCCAACTTATGTATCAACTCAAGTAACTTAGGCGTTGACTCAAGTATCTTACGTGCTTCATCTAGAGGAGAGGAATTATAAAACTTTTGCTCGTATGACCGGTGGGCATGTGGATAGTAATTGGGCTCACTATGGAATGGACCATAAGCTTCAAAAGTTTGGCGTTCCCAACCACTATTCATATTATGGTCATAGTAATGTCCATTTTGAAAATCAGTCGGATATTCGTTGTATTGGCTATTGTAGTACTAGTTCGACATTGTCAACACAAAATAAATCCACTGACAGGGGATTCTTGGGTGGATAGAATCTTACCTCCCGTACCAGATGGGCGATGAACTATTGAAGTCGATTCATGCTACCGACTCCTGTGTCAGTGTACGAACCTGAGGGGCCGAGACAGTATCGTAACTGTCGTCCTTCCCTGCAGCAGTTTTATATTTAAAATTTTACCCTTCCTTAGGGTTTAACATAATAAAGTCCAATGTCCCAAAAATAAAGTTCAAAAGTGTCCAAAAATAAAAGATTACAAAAAATAAAACCCTATTTACATTTTCTACAAATAAAATAAAATATTTATATACAAAATATTCTTCTTCACTCCTTTTGGATTCCTCTTTTTTTTTTCCTTCTTTGGCTTCGCTTTTCTTTTCAGCACTTTCTCTCTTTTTCTTTAGCTCAGCTCCAAATCTGAAAGCAAACAAGAAATACCAAAACGCGTAAAAAAGAACAAAAATAATAAAAATAAAAATAAAACCTAAAAACAAATCTATAAACAAGTCCGCATCAGCTGTGCCAAAAATTGATAGGATCTTAGATAGTGGTAAGAAGGTTGTCGTTCACTCAGATTTGATGAGATTTATTTTAAGAATTAATAAACTAAACTAAAATAAAAATATATAAAAAATATTGTCACAGGATGAAGAGAGTTACTGAGACTAGGATTTCGTCAAATTCATAACATATGGTTCAATTTATTATTCTCAACAATTAAAGCTCAATAAATAAAATTAACATGGACTCTGATTTTTCCAAGGTAGATTCTCAAAATATTTGTTGTAAATCCTAAGCATGATGTATCAAAACATTTAAGCTAAGCATACCTCATCAAATTAAATGACAACCAATTATTTTAAATCATATTTTGCTTAAAATTAATGCAAAAGTCTTAAAAAGAATTAAATAATTTTACCCATGTATGAAATTCGTCTTCCTCCATCGTCCCAGTGTTGGGGTTTAGCTCATTAGGGTGGAAACACTCTCAAAATTCATTTTTATTGCTCAAAGGGTGTTCACAATAATGAAATGGGAGAAAAACGATTAAAATCGGGTTTGTAACAATTATATTTGTTACAGACCGAACTATTACATAGAACGATAAATATGAAGTGTCGCTGGCACTGTAGCAATACAATTGTCTTCTATGGTATAATGTTCTTCATGATCTTCTTCACCAGCAGAACTAATTCATCTCTGCAACTCTGATTTCCCCCCCTATTTCGTCCCCTAACTCTCCATCTCCCTTCTCTGATGATCTGATTTCAAGTTGTTTTGTAGTAGTAGGTTTGTTGAGACTTGTGAAAGCAATAGATTTTAGACTTAATTTTAAAGCAAAGAAAATAAAGAAAATAAATTTTGATATGTTGTGAAAATTATGGAGAGGATGGAGCTAGGATTTCACCATTCATAAATACTTATGTGGTTCTAAATTAATTTATATCATGCAATTTAAACAATTGATTCGATTCTAAAGTATTGCAAAGATCAGATTCCCAAAATATCAAATGTTAGTCGCAAGTATAACGCATCAAGAGTCTAAAACTAAGCATGCATCATCAAAAGAAAACAAATTTGATTAATAAGAATCATTTAATTTATTTTTTATCAATGCAATTAATCATATAAAAATATTGCATAAATTTATAAAATAAATATCACCACATAATTCTTGAAAGAATGGCTTCCTCCGTCGCCCCAAGGATTGAGTTTATCTCATCATTAGGAAAACACACTCAAAATTCATTTTTTATTGCTCAAAGGTGGTGTACAAATGATGAAATGGGAGAAACAATGATAAAACCGGGTTTGTAACAGTTATATGTGTTACAAACTGAAAAGAACGATAGAACAGTACTATCGCTGATTCTGTAGCTCTCGACCCATGCCTGTGTGTCGTTTCCACTGTTGAAAAACGACTTTCTTGGATGGTTTGTTCTTCATGTTCTTCAGATGAGCGGCAGCAGAAAACTATTTCTGGTGGTTCCGATTATCGCCTCTGTCTTCTCCAAAACTCTCCCAAACTCTCAGTAACCCCTCTCTGACTCCCCAACAATGTATAAATACTCGAAAGGGCCTCCAATAACTCCGTAATATCTCCATTAGTTGCTCTTATTCTTCGCTACCAAAAAGAGAAATAATTCCCATTTTTATCTTCACCACGCGTTAAACTTCTTCCAGTGCGCTCCAAATCGTCATGTACACGCCTCAGATGTATTTATACAGACTCCATCTCATGCCATGGATACAAAAACACACACAATCCCGTGAGTATCTTCTCCCGGTGTACGTGTTGCTCTGTTTACTTCTACGCGAGAATCCAGCCAATTTTAATCGATCAAATCACTCATGATAGTTTTGTTGGGACATATCACAACTACCCAACAAATTTCAGCCCTTTAATCAACCCAGAACTCCTTCAAACTTCGATCGAAAATTACATAGTTCTGTTTTTTTATTTTCCCGCCAAAATGAAATTCAAAAGAAGAAGATGGGTGCTAAGGATGAATTTAGGTGCTGAGGATGAATTTGGGATACGCATAACCTTGGTGTCCCTTAGCCAAATCTGGGGTCCGTATAGCAAATGTCCTCCGGGGTCCAAATAGCACTTTTTGAGCAACTTTTTCCACACAAGTGTATTTCTCCAAAAACACCTACACAAACATAAAAACACCATAATAAGTACAAAAACAAGCACTAGCAATAGAGACACTGAGGACAATTCAGACACAAAAATGTGTCTATCAAATACCCCCAAACTTAGTATTTGCTAGTCCTCGAGCAAATCTAATATAAAATGACTACACTTAGCACGTGCAACAAGCCGTTAAACCGCTAGGTGGCTCTAGCGGCGGAGTGTTGTCTCCGGATGGTTTACCAGAGGTGTACCCACAAAACCTTTACTCCATACCCTAGCTATCTACGCAGAACCTTGGAAGGCACTAAAGAATCTCCTTGGTTGGCATACAATCATTGATTATAGGAGGAAGTACCCTGATGCGAAATTCCAATTGTTGTACACGAGTTTGCACTCAGAATACTAAAATTCATATATAAGTGACATAGCTTTACTCAGATAGTTTCTAGACATCATAACCGGAGTCAACCAATCACATGGAAAGATTAAGAAGATGGATAACGAGAAAAATAGATGGTTTAAAGTGAACGGTGTTTCCCATATCTGTCTGAAGGCCTCTGCCAAGATGAACCTATCCTAATGGACTGAGATACCGGTCTGACTAATATCAACACAACTGGTAAATACAAGGGAACCAGTGGTCGATAAACCTAACTCTAGGTCAACACAACTGGCATATACAAGGGCACCAGTGGTCGACTTTATTGAATTTATTCCGGTTGGTCTGGTCTCAAACATTTTTTTTTTGGTATCTCAATCACCCTATTTCACCCTAGCAATGGTAACAACTTGAGTCGTGTGCCCCACCAAATCACTTAAGAAATAAAAACAGAAGGGATTAGGATTCAACGAGTTATGGCGAAACTACCATGTTTTTTTTTTAATTCTAACACCTGAGCTCTGTGCTTTTATGAATAGACTCTTTAGATGTTTCCATCTAATCATATTGGTTCCTCGACTCCTACAACCAAGGTGTTCCCATCCACTTAGATTGGTTAGTGCCAACCTTAATAAGCATAAATTTCTAGGCTCTGGAGTTTATTTATTGCAACTAAAAGCTAACAAAAAAAAGTTTCTTCCCCACCCCCAAACTTAAATCTAACATTGTCCTCAATGTTTCTAATGAAAGAGCAATACCAAAAAGCAAAGTAACATGAGGAATCAGTAAAGAGAGAAGTCGAAAAGATAGTACCTGGGTGAAGAGAGAAATCAAAAACTAATATACAACATACAATCGCCTCGATGGTCAATCAAGGGTAAACAGGGTCCTCCAGAGGGACCTCCTCAACATCACCTGTAGGAAAGGGCTCTAAAAATGGTTTCAATATCTGACCGTTAATCTTCGAAGAACTACTACCATCTGGTGTCTCGATCTCAACAACTCCATGAGGAAAGACAGTGCGAACAATAAAAGGACCCTTCCACCGAGAACGTAACTTCCCAGGGAAAAGATGCAAGCGGGTATCATACAAAAGAACTTTTTGACCTGGAGAAAATGACTTTCTTAAAATATTCTTATCATGCGCAAGTTTCATTTTGTTCTTATACTCCTTCTCACTATCGTAAGCATCTATATGAATCTCTTCCAACTCATTGAGCTGGAGTTTCCTATGGGCTCCTGCCTTGTCAAGTGAAAAATTTAGCTGCTTAACAGCCCAATAAGCTCTATGTTCTAACTCAACAGGTAAATGACATGCCTTGCCATACACAAGCCGATAAGGCGACATTCCAATGGGGGTCTTAAACGCAGTACGGTAAGCCCATAAGGCATCAGTAAGCCTAGACGACCAGTCTTTCCGATTAGGATTAACTGTTTTCTCTAATATACGTTTTATCTCCCTATTGGAAACCTCTACTTGACCACTAGTCTGTGGATGATACGGGGTAGCTACCTTATGTGTAATACCATATTTCTTCATCAAAAGCCTAAAAGGTCCATTACAAAAGTGCGACCCTCCATCACTAATTATAGCTCGCGTGTACCAAAACGTGTAAGTATATTATTTTCAAGAACTCAATCACAACCCTATGGTCATTGGTTTTACACGCAACCGCCTCAATCCACTTAGAGACATAGTCTACAGCGACAAGGATGTAAAGGTTACCAAAAGAATTAGGAAACGGACCCATAAAGTCAATACCCCACACATCAAAGACCTCAACAACTAAAATAGGGTTCAAGGGCATCATGTTCCTACGGGAAATGGTTCCTAATTTCTGGCAACGCTCACAAGTAACACAGTGACTATGGGAGTCTTTAAACAACGAAGGCCAATAGAATCCACACTGCAATATCTTAGCAGCAGTCTTCTTAGCACTAAAGTGACCCCCACAAGCATGATCATGACAAAAGGAAATAATACTGGACTGGTCACTCTCAGGTATACATCTCCTAATAATCTGGTCTGGACAATACTTAAACAAATAAGGATCATCCCAAAAGAAGTGCTTCACCTCGGCTAAAAACCTAGAACGATCTTGTTTACCCCAATGTTGGGGCATTCGACCAGTAACAAGATAATTCAACTATATTTGCATACCAAGGTGCTTGGGTAACAAGAAAGTTGTTCATCAGGAAAACTATCCCTAACAAGGAGAATCATTAAGGGTATCCACAACAAGCCTAGACAAGTGGTCTGCTACTACATTTTCTGCACCTTTTTTTATCTCTAATGTCTAAGGAAAATTCCTGCAACAATAGGATCCATCTAATCAATCTAGGTTTAGTATCCTTCTTGGAAAGAAGATACTTCAAAGCAGCATGATCAGTAAAGATTATGACCTTAGAACCTAAGAGGTAGGATCTAAACTTGTCTAAGGCAAACACAATAGCTAATAGTTCCTTCTCCGTAGTGGTATAGTTCAATGGGCATCATTCAGAGTTTTGCTAGCATAGTAAATCACATGAAGTAACTTATTTTCTCGCTGACCTAGCACAACACCAATAGCATAATCTGAAGCATCACACATGATCTCAAAGGGTAGGTTCCAGTTGGGTGCCTGGACTATGGGGGCGGTAGTGAGTAAATTCTTAAGCTTCTCAAAAGCCTCTAAACAAGCATCATCAAAGACAAACTTAACGTCTTTTGCAAGCAAATTGCAAAGAGGTCTAGAAATTAAGCTAAAATCCTTAATGAATCGACGATAAAAACCTGCATGCCCTAAGAATGACCTAATATCTCTTACGGTTTTTGGACCTGTAAAGTTTTAATAAGGTCAACTTTGGCTCTATCTACCTCTATACCCTTCGAAGATACGATATGCCCTAGAACAATTCCTGAACGAACCATGAAGTGACATTTCTCCCAATTAAGCACTAAATTCTTTTCCTTACACCTAGTCAAAACTAATGACAAATGATGCAAGCACTCATCGAAAGACGAACCAAACACTGAAAAATCATCCATAAAGACCTCTAAGAACCGTTCTACCATGTCAGAAAATATGCTCCATACAACGCTGAAAGGTCGCAGGGCATTACATAGCCCGAAAGGCATGCGTCTATACGCAAAGGTACCAAAGGGACAGGTAAAAGTGGTTTTCTCTTGGTCTTCTGGGGCTATGAAATCTGATTATAACCGCAGTATCCATCTAAAAAGCAATAATGGCTACGTCCAGCTAATCTCTCTAGCATTTGGTCGATGAAGGGAAGGGGAAAGTGGTCCTTCCTAGTGACCTTGTTCAATTTCCTATAGTCAATACAGACACGCCAACCCGTGGTCACCCGGGTTGGGATTAACTCATTGTTATCATTCTGGACTACAGTAATCCGGATTTCTTGGGAACAACCTGAACAGGGATGACCCACTTACTGTCTGAAATGGGGTAATAATGCCTGCATCTAACAGCTTAAGAACCTCGGTTCGAACTACTTCTTTCATATTAGGGTTCAGTCGACGTTGCATCTCCCTAGAAGGTTTGGTGTCACTCTCTAAATAGATATGATGCATACAATCAGTAGGACTTATACCCTTAATGTCTGCTATGGTCCACCCTAAAGCTTCCTTGTTATTCTGAAGGACGGTCACTAGCCTACTTTCCTGATCACTATCCAAGTCGGATGCTATAATCACAGGTAAAGTTTCAGATGGGCCTAAAAACACATACTTCAGGGAATCTGGTAATGGTTTAAGGTCCAACTTAGGAGGCTTTTCTAACGAAGGAACTAGGGTAGACTTAGAAACGGGTAGAGGTTCGAACTTAGGTTTCCAGCCATTACTAGTGTCTATCAAAGGGGTTGAATCTAACAAAGCATTCACCTCATTAATCACATCGTCATCATCAAAATCAATCCCAAAGTGGGCTAGGCATTTCTCTAATGGATCTTCTAACAAAGTGTTTGGTAATGACTCCTCGACTAATGTTCCTATCATGTTCACCTCTTCTATGCTCGAGTATCTAGTTCAGAGGGTAGCTTACTAATATTAAAAATGTTCAGCTCAATAGTCATATTACCAAAAGACAAATTCATAATACCATTTCGACAGTTAATGATCGCATTGGATGTAGCTAAAAACGGGCGACCTAAAATCACTGGTATTTGGTTCTCTGGGTCTGAGACAGGTTGGGTATCTAGGATAACAAAATCCACTGGATAAATAAACTTGTGGACCTCAATAAGAACGTCCTCAATCACACCACGAGGAATTTTAACGGACCTATCAGCTAACTGAAGTGTCATCTGGGTAGGTTTCATCTCACCAAGTCTTAGCTTAAGGTACACATGGTATGGAAGTAAGTTCACAATGGCTCCTAAGTCAACCAAAGCTTTCTCGACACGGTATTTACCTATTGTGCAAGAAATAGTAGGAGACCCTGGGTCTTTATACTTAGGAGTAGTGGTATTCTGGATAATAGAACTCACATGACTAGATAGGAAGGCTTTCTTCTGGACACTAAGTTTTCACTTTCGCGTATACACATCCTTAAGAAACTTGGCATAAGCGGGAATCTGCTTAATCACATCTAACAATGGGAGGTTGATAGTAACATGCTTAAAAACCTCCAATATATCATTAAAGTTGGACTTCCTCTTAGTTGGAACTAGAAGCTGAGGGAACGGGGCTCTAGGAACAAAGCCGGGCTCAACAGAACCCTCATTGGTCTCTTTGGAGACTCTATCAGTCTCCTCATTTTCTGGCTCAGAAGGGTGAACTACAACATGTTCACTATCAGGCATGGAAACCTTATTGTCAACTTTCTTTCCACTCCTAAGGGTTGTTATAGAATTCACATGATTGTACGATTTCTCTCCTTTAGGGTTAGGATCAGTTTGACTAGGGAACCTTCCATCTTCTCTTTCACTAAGAAACTTAGCTATTTGGCCGACTTGAAGTTCTAAGTTAGCAAGAGACTGGGAATTATTCTTAAAATTCTGCCTGGTTTCTTCTTGAAAACCGTAGTGGTTCTTTGATAACATCTCATGGTTCTTTGCTAACATAGTAAGGGTTTCTTATAAGGTGGAGATCTTTTTCTCATTCTAAAACTGGGGTTGACCTGAAGAGTTCTTAGCATAAACAAAACCTGGGGGAGGCTGAGAATTACTAGACTGTCCTTGATTCTGACCCTTAGACCAAGAAAAATTAGGATGGTTTCTCTAACCAGGGTTGTAAGTCTCTGAGTATGGGTCAAACTTTTGACGGTTATCAAACCTAGCATCGTTATAGACATCATGGGCTTGCTCTTCACTAACCTGACCTTCCCAAAACGAGTTATTGGGTTCTACTCCACAACTAGACACTTGAGAGGCTCTAAACCTATCATCAGGTTCAACAAGAGACCTATGTTTAGGATGATTCAATTCCAAAGCTTCTAACCTTCTAGACAAAGCAGCAAACTCATCATCAAAACTGAATCTTGTATCTACCACATTAGTGCTACTTCTATTTACCAGGAGTCTTTTGGGGGGGTTCAACACAAGACTCCCACCATTGGGATTTTTCAGCGACAACTCCTAAGAAGGTAAAAGCATCATCAACACTTTCACTAGTGAACTCACCAGCGCACATAGACTCAACCATGGCTTTGGTTGAATAGTCTAAACCATCATAAATAATCTCTACGAGTTTCATCTTATCAAATCCATGGTGAGGACACTAGGATAGGTGATCATTGAATCTCTCTAAAAACCTATAAAGAGACTCTCCCTCTTGTTGCACACTAGCACTAATTTTCTGCCTAACAGACGCAGTTTTATGCTTAGGGTAGAATTTCATATAGAAAGCAGCAATAAGTTCCTGCCATGTTTCAATGGATTCAGATGGTAGGTTGTTCAGCCAGGTCTTGGCTTTATCTCTCAAGGAAAAGGGAAACATCTTAAGTTTCAAGACTTCATCAGTAAGGTCTTTTATTCTAATTGTCCCACAAATTTCCTCAAAGTCCCTAATATGAGAACAAGGGTTCTCATCATCTTTCCCTAAGAATATAGGGATCATCTGAAGAATACTAGGTTTTATCTCGAAATTAGCCGTAGTGGCTGGAAATTTAATACACGAAGCTCGGGTGGACCTAGTTGGGAACATGTAATCTTTCAAAGTTGCCATCGCTGGCACAGCTGAAGTACTAGGGGTATTTTCCTCACGAAGAGACATATTCTCAAAACTGAAGTTTCCAAAAACAGGGCCCTCAAAAGAAGAGTCTTCGAGCTCCCCGCTTCCACAAGAAGAACTACTAGGTTTTTCACTAATCAATCAACCTAGATTATCTCTTTTCCAAGCTCGTTTTCTAATGACCTCGGACATACACTAGAAAAAGAAAAGAAAAAGAAAGAAATTATAAAAGGAAGGGAAGTTCTAAGAAAACACAAAGCAGGCTGACTCCACCAAAGCAAACCTAAAGATTTCTAGCAAACAAAAAGCATGATGGCTCCACTTAGATTGTTTCTAGACCAGCTTCTAATCCTTCGAAAGGGAATTCGTTACAATTTAAGCAAACCCCTCTGGAATCAATCCAAGTTCAAGTAAGTTGAATCGAGACGAGGGAAGCTCAATGGAGCCTTGATACCCAAGGCCTCACCGGCGTTACAAGGCGGCGTATTCAACTCATAGAAACCATCATGAACTTTGAAGCATGCTTAAAAGAGTAACCAATATTTTTCGAATGACTTTCCTATTAAGCTCGTTACCTTATAGGTCTCGTTCTAGTCAAATTTTAGGCTTAGGTTCGCGTTTGGTTTCGTTTTCCTAAGGTGGGCAAGAAGGGAACGGTGGTGAAATCCGATTCCTTATATTGTATGGCCAGTCCTTGACCTTTACTAGGAAATTAAAGCAGTCGTTTTCAAATCCTCAGCATATATGCAAATGAAGGAATACAGTAACTCGCTGACAGAGGATTCACGAGTGTTTCGACAAACTTACCTCCCGTACCTGACGGGGGATGAACCGCTGAAGTCCACTCAGGCCACGACTGCTATGTCATGTACGAACCCGAGGGGCCGAGGCGATATCGTAGTCGCCGTCTTTCTCTGCAAACAGTTTATACTTAAACTACCCTTCCGTAGGGTTTTTAAAAAAAATAAAGTCCCAAAGTCCAAGTCCAAAGTCCAAAAATAAAGTGCAAAAGAAAAAGATAATCTAAAAGAAATTCTAATTTTTTTTTTGTCTCTCTCTCTCTTTTTTTTTATTAATTTTTGTTCTCCTTTTCTTTCGCTCCTTTCGCTTTGCTTTTACTCCAAATCTTTAAGTATTCACCAAAAGCTTTGACAAATTTTTCTTTCGCTCCAAATTCCAAATTCTGTAAGGAAAAGACAAAAACCCAAAAACGTAAAGAAGAACAAATAAAATAAAAATGAGAAACAAATAAAAACCTAAAAAAAATAATCTAAAAATTCTAGCCTAAAGACAAGTCCGCGTCGGCGGCGCCAAAAATTGATCTGATTTCAAGTTGTTTTGTAGTAGTAGGTTCGTTGAGACTTGTGAAAGCAATAGATTTTAGACTTAATTTTAAAGCAAAGAAAATAAAGCAAATAAATGTTGATATGCTGTGAAAATTATGGAGAGGCTGGAGCTAGGATTTCACCATTCATCGATACTTATGTGGTTCTAAATTAATTTATATCATGCAATTGAAACATTTGATTCGATTCTAAAGTATTGCCAAGATCAGATTCCCAAAATATCAAATGTTAGTCGCAAGTATAACGCATCAAGAGTCTAAAACTAAGCATGCATCATCAAGAGAAAACACATTTGATTAGTAAGAATCATTTAATTTATTTTTTATCAATGCAATTAATCATATAAAAATATTGCATAAATTTATAAAATAAATATTACCACATAATTCTTGAAAGAATGGCTTCCTTCGTCGCCTCAAGGATTTGGTTTAGCTCATCATTAGGAAAACACACTCAAAATTCATTTTTTATTGCTCAAAGGTGGTGTACAAATGATGAAATGGGAGAAACAATGATAAAACCGGGTTTGTAACAGTTATATGTGTTACAAACTGAAAGAATGATAGAACAGTACTGTTGCTGATTCTGTAGCTCTCGACCCACGCCTGTGTGTCGTTTCCGCTGTTGAAAAACGACTGTCTTGAATGGTATGTTCTTCATGTTCTTCAGATAAGTAGCAGCAGAAAAGTATTTCTGGTGGTTCTGATTATCGCCTATGTCTTTTCCAAAACTCTCCCAAACTCTCAGTAACCCCTATCTGACTCCTCAACAGTGTATAAATACTCGAAAGGGCCTCCAATAACTCCGTAATATCTCCATTAATTGCTCTTATTCTTCGCTGCCAAAAACAAAAATAATTCCCATTTTTATCTTCACCACGCGTTAAACTTCTTCCAGCGCGCTCCAAATCGTCATGTACGCGCCTCAGATGTATTTATACAAACTCCATCTCACGCCATTCATAGAAAAACACGCACAATCCCGTGAATATCTTCTCCCGCTGTACGTGTTGCTCTGTTTACTTCTACGCGAGAATACAGCCAATTTTAATCGATCAAATCACTCATGATAGTTTTGTTGGGACATATCACAACTACCCAACAAATTTCAGCCCTTTAATCAACCCAGAACTCCTTCAAACTTCGATCGAAAATTACATAGTTCTGTTTTTTTATTTTCCCGCCAAAATGAAATTCAAAAGAAGAAGATGGGTGCTAAGGATGAATTTGGGTGCTGAGGATGAATTTGGGCTACGCATAACCTTGGGTGCCCCTTAGCCAAATCTGGGGTTCGTATAGAAAATGTCCTCCGGGGGTCCAAATAACACTTTTTGAGCAACTTTTTCCACACAAGTGTACTTATCCAAAAACACCTACACAAACATAAAAACACCATAATAAATACAAAATCAAGCACTAGCAGTAGAGACACTGAGGACAATTCAGACACAAAAATGTGTCTATCATCTGACATCACAGAAACCCTTTTATACTCCACAGGTCAAAGAATAACGGCCCGTTACTTCAAAATCTCTCCATCACTCGGCATTAACTCGGAATAATTTTCTTTCCTTTTAGTCTATGGAACGCATCCGCAACTGTTAATTACGTGTATAGTATCCTTGTTTAACTCCTTCACGACTCTGCAGCAACCAAACGCGTGCAATGCACGTCCAAACTCACTGTCATCCCGTGATTATCTCAACTACACACGTACTCCCCTGTTTTCTTCCCAACGATTATCCAGCCCAACTTAGATGAATCAAACGACTATACCAACTCTTTATAAGCGAAAGAGGCCCATACCAATCCACTGGAGTGATTGAATCACTCCAGAAATCTCCAAAATCAAAACCAACAACTCTCGGGTTTTCTCAAGCAAAATCTGTAACCCCCTGTTTCACTCAAACTTGATGATTCGTCCAATTATGATCAAAGTTAATAAGCATACCACGCCTGTGAAGCTGAGACAAGTCTTCCCAATCAATTGCAGCTGTTGAGTCTCAGTGAATTGCGTAAAAACTCCAACCCTAATTATGCCTGCTTCACACCTCGTTTTCCTTCCAAAAACATTCAAACCGTGGGGAAGAAAGGTTTCCCTTATCCATAGTACGGGTGCGAATAGTAGGTGCCTTGAGGGGTGCCCTGGGGGTGCCCCTTATCCAAACTATGGGTGCCAATAACCATTCCTCCGGGTGCTTTAGACAACTTTTCGAGCCGATTTTTCCAAAAATGTTTATTTCCCAAAAATAGCTACACACACATAAAACACCATAATAAGTAAAAAATCGAGTACCAACAATACAGAAAATTGAGGACAACTTAGACAAAAAAATGTGTCTATCAATACACAGACAGGTGGCAGAAAACGTGTCAAGCAATTGTAAAAGTCAACCCAAAAATTAGCATTAATTGCTATAAGTATGGCCTTGATAGGACATCAACTATATTTGTGGAGTTCCACAATCGGACCCTTGATTCTGAAGGGGAGCTTCGGGTCGTTCAAGACCGCTACATCAGACTTGAAGAGATCCAGAAGGACAACCCAAAGCAACAGCTGCTACGCAACGAACCAACTCTCTAGAACCAATTCCGGAGCAACCTAAGAGGAAAAACAAAGCTGGGGGCAAAATCAACTCTAGGGACAAAAGATCGAAGTAAGGAGACGGAAAAGGAAAAGGAAAAAGCAGGGATGACTTTGCAGATAAAGTCTACATGAAGCTCAACACAACCTTGTCTCACATCCTGAGCAAGGAAGGAGCGAAGCCGGATTTTCCATACTCTAACACTAGAGGGAAGCATCCGGATAAAACGAGGGAGTCTAAGGAGTACTGTGCATATGACCAGTACTACGGGCATACAACAGACACGTGTTACCACCTAAGGAACACAATTCAGCGACTTATGGACGATGGAAAACTCATAGAGTATGTGTAGCTACCACCTGCCATCACTGATGAAACTTCAAAGAAAAGGGTGGATCTACCACAAGACGACAAGTACATCAACATGATCACATTCTTGGACGGAGCTAAGGAGGAGATACTCGAAGATATCCTCGAACTAGCTTAGAACAGAAAGAAGATAGAAGAACACGAAGTATTTAAGCTAAGTGTACCACCAACCAGCACATGGGAGGAGTGAATTTCCACGCCATTAACATTCTCAACAAAGGACATCAACCAAGAAGTTGAAATGCACAATGATCCACTCGTGATCACTCTTCCATCCACATATGGAATGTTACGAAGGTCCTTATCGACGGAGGCAACTCGTTAAACGTCCTGTTTTACGAACCCCACCTATGTATGGGTTTAACAAATGAGCATAGGGATTCATCCACTTGCACAATCTATGTTTTCAATAGAGCAGTCTCTAGACCAAAGAGAGAAATCGTTTTACAGGTACACGCGGGTCTTTTGATAACTAACACAAGGTTTTGTGTTGTGGAGGCGCCTTCAACCTACAATGTTATTGTGGGAAGACTTTGGGTCCACCGTGTAAGGGGGGAAATCTCGACCTACCATAAGTACCTTCGATTCCCAACACCCATGAGTGAGATGGAAATCAAGGGTGATCAGCAAGTTGCAAGACTATGAAACCTAGCGGAGGTCATACTCAATGAAGAGAGAGCCGCAACGCAGCAACAAGCACGAAAAAGACGAAGGGAGAACGCCAATGAAGTGAAGAACGGAAACTTCATGGTTCCCAGAGCCCCCTTAGCCAAGGAATCCAGTACTTTCGCTACTCCGGTAGCGAATACCTCTGCCAAATGAAAACTACATAAAAAAACTCCTCTACAGCCTCAAAAGCCAACCTTCTCGCCGGTAGAACCAACGAAGAAAATCAACATCGGAATGGAGAAGGACCAAAAGATGATCACCATCGGGACTTTTACTAGAGGAAGATAAGGAGGTGCAGTTGAAGAAGTTACTCAAAGAATACGCAGATATCTTTGCACGGTTTATGGAAGATATGCCAGGAATTGATCCGGACTTAGTCTCACACCACCTTCGGATCAAACCAGAAGCAAAACCGTTCAAAGAGCATATTCGCAAAGTAGCATACATCTACCAAGAGGCGGTAGAAAAGGAGTTGCAGAAGCACCTAGCGGAAAGATTCATACGAGAAGTCAAATATCCCACATGGATATCCAACATGGTGATCGTACCTAAGAAGAACAGAGGTGTGCGCATCTGCATCGACTTCAGCAACCTCAACAAAGCATTCCCCAAGGACAGCTACCCACTGCCCAACATTGACCAGCTATTCAATGCAACCAAAGGACACCAGAGGCTATCCTTCATGGATGGTTATTTCGGGTACAATCAAATTGCACTTGAGGAAGAAGACCAGGAGCATACTACGTTCGTCACTCCACGCGACTTATATTGTTATACAAGGATGCCTTTTGGACTGAAGAATGCGGGAGTAACATACCAACGATTAGTAGAAAAAATCTTCAAGCAATGGATAGGTAAGATATTGGAAGTATACGTAGACGACATGCTTGTAAAAAGCAAGGAAGCCAAAAATCATTTGTCAGAACTAAATGAGATATTCGAAGTCATGAGAAACTGTCACATGAAGGTTAATCCGGAAAAGTACATTCGGAGTAACCTCAAGAAAATTCCTGGGATAGTTGGTGACTTAAAGGGGAATAGAAGTAGACCCTAAAAGAGTCATGGAAATAGTGGAGATGCCATCCCCGAAGATGGTGAAATAAGTCCAAAAGCTAAATGAAATTTTAGCCTCAATGGGAAGGTTCATAGCAAGATCATCAAACAAATACAAAGCATTCTTTGATACACTAAAGAAAGGAAGTCGGTTCATATGGACTACGGAGTGCGAACAAGCCTTACAGAAGATCAAGGAATACTTGACCTCCGTACCTATCTTACAAAAACCAGAGCCAGGCGAGGTGCTTACTCTCTACTTGGCAGAAACTAACTACGTGGTGAGCGCAGTAGTGGTGGGGATCCAAGGACAAGAAGAAAATCCCATCTACCACATCAGCAAGGCACTTAATTCGGCGGACCGAAATTACACTAAGGTGGAGAAACTTATATATGCCTTAGTAATCGCAACACAGAAGCTAAGGATATATTTCAACGCACATACCATCCGAGTCTTAACAAAGGCTCAGATAGACCAAATCCTCGACAGTAGGGAGAAGATAGGAACAGTAGCAAAGTGGAACGAATTGATCAAACAGTTTCAGGTCATTTTCGAAACTAGGAAGGCCGAAAAATTGCAGGTACTAACGGACTTTCTGGCGGACTTACCCATCAGTGACGAAGCATAGGTGGACGATATCCCAGGAATGTAAGAAGATAAGGAGGACCAGGAAAACTTGTTGTAACCTCAAAACCAACGAAGGTGGGAAATATTCGTAGATGGATTATCAATCATAGAAGGCGCATGCATAGGAGTTGTGATAACAACACCTACGGGGGATCGACTCATTTTCTCCTTCAGGTTAGAATTCAAACAGTATACCAACAACGTTGCAGAGTACGAGGCGGTGATACATGGCCTACGCTTGGCAAGGGAGCTAGGTTTATCGGATGTTCGGATGACTAATGACTCTCAGTTAGTCATTAGACAAATTGAACTCAAATATCAAACTTTGGACCTGATACTATATGCGTACCTAAAGCTAGTCCAGAGGCATGCACCCCAGATTAGCAAGGTAATATTCAGGCACATTTGTCGGAAGGAAAATAGGCACGCAGACGCCTTGGCATACATATCTTCTATGCTAGGGGACAGAAATACTTCAGCTGTTCAAATTGGGAGGATATACGAACCTTTGAAAGAATGACCATCCTCAGGAGCAGAGGAGGCATTGGCTCTAGAAGAACAAAACAAGAGAGCCAAAAAAAGAGGAACCAAATGAAAAATCGGTCAAAGATCAGCCCATGACGGAAGGGGACCAAGGGAACGAACCAGAAGATGATTGGAGAATCCCGATCCACCAATACCTTGACGAAGGTACCTTGCCCGCAGACGTGAAGGAAGCAAAGAAGATCATATCATAGCATCCACATATGACCTCCGTGATGGGATACTGTATAAAAGGTTATTCCTCGGACCTTTAACGCGATGTTTCTCAAGAACTGAAGGTAAAAGAATACTTAACGACATACACATCGGAGAAGTTGACAACTACAGCGGAAGAAGGTCACTGGCAATCAAAGCCAAAATGCAAGGGTATTACTGGCCGCTCATGGAAGAGGATACAAAGAACATGGCTAAGCGATGTGAAAAATGCCCACGCTTCGCCAAGGATATCAAAGCCCCGCCAACGAAGTTTAATTCGGTTATCATCCCTTGGCCATTTTTCAAATAGGGTGTTGATATAGTTAGACCCTTAATAGAGGGGACATTGAAAACAAAATACCTTATCGCAGCTACTAAATACTTCACTAAGTGGGTAGAAGCTAAACCTTTAGAGAGAATTAGATACTGCGATGTCTTTAGATTCTTGTTCTAACAAATCATATGCAGGTTAGGGATACCAGCCGCCATAGTTTCAGACAATGGAAAGCAACTACAAGGGAAGAATATCGACATGTGGTTCGACACCTTCAACATCCATAAGAACAAATCAACTTCGATCTATCCAAAAAGCAACGGGAAAGCGGAGGCAACAAATAAAACCGTAGCAATGAACTTACAAAAAAAGTTGGGTGCGCACAATAAGAGGTGGTGCGAACATCTACACAACGTCCTATGGGCCTAATGAACAACTAGGAGATCATCTACGGGAGAAACTCCATTCTTACTAACCTATGGAGCCGAAGCAGTCATCCTAATGGAGATCATGCTTCCAACAACGAAGATGGATGCATGGGAGAAAAACCTAACAACAGACCTGATGTTAGAGAAGTTGTATGACCTTGAAGAAAGAAGAGAGGTAGATTTGCAAAGAATGGTGAACTACCAGCGAAGGTGAGCTCGAGAATACAACAAAAAGCTCATCCCTCAAAACTTCATAGTTGAAGAATACGTGCTGATAAGCACGTAAATGCTATATTTTATACCCATATTTATACTAGATAGGACTCGATATTTTGTCTAATGATATTATTTTAGTGCTTTTGTAGAAAGTATAAATGAATTAAATCATCCGGAAATAAATGACTAAAATTACATGTTAGAGGCGTGTGCGACGAAAATGACCAAGGCCTATCACTGCACTAAAGAGACTGTAGGATGTCAAGGCATTGTTGTGTCACTGAATCAACATACGACTAGAGCTAGTGGTTAAATAAAATAAAGAATTGTTTTCTTTGTTAGTGGATGACGTGTCAAGTATGCACATTTATTTTCTCATATCAATCAAGCAGCCGGTGTTCAACTTGGCTTTCTTTCACATCCATTCGAGAGAAGCAAGAAACTAAGGAGAGGAAGAAGATGGCAGCAGTAAAGCTAGCCGTTCGGATAAACTTGAAGACGTGAACGGAGATGGTTGCAGTCAAAATTGGGAGTTGAAATTCAATTCATGTTTGCTGCCATGCAAACAACTGAAGAACGAATGTACTTTGAGCTGTTGATAGTGTCAGGGATTTGAGAAGGAAGAAATTGGCAGTAGTTGGTTTTGGATTCTCGAACAGGTGATTATATCGAGTTGCCAACAACAACAACAACAAGTGAAGCCGAGTTTGTTTTGGAAGCAGTTGGTGCTAAGGCTGAGTTGAGATTATTAAATGGACTGGGCCTTGGCAGATTTCTAGGTCATATTTGGAGTGGGCGCAACATTTTCACATATTCCATTCGAGAAATAAGAAAGGGGAGAGAGGCGGCTATACAGCTGTTTGAGAGAGCAGAGCAAGAGGAAGACGAATAGGGTTTGTTGTTCTAATCGTTTCAGTTTGATCATCGTCGTGTTTATTTAGATTTTTTTATGGCTTTTGAGAAATCCATGGCTTGTTAATTATTTTGTAACTAGGGTTTTTATGGTTGAAACTACATGGGTATTAGGTCATTTTGATTAAATTGAATTATGAAGCAATAGACCATTATGATTTGAATTGATTAGTTTTTTTATTATTGTTGATCGATTAATTAAAGTATGAGTTGTTGCGTTACCGATTTTATAAATCTTTGTGCGCAATTGGATAGTTTTACAAATAGTTTTAGTATCGTTATTTGATAGTCCATGCTTGGATTGAATCTTTTGATGAGTTATACCTAGAAGAGACAGATACAATTTGTGAACCGATAATGTAGTTTCGTATGATTTTCTCGCTAATACAATTTGATAGTGCATGCTTGGGTTTAATCTTTTGATGTGCTATGCTTTTAGTATACGAGTGAGATTTGCGACACTATCCTGATAATTAGTGATGTCAATAGAACGAAAGATAAACACATAATCATAATTATGTTTCATTCCAGTAATTGAATAGAAGTAGTAGTGGATATCATAAAACTCTGGTTACCGACTCTCATATTTTGGTTACATCTTCTATAATTTTGTTTGTCTAGTTTCATGATCTTATTTACCAATTCTTAAACTTCTGAAATATTAAATTTGATTGGTTAGCTTTTGGTATTAGTTAGTAATAGTATTTTCACACTCATCGTGGGAACGACATTTACTTTCCATTGTATACTAGTTAGACGTTCTGCACTTGCAGTATTTTATTGTAGGTTTCTGAGCCTAATGGTTGCAAAATACTCTCTTGTTGATATCAATTTTTCTTGTACATAATTATTTTTGTTTTATTTGTTCTTTTTATTTTTGTATATATTTTCTTTTTATTTTTCTTTTAGATTTTTTTTTGTTCCTTTTTACGCAGTTTGTTTGATTCTTTTTTAGGTACCTTAGTCTGAAGTGCGGCGATTGGAGTAGATAACGGCTAGAAAGTAAGTAGTTGATATTCTCGCAGAGCTTTTGCAAGGTGAGTTATTGGGTAAATTTTACTTTGTATTATGGTTTCCAGTGAGTTGGCTTCTTTTGTAGCTTTTTGGAATCTTACCAAAAGAGCTAAGACAGAGGAGCCATCTATTAGTTCACATGAGGAGTATGCATATGCACCTTCTTATTGTCAGGAACCTATTAGAGACGATATGTAAATAATGATTGGAATTATTCTCATAGGTATGATCATTCCGGACCTTGTGAAGGTTGTGATCATTACCAATCTTACCCAGGTTATGAGCCACATTATACGGATTCCAATTGTTATTCACAGACATATGAGTCACCGTATGTAAGAGATAATCGATTGTACAGTGAACGATCTCAGTCTCTCGTATCTAGCCTGGAACAATTAACCAAATAAAACTGAATTCTTTGCAATTGCAACTACTGAGAGCTGTGCTCAAACTGATAGAATGATTGCTGAACTTATGAAACCAGTAGAGGATCATCGCATATACGATGATTCAAGTTCTGTCTTTTCTCATATTGATGACACTAATAATGAAACTGTTGTAGATGATGAATCAGTATGCTTTAAAGATGATAACGGACTTGACACTGGTAGTGATTTTAGGATAATGATACCGGTATAACATCTGAATCTAGCGTATCTTATCCAACTCATGATCATATTACTGATTATTTGCCTATTGAAAAGGACGAGAGTTGTATTAGAGACGCTATTTATTAAGATAATGATAACTTAGAAGAACCTGTTTATACAGAAGTAACTATTGTTGAGACTAATGATGAGACGGTAGACGTTCATAATGAAATATCTTCTAATCATTTGAATAATGAGATTCCTATAAGTCACTTAGTTGCAAATAATAATGAGGCGATTATTCATGATATTGTTACTCTATTGAGCTCCTGGTTTGCTGATCCATCTTGTGATTTCCTGATTGCCGATGTGAATGTGGAGGCGATTGGTACTGGTCAGGTAACTGCTGATTTTGAACCAATCTCAGTTTGTTTAGCCCACTTTGCAGACTATGATGATCCCATGCTTATTGACGTTGTCAATGCATTGTGCCTTCCAATGGTTAATCAAGGTAACTCAGCAATAGAAGTTATTTCCGCAGACTTAGAACCAAATTTAGGAGTTACTGATTTTGATAAACTGGAACCTTTAGATATAGGTTTAAACCATTGTGCTGAGTTTGCTAACTTGATGTCTTTGTACATTGACAACACATTGCGTACTCTGATTTCTAGTGAAGATAATATGTTGACTAGGATTATTTTAGCTGATCTTGAGACTGATTTAGAGCGTATTTTCCATATGGAAACTAATATACATCCTATGTTTGTTGTCCATGTGAGTGATTTATTTATCTCGACTAAGGACTGTTTTTTATTGAGAATGGGTTTACACATCTTTTTGGAGGTTTATAGTGTTTGCATGTTCATATTTGCAGTTGACCGGATTTTTTGGGTTGATCCACAACTTTTCAGACTATATATATATGATTGGCAGCTTACTTTGGTGCATAACACCCTGTTTAAGATTCTTGGCTGGCACAAGTAGGGAAACAAATACCTTTTGCTTCATGGGAGTCAACCCATCAGATGTGTTCCCTTTACTCTATCTTTTATTTGTTTGCTTGAATTTTCCATCATAATTTCTACGTTGGATGACTCAATTACATTGAGGACAATGTAATGTTTAAGTGTGGGGGAGTGGACCGAGTGGTTAAGCATTTTGATTTTTATAGGTTCTCACTTTTGTTTGAAATTTTCAACAAAAAAGTTGCATCAAAAATAAAATAAATAATAAATAAATACATGATATGACCAGTTGTTTAACGGGTCTTAATAAAAAAATTGCATGATATGATCAGTTGTTTAGCGGGTTTTTCTGTCTAGTTGTTTAGCAGACATCTCTATCCATTGTTTAGTGGATCCGTCTAGCTGTTTAGCAGACATTTCTGAACCACTGTTTAGTGATTCGTCTTGCTGTTTAGCAGACTTCTCTAAACCACTATTTAGTGGTTCTGTCTTGCTGTTTAGCGGACATCACTCTTTATCCATCTATGGAGCGGATATATTTTCGTTCTGTTTTTGCTCGGGACTAGCAAAATATAAGTGTGGGGGTGTTGATAAGCACGTAAGTGCTATATTTTATACCCATATTTATACTAGCTAGGACTCGATATTTTGGATAATGATATTATTTTAGTACTTTTGTAGAAAGTACAAATGAATTCAATCATCCGAAAATAAACGGCTAAAATTACATGCTAGAGGCGTTTGCGACGAAAATGACCAAGGCCTATCACTGCACCAAAGAGACTGTGGGCTTTCAAGGCATTGTTGCTTCACTGAGTCAACATACTGCCAGAGCTAGTGGTTAAATGAAACAAAGAATTGTTTTCTTTGTTGATGGATGATGTGTCAAGTATGCAAATTTGTTTTCTCATACCAATCAAGCAGCTGGTGTTCAGCTTGGCTTTCTTTCACATCTGTTCGAGAGAAGCAAGAAACGAATGAGAGGAAGAAGATGGAAGCAGCAAAGCTAGATGTTCGGCTAAACTTGCAGACGTGAACGGAGATGGTTGCAGTCGAAATTGGGAGTTGAAATTCAGTTCATGTTTGCTTCCATGCAAATAACTGAAGAACGAATGTACTTTGAGCTGTTGATAGTGTCAGGGATATGAGAAGGAAGTGAAAATGCAGGGGTCTAACAACCACACCCAACAATTCATTTGGAAATCTGAAAGGACTTACTTCAATATACTTTCTAGAGAATCAACTAGACAGTCAGACTCAATCTAGAATAAAGTATATCAAAGAGTGTGATATCTATAACTCTTAATTCAATCCGTAATCACCAAGTAGAAATATGCGAGCCCGATTAAATATAAGAGGAGTTACTTGAGTGGTACCAAATACCAATGTTCAAGTGTCAATCAATGTAAATCAACGACCAAAGGTTGGATATTCTAATTGATTGATCTTAATGCACAACCTGTGAAATTTCAATTATATAACAAAATATAATGCGGAAAAGAAATAACACAGATACCAGAATTTTGTTCACGAGGAAACCGCAAATGCAAAAAAACTCTGGGACCTAGTCCAGTTTGAATTATATAACAAAATATAATGCGGAAACGAAATAACACCATATTGTATTAAGCCGCTACAGACACTAGCCTACTACCAATTAACTTCCGACTGGAATTTAGTTGAACCCTAATCAATCTCACACTGATTCAAGGTACAGTTGTGCTCCTTACGTCTCTGATACAAGCAGGATACTACGCACTTGATTCCCTTAGCTGATCTCACCCACAACCAAGAGTTTCTACGACCCAAAGTCGAAGACTTGATAAACAAATCTGTCTCACACAAAAAAATATATAGAATTGAATACATCTGTCTCCCACATAAATACTCAAGAGTTTTTGTTCCGTCTTTTGATAAATCAAGGTGAACAGGAACCAATTGATAAACCAGACTTATATTCCCAAAAACAGCCTAGTATTATCAATCACCTCATAATAATCTAAATCGTATGATGACGAAACTATATATTGTGGAATCACAAACGATGAGATGAAGATGTTTGTGACTACTTTTTTATCTTGCCTATGGGAGATATAAATATCAAGCCAATTTTACAATTGTACTCGTATGGAAACAACAAGATCAGATCACACAACTACAACAGAAGTAGTATTGGTCTGGCTTCACAATCCCAATGAAGTCTCCAAGTCGTTAGCCTACAGGGTCTCGAGAAGAAACCTAAGGTTAAAGGAGAATCGACTCTAGCAATACAACTAGTATCACACAAGAGGTGTGGGGATTAGGTTTCCCGGTTGTTCGAGTTCTCCTTTATATAGTTTTCAAATCAGGGTTTGCAATCCTAGTTACCTTGGTGACAAAGCATTCAATAATCACCTTTAGATGAAAAACCTGATTCAACCAAGATAATATCTTTCAACCGTTAGATCGAACTTAGCTTGTTACACACAAATGAAATGTACCCTCATTTAGGTTTATTTAACCATACCCAAACGTGTACACTCATTGTGACTCAACATGGTCAACCGAAATAAGCCGTACGTTTACTCTCATATTAACCTTATTCATCTTAACCACAACTAGTTCAAATGACTTCAAATGAAACTAGTTAATGAGTTGTTCAATTGTATAGAAGACACAATTGAAACCAAATTGTTTTGATTCACTTGAATCAATCATGAACATTATATCCACGGTTTGCAAAGATTGCATTCCTTAATATTTAAATGTTTAAGTTCATGAACATACCGATTTGATAAAATAACTAGCTTAAGTATGCGTACGGGTATGCGTACTTAAGCAACCGGATTTGAGTTTGTTAAGTTTCCAAACTAAGCAGAAATTCTCGGTTTGAAAACTACCGCCAGCATGCGTATGGATTCGCATACTTAAAGTGACTAGTTTAGGAGTTTGTAATTCCCAAACTCAGCAGATATTTTCGGTTCGAAAACTCCCTCCAGTATGCGTACGGGTATGCATACTTAAGGTGACTAGTTTAGGAATTTGTAATTCCTAAACACAGCAGATATTTTCGGTTCGAAAACTTCTATCAGTATGTGTACGGGTACGCATACTTATGTTGTCTCCTTCACCAATTTCATATACACACATATGCATACACTTGGCTCCCGGTTTATGGATTTATACACCAATGTGAGAACACACTACATATGCTTATATCCGAAGATGGTTATGTCATCAAATCTTAATTTCAATCATTGAAACTTTCTTAGAGGACGTTATATAGTTGTTTTTCACAAACTATTTTTCGTCAAAGCGATTTTAAGTTATTGAAATTATCATAATGAAACATTCCAAGGCTACACCATATGATTGTATCACACAAACCATGTTATATGTAACTCGGAAATTTTCATATGATATTATTCGGACTTTCGTCATGAATGTAAGATGAACATGGATAAAGCGAAATCTTGCCAACACATATTTCGAGAAATATATAAGCGAGATAAACTCAGCTCGAAATCTCAAATGTGTATAATAGAAAACTATAGTGTAACACGACTTATGTCTCAATATAGGAGATAAAATATACTTTCCAAGTGATAGATGAGTTTAAGTCTCCACATATCTTTTGTTGATGAAGTTCCACAAGTTCCCCTTAGTAGTTCTTCGTCTCAAATGATGAACGCTGAGAGATCTAAGCTCAAATACAATATCTATGTCCTAGTCCGAGACATGTTATAAATAGGCTAGAAATCAAGACTATAGTTTTGATCACTAACGTTCACAAACATGCTTGAGACAAAACTATCAATACACATGGATTACAAAATAAATAAAAATTGAAGCTTCTCATCCACATACTTGATCTCCCTGGCATCTTCAACACGACTCGAAATCTTCGTCACTTCCAAATACTCCAATAATTCCAAAGGTTGTAAGTTTAGCATCATCGTTCTTGAGGATCCGTAGCTATAACAATGAGAAAACAAATACTCTCAATCATTGTTATACAGTGTCATAATATTATTACACAGTATCAAAGCTCAATTGTATCACAACTTTGAAAACAATACTATGGTGATATGTATCACTCACCCTTAGTCAATACTTCATCTCACATGAAAACCACTCCCTCTTACATAATGATCCGAAAACCATATGTATTTGTAGTGTGAACTACACATTAATTCTCCCATTTTTGTCAATAAAATTGGCAAAGTTACGAAAACTAGTGGGATCCTAATGAAATTTCCATAGAGACACTTTATGACCAAAAGAAAGCACATCTCAACTTTTTTAATAATACTATGACACTGACCGGAGATCGACCAATACTGTGGAATATGCAAGGATTCATTCTACCTTATATCACTATTTGCACAATAACATATAATAGACTTAATCCTTGTGAACAAAAGTCCTATCCTTTTTTTTATCAAACTAGTGACATAAAAGGCTTTAACTTTTGTTTGTCAAAAGTTCATTCTATCTTTTATCAATACTTTCATATCAACATAGTAGAGATAACTTTTGAACAAGTATGGGAAAATCATAGTTCACGGATGCAATAACACATATCCCATAACAATTTGAAATATATAAAATCATAAAGATTAAAATTGCAAAAAATTCATCTTCCAAATAACTTAGAATTTAAATTAATAAATCTAAAAACATTGAAGATGAAAATAAACGTTTAGAACTAGCTATGTGTAATCACAATAATGGATATTCCAAATCCTAGTTATTCTTCTAAACAAAATCAAGAATAAAAATTCTCATAAGAAGATTTACTAGACAAGATCATAGCTCTTTGAGAACCTCATATCTTTCAATGAATCCATCATAAAAGGTATCACTGATTTCCTTGATTCTCTTGACTGTGGATACTCCATGTTCGTGAGTTAGGACACAAACTTTACGATCAACAACCCGAGTAAGTTGTCTAGACTTGACACAGTCCATGATGAGCTTTTTCTGGTTCCGTATCAGAATATTCTGATTAGCAAGGATTCTGGCCTGACCCTCTAAAAGTTGGTTTATTTGCAGTTGAAGGTTTGCAAACTCGACCTTGGAATCGTCCTGAAAACGAGTTAAATGCTTAAAAGATTCATCAATCCAAGATTTGTGATATTTCCTTGCAAGCATCTTCTTCAGAACCAGGTCTTGAACAGAATCACGTCCTTGAGTGTCCTCCTCTATGTCAATACATACAATCTCTTGATATTTTGTTGATTTCTCCATATAATTTTTGAAGGGATGGATCAATGCAATATATATGAACATATGTATGTAGACAAGAAGAGACTTCTCAAATGGAAACCCTATGAATTCATGAAACATATCGAGGGACACGGACGTTCATGGACCGGTTGCAAGATGGATTAAGGGAAATCCAATAATAGGAAAGCACCAGGATGGCTCAAATAATTTGAAGATAAAACTTCAAATTAGATCCTGAGATCGATAGCAAAATCGATAAATAATGAAAACGCATAAAGAACATACAACTAATCTTGAGGCTCCCACAATCAAAAACCTTTCATCTCTCAAGATAGATTCAAGAATGAGGTCACCTAGAATTAGGTAAGGGAGTGGGACGTAATATCACTATGAATCATGGGAGAAGAGTTGTACATGTCTTTAGAGTGTTTAAAATGTGTACTACCCTCTTTCCATCGATTATAACTTATTCCAGAAGGATTTGTTATAAACCTTTTTAGATATCCATCAGAAGGATTTCTTTGAGGGCTAAGTCTAGGCCCTCTAGAAATAGGTTCCAGAGAAAAAGAGAAGAAGGGTTTTCTTGTCCTAGAGTTACACTTACCAGACACATTATTATAAATGAAGGAACGATGTTCATTAGTGGCACAAGAGTTTATACCAAACAGAGGAACATGCATCATGTGATGATTTATATAAGAATGATCATCCATATAATAATTTTGGTTTTCCGTAGGGAAGAAATTCACTGACGAGAATGTCTGATGACTTACTCCATTGACAGTAGAGAGAAGCAACTTATGAAGATGTGAGATATGTTTTTTTCTAGCAAACCAATGAATAGCATAGTGATTCTTTTTCCACAGAAGGAACATCATCGTGTATTAGAGATCTGCTTTCCTTGATCCATAACTTCTTCTGCCACATGCAAATTTTTCAAGTGATTCACAGTGGGTAATTCTTTAAAAGAACTATTTTTCACACTGGGTAAAGCCATGTGAGAGACATAAGAAGGTGCATGAGATGACATAATCATCAAAACAGAGTTTTCCCTTTTTAAGGTGTTACACTGTTCTCGGGCACATTAAAGAGATGCAAATAGTTTCTCTTTATCAACACGAACACTGTTAATTTCTGATGAATGAGTCTTAACTAAACGTTCTTCTCTAGTTGAGTCTTCTTTAACAGTATGTTGATGGTGGTTTTTAGTTCAGGGCTAAAGTTGTATATTTCCCGCATTTAATATGTTGTCACTCTGCAAAGAGACGGAGCCATGTAATAGTGATGAGTGTTCAACCTCTTCACTGGCGCATTTATTGAGGAATTTAATATATTCACATGAAATTTACCCAGAATGGTGCATGTAGCAACAATCCCAGATGTTCTGTAAATTTTGGCGCCCTGCCTATATTATTCATAAATATAAGACTCACTGAATACTTTTCTGTGCTATGTTCCGAGGTTGAACCCTTAATATTGATATGACATGACAATCGATGTTCACTCGCAGCAGAGTAATATGAATTTCCCGAAGTATCAAGGTTAAGGTCTTTGCATAAAAGAACTCAACGGGAAAGCATACTGCTCTCCGGAAATAAATTTAAAGAACTCTATGCATAGTTCAATCAAATTTGTGATATCTCACGAAAATATCCTAACCCAATTAATTTGCAAAATTAGGGTTTTGCGCCCCGTGCAGTATATCAGACCCTGCTGGTCGAGAATAAACCTAGGCAATTGATCCGCCATGGATTAGTATGTTCAAAATCCTACCCAAAATCAGAAAACAAGGAATAAAAAAGAGGATCCGCGAAAAAAGGAACAACAACAAAGGGAGGTATGGTCGTGCCATAAGCCAGCCGGTGCCACTTGCCAATGGCCACGCCCCATGTTGCTTGACCGACCCTCTTCTTTCCCATCGACCAATCAGGTCGCTTTAAATCCTCCACACGCACACTAGAAGTGTGGCCACGCCCATGCTTGGCCGACCTCTTCTATATTAACCAATCAGGTTTCTCTAAACTTTCCACCGTGTTGAAAGAGTTAAATTGTGTCAGATGGTCACAAAGCCAATTGGCTTTCCAAAACCGCGCCAATGAGCTTAACGACATGCCAACATTCCACTCCGCCACGCCAAACGTGCCAGTTTATGGCAGCATGCCAAACATGCCAACGTGCCGTAAATAGCACGCCTACGTGCTAACCTACCTCTTTTTCGTGGCCAACGCCATGACGTGCTTAAATTAGGGTTTTCTAGTCAGAAGCACGACTTTGCTTTGGGCGCATTAACCAAAACCTTAATTTCCAGTTGTGGCCCAAATTACGCCGCTTTGGGCCCCACAACATGCCACGAGCCATGTGGAACCAAGGAAACCTTAAAAGTGGCTCCATGCTATGGCCACTCATAGCTGCCCTTGCTCATGTGCCGTGTTATGGCTCTCCATGATTCCTTTGGCATGGCCATGGCTCTGTTTGCACAAAAAACGACACTATGTCACGGCCACATACCACACGCTCTAATTAGAGTTTCGATATGCCGAACCCTAATTTAGCCAAGGTTGTCACGCCAACCAAGCAAAGTAATGCTCCCTAAGGCATTAAGTTTTATATAGCAACTGGAGCCAATGTTGCCGAAGCCATATTTGGGTCTAACACCAATATGCCAAATTCTAGCCTTGGCCATCTCGCCAAGCCCTAATTTTGGCCACGGCGCCAAACCCTAGCTTGGCCATGCCGCAAATCCCTAATTTTGGCCACGACACCAAATCCTAGCTTTGGCCATGCCACCATGTCACTGGCATGTGAAAATGGCTCTACTATGCTATTAAAATATGCCAACGGAATGCGACCATAATTAATGTCCACCCTCTCACATGAATTACAATCTCAGCCATCCAAATTCGCCACAGAATTGACAGTCCTATGGCAAGTTTTAGGTGACCAGCAAGCCTAATAGCATCACACGCTATTCTCTTGCGGCAAGTCTCCTGAATTTGACTCGCCACACATGGATATATGCTACTTAATTGGCGTACAATTAATCGTAGTAGCCAGGTCTTGTACACAAGACCCGCTCAGCAATCTGCTACACTTTTCCATACTCGAGACATCAAACATGTCACAAGATGGGGGATGCTCATCAGGGTATTAGTCTGGCGGTTTAAAACGTGCGGCGTGCAACACGTCCATCATAAGAAAGTGTCAGATAACATGGCAGTTAGTGGCGGAAAGAAGTAGTGGGTGTAAACAAACCTGTTTCCTTCATAGTGGGAACATGGCTTCTGGCATTTACACATTACCCCACTTCTCCATCACTCAACGACTCCACTTCGTACGAGACCAGGGTGCATTCAGTTATGACTTGTATAAATAGGTTTCACCTATTTCGACCAAGCAACAAGTTTTTGGTTAACAACAACACAGTATCTAGAAAATACCAAAGAACTAATAGCTTACATTCCGCAAGCCAGTTCCACATTCTGATACAAGTCATAAAATAACCACACCTTCAGAATTAACCATTCTGGTCTCAACACCTTCTTCGCTTCCCTCCATAAGACCAACCCTTCTCCTTCACTTTGTGACTGAAGCAAGCCTGGAACGGCTATTTCTTGGTTTAGGCCAGGATTGTGCAGATTGATCTCTCGAATCTAAAGTACTCCCGTGCAGTTCATTTGTTTAAGGTTTAGGCTCATTTCTCATCCACACACCCAAATTGACCAAAACCAGCGGAAACAATATTTACCCACAAACACAGTATTTTCAAGCATACTAATATGTTCACGTTGTAGAGTAGTTTCTTGAACCAGTTTCCGATATTGTTAGAGAGAGATTCAATGAAACCGTAGAGTTCACGTTCCCTTTCAAGAGATTTCTCGAATTCATCAATAATCTGATCATTCTTTTCTTCAAGCGTCTTGATTTTAGAATCTTGAAGTTCTATGATTTCAGCAGATTTTTTTAATGATCTGGTGAGCTCCATTTCCGATTCAGACACCATCACACAAGTCTTGTTTTTCCCTCGGGTTTCGTAAGAATCTTCTAAGGAGTTATCCTTTGAGGCAAACCTAAGATTTTTGGTGTAATCAGAAAATTTGGAGGACATCTCTATATGTGCTAATACAAGAGATACTCAAGTCCACAGAAATCAGATTGCTACAAACACAGACTTATAAGGTCTTTAATGTTTTTTCCAGCTCTGATACCAACTGAAAATGCGGGGGTCCAACAACCACACCCAACAATTCGTTTGCCAATCTGAGAGGACTTAATCCAATATACTTTCTATAGAATCAACTAGACAGTCAGACTCAATCTAGAATAAAGTATATCAAAGAGTGTAATATCTCTAACTCTTAATTCAATCCGCAATCAGCAAGTAGAAATTTGTGAGCCCGATTGAATATAATAGGAGTTACTTGAATGGTACCAAAGACCAATGTTCAAGTGTCAATCAATCTAAATCAACAACCAAATGTTGGATACTCTAATTGATTGATCTTAATGCACAACCTGTGATATTTCAATTATATAACAAAATATAATGCGGAAAAGAAATAACACAGACACCAGAATTTTGTTAACGAGGAAACCGCAAATGGAGAAAAACCCCAGGACCTAGTCCAGTTTGAACACCACACTGTATTAAGCCGCTACAAAAACTAGCCTACTACCAATTAACTTTGGACTGGACTGTAGTTGAACCCTAATCAATCTCACACTGATTTAAGGTACAATTGCGCTCCTTACATCTCTGATCCCAGCAAGATACTATGCAATTGATTCCCTTAGCTGATCTCATTCACAACCAAGAGTTGCTACGACCCAAAGTCGAAGAGTTGATAAACAAATCTGTCTCACACAGAAAAATCTATAGAATTGAATAAATTTGTCTCCCACAGAAATACCCAAGAGTTTTTGTTCCGTCTTTTGATAAATCAAGGTGAACAGGAACCAATTGATAAACCAGACTTATATTCCCAAAGAACAGCCTAGTATTATCAATCACCTCACAATAATCTAAATCATATGATGACGAAACTAGATATTGTGGAATCACAAACGATGAGATGAAGATGTTTGTGACTACTTTTTTATCTTGCCTATCGGAGATATAAATCTCAAGCCAATTTTACAATTGTACTCGTATAATGGAAACAACAAGATCAGATCACACAACTACAAGAGAAGTAGTATTGGTCTAGCTTCACAATCCCAATGAAGTCTTCAAGTCGTTAACCTATAGGGTTTAGAGAAGAAACCTAAGGCTAAAGGACAATCGACTCTAGCGATACAACTAGTATCACACAAGAGGTGTGGGGATTAGGTTTCCCAGTTGTTAGAGTTATCCTTTATATAGTTTTCAAATCAGGGTTTGCAATCCAAGTTACCTTGGTGACAAAGCATTCAATAATCACCGTTAGATGAAAAACCTGATTCAACCAAGCTAATATATTTCAACCGTTAGATCGAACTTAGCTTGTTACACACAAATGAAATGTACCCTCATTTAGGTTTATTTAACCATACCCAAACGTGTACACTCATTGTGGCTCAATAATGGTCAACCGAAGTAAGACGTATGTTTACTTTCATATTAACCTTATTCATCTTAACCATAACTAGTTCAAATGACTTCAAATGAAACTAGTTAATGAGTTGTTCAATTGTATAGAAGACACAATTGAAACCAAATAGGTTTGATTCACTTGAATCAATCATGAACATTATATCCACGATTTGCAAAGATTGCATTCCTTAAGATTTAAATGTTTAAGTTCATGAACAAACCGATTTGATAAAATAACCAGCTTAAGTATGTGTACGGGTATGCATACTTAAGCAATCGGATTTGAGTTTGTTAAGTTTCCAAACTCAGCCGAAATTCTCGTTTTGAAAACTACCGCCAGTATACGTACGAGTTCGCATGCTTAAGGTGACTAGTTTAGGAGTTTGTAATTCCCAAACTCAGCAGATAATTTCGGTTCGAAAACTCCCTCCAGTATGCGTACGTGTATGCATACTTAAGGTGACTAGTTTAGGAGTTTGTAGTTCCTAAACATAACAGATATTTTCGGTTCGAAAACTTCTACCAGTATGCATACGGGTACACATACTTATGTTGTCTCCTTCACCAATTTCTTATACACACATATGCATACACTTGGCTCCCGGTTTATGGATTTATACACTAATGTGCGAACACACTATATATGCTTATATACAAAGATGGTTATGTCATCAACTCTTAATTTCAATCATTGAAACTTTCTTACAGGATGTTATATAGTTGTTGTTCACAAACTATTTTTTGTCAAAGTGATTTTCAACTTATTGAAATTATCATAATGAAACATTCCAAGGATACACCAAGTGATTGTATCACACAAACCATGTTAGATGTAACTGGCAATTTTCATATGATCTTATTCGGACTTTCGTCACGAATGTAAGATGAACATGGATAAAGCGAAAGCTTGGCAACACATATTTTGAGAAATATATAAGCGAGATAAATTCAGCTCGAAATTTCAAATGTTTATAATAGAAAACTATATCATAACACGACTTATGTCTCAATATAGGAGATTGAATAGAAATAGACTTTCCAAGTGATAGATGAGTTTAAGTCTCCACATACCTTTTTTTGATGAAGTTCCACAAACTCCCCTTAATAGTTCTTCGTCTTCAAATGATGAACACTGAGAGATCTAATCTCAACTACATTATCTATGTCCTAGTCCGAGACATCTATAAATAGGTTAGAAAACAAGACTATAGTTTTGATCACTAACATTGACGAACATGCTTGAGATAGCAACACATGCGAGTTCGACCGAGCAATGCTCTAACAGGAAAAAATAGTAGTTGGTTTTGGATTCTCGAACAGGTGATTATCTCAAGTTGCCAACAGCAGCAACAAGAAGTGAAGCCGAGTTTGTTTTGGAAGCAGTTGGTGCTAAGGCTGAGTTGAGATTATTAACTTGACTGGGACTTGGCAGATTGCTAGGTCATATTTGGATTGGGCACAACACTTACACATATTCCAGTAGAGAAAGAAGAAAGGGGAGAGAGGCATCTAAACAGCCGTTTGAGAGAGCAGAGCAAGAGGAAGATAAATATGGTTTGTCGTTATAATATTTTCAGTTTGAACATCGTCGTTTTTATTGAGAGTTATTTATGGATTTTGAGAAAGCCATGTCTTGCTAATTATTTTGTAACTAGGTATTTTATGGTTGAAACTACATGGACATTATGCCATTTTTATTAAACTTAATTATGAAGCAATAGACCATTATGATTTGAATTGATTAATTTTTCATTATTTTTTATCGATTAATTGAAGTTTGAGTTGTTGCGTTACCGATCTATAAATATTTGTGCGTAATTGGATAGTTTTACAAATAGTTTTGGTCTCGTTATTTGATAGTCCATGCTTGGGTTGAATCTTTTGACGGGTTATACTTAGAAGATCCAGATACTGTTAGAGCACTGCTCGGTCAAACTCAAAAGCATTTCTATCTCAAGCTTGTTTGTAAATGTTAGTGATCAAAACTATATGTCTTGATTTCTAGTCTACTTATGGTGATGTCTCGGACTAGGCTAGATTGTATAGTTGAGCATTAGACTTTGTTAGAGCATTTCTCAGTTGAACCCACTAAGCTTTGGTATATCAAGTTTGGTTGTCATATTTTAGTGAATCAAAACTCATGTTAAGAGTCGCTTGATTATGTACTAGAGTCAACTTCGTATAGGTTAGCTTGAAAGTATTATGATATGAGACATTACAAGTATTGCGAAGTCTTGAAGATGTGAAGAAGCAAGGAGCTACAACGACAGCAATCATCCTTCCACTTGAGGTTAGTGATATTTGACTTGAACCGTTTTATTCCCTAGTGTATCTTTCAAGTCGTGCATATTGAAAACATAACTGCGAAGCATATTTGAACTCTAGATAGACATAGTATTAAGGAATACAATACGAGGTTTATTGCTTAACCATTAAACTTTGTAGATAAGACATCGCCATAATCATTTGAATGCTATTGTGATTATGTATGGGTATGAGGTGAGGATTTCATCCTAGGTAACAATGTTTACATGTGTTCTAAGGAAGTAAGTTCATAAACTTTTTTGTGGACCAAAAAGGAAATTGCCAGGCGTTATTGGTTTTGTTATTCATTTCATATATTATGAACAACCAATATGTATGATAGAGTATAACCGCTCACAACTTGTTGTGTTCTTGTTAGAACTATTCACAAAGGCCTGACTTATGTATTGGTATAACTTTTATTAGTACAACCGATCTTAAGTAATCACCTGTGGTATGACCGGATTTTGTATGTCTGACAAATTAAAAGGAAAGGGGAACCGATCTTTGTAAGGGGTGCAATACATCAAAGGGAATCGATCCTTGTATGGGGTGCAACAAGGTTTATATCAGAAAGGGGAACCAATCCTATGGACATGTGCAACACATTTTCAGTCAAAGGGGAACCGATCCTATGGACATGTGCAACACATATAAGCTAGATACCATATATATGTGGGGAACCGATCCTAGTACCTAGGCGACCGAATTTTTGGAAAGCTAGTGTGACTATGCACAATACTCACATGGAGGTAGAACCGAAACTTGTTTTAGTAGAACCGTAAACCCATGATTGTGATTGAATGTTAGTTTGATCAATCACATAGTTCTTGAAAGTCAGATGAACCAATTCTAAACTTGTTTGGAAGTGTGGCAAATCGGTTTCAAGGTTGTAAGTGTGAAAGGGAACTTACAAAGTAAAGATGTCGACAAACTTTGAACACATGCTGTGAATGTTTATTTCTTTAATCGTTCAAAGATATTCCTTAACGTCTAAGGGAAGAGAATTCCAGGATCGAAACATAAGTAAGTTAAGAATCTTTTAATTAAGGTTATTAATTTCATTTTTTAGGGAAATTACATAATTAGTAACGTGCATTTACTAATTAGATTTTCCGAGAGATTTCGATCGTTATTTTTGGACAGAGCATTTCCAGGAATTATGAAAACCGTATTTGTGCTTTTATGAATATCTTGAGAATATTTTCGGTTTTGGAAATTCCTTGGTTTCCAAACTTACTTGTCTATAAATACTCGAAGTTTGACTTTCTAGCAAACTAATCCTTCGTAACAACAGATTTACTCTTTTGTTGTTGTTACTGGTGTAGCCGCCTATTCGGAGAGGAGAGTAACCTAATTAGGAAAAATCTCTTAAGGCCTCTCAGTTTAAAGTCTTCTTTGGGATTGAGAAGCTCCATCGTGTACCATTGGTGGGAAAATAGATAATTGCGGTTTATCTTTTGTTTTCGATTGATTTGATTGACTAACGGTGGTTGAAATCTGATTGCACCTAGTTTGTTTATTCTTGAGAATCTTCTCTTATGATATAAGATTCACTCAAACTAGTTCAGAGTTCCGAAAGGGATCTTTAAACTGTTGTTAGTTATAAAGACGATCTTGTGATAATCCATTGTTAACAGACTTCGTTCTGTGCGTGATTGATCACAAGAGATTCAAGTGATTGCGTGCAGGTTTTTATTGAAGATTTAAGAAGATTTGAAGACAAAGAAGATATTGAAGATCTGACTTGGGTTTTATAATCTTTGGTGTGCACAATACTTGTTTCGGTAAAAGAGGATCCAATTAATAATCGGTTTATCCTTGTGGTAGATTGGATTGATTAGTTGAGTAGATCGGCATCAACACGATTCTTCGGATTAAAGGTGTTGTTGGATTAATCTTAAACTATTACCTTTGGGTGATTGAATATAAGATAGATCTAAGGACCTGACGAAGGAGTTTATGTTGAGACTCATATCACTTGGTTGAATATAGTTGATATTAAACAGATTTGTTGTTCTTTTACTGTTTGTAATACGAACCAAAGGAATTGTTCCAAGTACGTGACTAATATTGTTTTTTAAGTGGTAAATAAAGTTCGTTCAACTCGGACTTGTGTAGACTCAATTTCAGACTTAATAATAGAAAACAATAAAAATAAAGAAAATATATACACAAGGTTTGTCACAATGTCGAGAGATTACCGAGACTCAGGATTCCACCAAACCTCATACCATGTGGTTCAAAAATCAATTCTTAGACAATTATAGCTCTTGTATATTGACTTTAATTCTTTGCCAGGTAGATTTTAAAAATATTAACTGTAAATCACTAGCATGATGCATCAAAAGCACTTAGACCAAGCATACATCATCATACGACTTCACAACTAATTAAGAAAAATCATAAAATGATTAAATTAATGCAAAAAGTCATAAAAAGAATTAAATATAATTACCACACGTATGAAATATGGCTTCCTCCGTCATCCCAGTGTTGGGGTTTAGCTTCTCATATCAAAAAAAGGCACAAAATAATAATCCATAGCTCAAGAAGGTGTTTTACTGAAGAAATATTGAGAAAAAGAACAAAACTGCGAAACTGCAACAGTTATAAACGTTACAGATCGACTATTACGAAGGTGACAGATAAAATAAGACTGCTAATGTACGACTATTTTCTGTGTCATATGATTACAACGTTCTTTTGCGACTGTCCTTAGCAACATAAAGTTCTTCGTGTTCTTCTTCTTCTTCCTGCAGCAGCAGGAAACTTTCTGCAGCTCCCTGGTCTTCTCTACAAGTACCCCCAAAGCCTCCGTACGACCCCCACAGTCTCTCTGTCACTCTGTTATGACTTCCTCTACCTTTTATATCCACCACAAGCCGATTAAAACTCGGAGAAAACTTCTTTTTTTTTCTCCCGCCAGTCACGATACTTCCCTTTTATTTTTCTCTTATATGCGGCTTCTAGATCTTTCCAAACTCTCCAAAAACTCTATGAAGATCAAAACGAATCTAACAGAATATATGGCTCCATTACTGCACGAAATTTCCAAGAATAAAACCAACAGAATCCGAGTGAGTATTCTTCCCTGTTTTAACAAATCAACGTGTAATAATCATGTTTCTTCCGCGTCCAAGTCCATTAGCTAGCATCCATAATCCTAACAGGCCCATACCCACGTACTTCCACTAAAAATCCATGAGAGATTATCGTTCAAATCCAAACTGGGAAGTCACGTCTCTGTAAATTTGTTCCCGCCGAAATATGTTTAAATGGGGAAGAATAAGGGACGCCCCCTATCCTCTGATGGGGTATGAATAACAGGTGGGTGACCCTTAACAATTCGGGTGCCCCTTATCCAAAATGGGAATCCGAATAGCAAATGTCCTCCGGGTGCTTTCCGACAACTTTTCGAGCCAATTTTGCCGCAAAATCTTATTTTTCCAAAAACACCTACAAAGACATAAAAAGCCAAAATAAATACAAAATCGAGCACTAACAATATCTACAATTGAGATTATATCAGACACAAAAATGTGTCTATCAAATACCCCCAAACCTATTATTTGCTAGTCCTCAAGCAAAAATAAAATAGAAATAAAATCCTAACTCACTGTCGCAGGCATCGTCGATTGCATTTAGCGTATGCAATAAGCCTTTAAACCCTTAGGTGTCCCTAGTGGCGGAGTGTTGTCTCCGGAGGGCTTATCAGAGGTATACCCACAAAACCTTTTTACTCCAGACCCTAGCTATCTACACAGAACCTTGGAAGGCACTAAAGAATCTCCTTGGTTGGCATACTTATTGACTACAGGAGGAAGTACCCTGATGTGAAATTCCAATCGTTGTGCACGAGTTTGCACTCAAGCATACTAAAATTCATATGAAGTGACAGAGCTCTACTCAGATAGTCGCACTATGGACATCAATATCCGGAATCAAAACTAATCACATGGATAGATCAAGAAGATGGATATAGAAAAACATAGATGGTTTTGATGTTTACTAGGTGAACGGTGTTTCTCATATCTGTCTGAAGGCCTCCGCCAAAATGAACCTATCCTAATGGACTGAGATACTAGTCTGACTAATATCAACACACTAGCATATACAAGGGAACCAGTGATTGATAATCCTAACTCTAGGTCAACACAACTGGCATATACAAGGGTTCCAGTGGTCGACTTTATTGAATTTATTCCAGTTGGTCAGATGGTCTGGTCTCTTTTTTTTTTGTATCTCAATCACTCTATTTCACCCTAACATTGGTAACAACTTGAATCGTGAGCCCCACCTAATCACTTAGAGAAACATAGTTTAAAAACAAAACAAAATAAAAACAAAAGTGAAAAGGACTCAACGAGATATGGTGAAACTATCATGTTATTTCTAACACCTGAGCTCTGTGCTTTTATGAATAGACTCTTTAGATGTTGCCATCTAGTTAGATTGGTTCCTCAACTCCTACAACCAAAATTCTTCCATCCACTTAGATTGGTTAGTGCCATCCTTAATAAGCATAAATTTTTAGGCTCTGGAGTTTAATTGTGCAACTAAAAAGTTTCTCCTATACCCCCAAACTTAAATCTAACATTGTCCTCAATGTTCTAAAGATCAAATTAAAAGCATGAACAAGGAGAAACTGTTACCATTTGAAGCAAAAGAGATAAGGAAAGATATTACCATGTTGCATGAGAATGGGTTACCTCCCAAGAAGTGCTAAGTTTAATGTCTTCAGCCAGACTAAGAAAGGATTAGTCACCTTATAAAATCATAAAGTAATAGCCGAAATATATGTGGGTCATCAAAACCAAATAGAGCTATCACAAGTAAAAGGAATCTGCAACATGCCAAGAAAATAAACAAATACAGCACACCCTTGTCTAGTTTCCTGTTTAAGACAACTACATCTAGTTGTGGTTCAGGTTCAGGATCTATAACTGGGTCCAAATAAAATATTTTCATGGGTTGCATTTCCTCGTAGGTTAGATCCAAATGTTCAGGTTCTAGAGTCTGGAAAAACTCAAATAAAAACTTAGAAGCACATAATAATAACCTGAATAATTGAGGATCCTCTAAGTCAATCATATTTGACTTACACAGCTGACCACAATGAGAGTGGTGATCTTCCTTAAACAAGTATGATGAACCTAATATCCTAAAGTAATTAGGTTTAGTCTCAAAACTTAACATTCGACACATTTGAAAATCAAACATTCCCACATTTGGAAGAAAAATATTTGGTGGGAAAACAAAGTCAATCTGGGTATCATAGCCTGGGTAAACCACATCAACCAGAGGATGGGTTTCTAATAACTGAAATTTCTTGTGGACATCACTAGGTTCAGGAAAACGTGTATGAAGATAATCTTGTAAAATGGTTGAGGCACATATGTCAAGTCCCAAGTGAGGTATCTCTGTAAGAGCTAAAGGTAAGGCACAAGGAGAATGATAATCACCCCCAAACTTAGAGTTTTGGGTGTCTCTAGATAGACTAGCTACAATTTCTCTAATTTCTAGATCATCAGAATCCTGAAAATGGTCAATTTCTTCGTGTAGATTATAATCAGGTGATGCATCCTCACTCATATTTAAAAGCTGTACGAGTTCATCTTCTTCGTCTAAGACTAATGTTTCTAAGTCTTGGGACTCTAAAACAGTATTCTCAGAATAAACTTGTTCCTCTAAACCATTATCGACTTCGTAAACAGGAAATACTACATCGTCTAAAACGGGGTTATTTCTAGTCAAATCCTCGTCCTTTTGAATATGTGAATAATTATTAAAATTATTTGGATTTGAACTAGAAATAATATTATTATTAAGCTTCGTTGGAGTAGCAAATTCCTGATCATTATGCCTATTTATTTCAAATTCTTCATCAACACTATCCTCATCATAATCATTATAATAACATGAAAATGGTTGAACCTCATCTAAACAAGTAGTGTAACCAATTTTATCCTCGTCATCCTGTTTATGCAAATAACTATCCTCATTTTCAAGGGTATTATTGGAGACACTATATTGAAAATTAAGATTATTTCGAGCAATTCTTTCGTTCGTCTCAGCTATCAGCTTGAGGGATTCCTCTATAGAAAGTTTTCTTTCGTCATAAACTAAGTTATTCATCTCAGCTATCCTATGTGTTGGATCTTCTAATTTCTTGAGAGACTCTTCTAAGGGAGATATATAAGAATTTTGCTCATATGACCGGTGCGTATGTGGATAGTAATTGGGCTCACCATGGTATGGACCATAATCTTCAAAAGCCTGATGTTCCCAACCACTATTTACACTATGGCCAAAGTAGTAACGTCCATTTTGAAACTCAGTCGGATATTCGTTGTATTGGCTATTGTAATACCAGTTCGACATTCTACTGCAGGGGTGTGAGTTGTCACATAAAATAAAACCCACTGACAGGGGATTCGTGGGTGGATAGAGTCTTACCTCCCGTACCAAACGGGCGATGAACCGTTGAAGTCGACTCAGGCCACTGACTCCTATGTCAGTGTACGAACCCGAGGGGCCGAGACAGTATCGTAACTTTCGTCCTTCCCTGCAAACATTTTATATTTAATTTTAACCCTTCTTTAGGGTTTAAAAATAAAAATGTCCAAGTCCAAGTCCAAAAAAATAAAAAATAAAAATGTCCAAAAAGGAAAAGAAAAATTACAAAAATAAAACCCTATTTACAGTTTCTAAAAATAAAACAAAATAACTATATACAAAATCTTCTTCTTCACTCCTTTCAGATTCCTCTTTTCTTTCCTTCTTTGGCGATGCTTTCCTTTTATAGTAATTTTCTTTCCTTGTAGCTTCGCTCTAAATCTGAAAAGAATCGAAAAATACCAAAATGCAGAAAAAAGAACCAAAAAAATAAAAAAATAAATAATAATAAACCTAAAACAAATCTAAATACAAATCCGCGTCGGCGGCGCCAAAAATTGATGTTTTTTTTTAAGTGGTAAATAAAGTTCGTTCAACTCGGACTTGTGTAGACTCAATTTCAGACTTAAGAATAGAAAATAATAAAAATAAAGAAACTATATACACAAGGGTTGTCACAATGTCGAGAGATTACTGAGACTCAGGATTCCACCAAACCTCATACTATGTGGTTCAAAAATCAATTCTTAGACAATTATAGCTCTTTTTTATTGACTCTAATTCTTTTCCAGGTAGATTTTAAAAATATTAACTGTAGATCACTAGCATTATGCATCAAAAGCACTTAGACCAAGCATACATCATCATACGACTTCACAACTAATTAAGAAAAATCATAAAACGATTAAATTAATGCAAAAAGTCATAAAAAGAATTAAATATAATTACCACACGTATGAAATATGGCTTCTTCCGTCATCCCAGTGTTGGGGTTTAGCTTCTCATATCAAAAACATGCACAAAATAATAATCCATAGCTCAAGAAGGTGTTTTACTGAAGAAATATAGAGAAAAAGAACAAAACTGCGAAACTGCAACAGTTATAAACGTTACAGATCGACTACTACGAAGGTGACAGATAAAATAAGACTGCTAATGTACGACTATTTTCTGTGTCGTATGATTACAACGTTCTTTTGCGACTGTCCTTAGAAACATAAAGTTCTTCGTGTTATTCTTCTTCCTGCAGCAGTAGGAAACTTTCAGCAGCTCCCTGGTCTTCTCTGCAACTACCCCCAAAGCCTCCGTACGACCCCCAAAGTCTCTCCGTCACTCTGTTATGACTTCTTATACCTTTTATATCCACTACAAGCCGATTAAAACTCGGAGAAAACTTCTTTTTTTTCTCCCGCCGGTCACGGTACTTTCCTTTTATTTTTCTCTTATATGAGGCTTCTAGCTCTTTCCAAACTCTCCAAAAACTCTATGAAGATCAAAACGAATCTAACAAAATATATGGATCCATTACTGCACGAAATTTCCAAGAATAGAACCAACAGAATCCGGTGAGTATTCTTCCCTGTTTTAACAAATCAAGGTGTAATAATCATGTTTCTTCTGCATCCAAGTCCATTAGCTAGCATCCATAATCCTAACAGGCCCATACCCACATACTTCCACTAAAAATCCATGAGAGATTATCGTTCAAATCCAAACTGGGAAGTCACGGCTCTGTAAATTTGTTCCCGCCAAAATATGTTTAAATGGGGAAGAATAAGGGACTCCCCCTATCCTCTGATGGGGTATGAATAACAGGTGGGTGGTCCTTAACAATTCGGGTGCCCCTTATCCAAAATGGGAAACCGAATAGAAAATGTCCTCCGGGTGCTTTCCGAAAACTTTTCGAGCCAATTTCGCCGCAAAATCTTATTTTTCCAAAAACACCTACAAAGACATAAAAAGCCAAAATAAATAAAAAATCGAGCACTAACAATATATACAATTGAGATTATATCAGACACAAAAATGTGTCTATCAGACTTATTTATAAGTTGGAGGCATGGGAATACAGAAGGAACTAGGTGAATTATAGGGTTAGTTACTTAGTCTCAACTATACGAAGTTAGTGTAATTTTGTGTAGCTGCTTAATCCTGAGAGTATTCAATTCTGGACTAGGTCCAGGGGTTTTTCTGCATTTGCGGTTTCCTCGTTAACAAAATCTTGATGTGTCATTTACTTTTATATTCCGCATTATAATTGTTTTATTATAATTAAAGTAAATATACAAACGTTAATTCCTATTTACTTGATAAGCAATCCTATTGTGTTTGGTTAAGTCCGAACCTTTGTATTAAGTAAACATACTTCGTTGTTATATTGTCTCGATCTCGTATCCATAGACAATCACACGAAGTGTGAACCGATTAGTTGTATTGTCTCGACTCAGTCCATAGACAATCACTTTCGGATAAAGGACTTACAGGTAGGAAAAGTTTTAGCTTGAGGTATATTTGGGTACCCTCGCCTTTTCAGACTTCACGGCGTTCACCAATTGAAGACGAAGAACTACTAAGGAGATCTTGTGGAACTTCATCAACAAAAGGTATGTGGAGACTAAGACTCATCTATCACTTGGAAAGTCTATTTCTACTCTATCTTTTATATTGAGACAAAAGTTGTATTACGATATAGTTGTCGATTATGCACATTTGAGATTTCGAGCTGAAACTAACTCGCTTACATATTTCTCAAAATATGTGTTGGTAAGCTTTCGCTTCAACCAAGTTCATATTATATTCTTGACGAAAGTCAAAAGATGATCATGTGAAAATCGCCGAGTAACATTACATGGTTTTTGTGATACAATCATTTGGTGTAGACTTGGAATGTTTCGTTATGATTATTTCAATAACTTGAAAATTACTTTGATGCTAATAGTGTGTGAAAACGGCTATTGTCATCCTTTAAGAATGTTTCAATGATTGAACTATTGGATTATAAACATAGTGTGTGTTCTTGCATGTATGTGATCCTGACCGGAACTAGAGTATGCATACCCGTATGCGTACTTGTAGTTGTGAAATTCCGTATACCAAGTACACATACCGGTACTCATACTTGGTAGGGTATAAGTCCGAGAATTTCTGCTGGGTTTTGAAAGTGTACTTAAGTATGCATACCCGTTCACATACTGGCAAACCCAAACTCAGACCTACTAGTTAAGTATGCGTACCCGTTTGCGTACTTGAATGTTAAAGTTCTATAATCCGTTGTGACATGAACTAATACATTCATATATTAAGGAATGCATTCTTTTCAAACCGTGGCTATAATGTTCATGAATTGATTCGAGTGAATCAAATCGATTTTGCTTCAATTGTGTTCTTGTATACTTCTATGAGAATATATAGCAACTGAATAACTCTTTAACTAGTTTCGAGTCATTTGAATTAGTTATGGTTAAGATGAATAAGGTTGATATGAGAGTGTTCATATAGCTAACCTCGATTAACTACGGTTGAGCCAACATGGTGTACACGTGTAGGTACGGTTACTTAAACCTGAATGAAGGTATATTTCATTTGTGTATAACAAGCTAAGTACAATATAACGGTTGAAAGATATTAGCTTGAATCTAATCATACTATTCATCTAACGGTGAATATTGAATGCTTTGTTACCAAGGTAACTTAGATTACAAACCCTAATTTGAAAACTATATAAAGGAGAACTCTAGCAACTGGGAAACCTAATCCCCACACCTCATATGTGATACTAGTTGTATAAGCTAGAGTCGATTCTCCGTTAATATTAGGTTTTTCACGAAACCCTAGAGGTTAACGACTTAAGGACTTCATTGGGATTGTGAAGCCAGACCCAACTATTTTCTCTGTAGTTGCGTGTTTTGATCTTACTTCTTCTATCGTGATTGAGTATTATCTTTGCTAGGATATGCTTGAGATTTATCTCCGATAGGTAAGATTAAAAGTATTCACAAACACCTTCGTCTCATCATTTGTGATTTATCAAAAGACGGAACAAAAACTTGTTCTGTGGGAGACAGATTTATCTATTCCAATAGACTTTTCTGTGTGAGACAGATTTGTTTATCAAGTCTTCGCCTTTGTTCGTAGAAACTCTTGGTTGTGGGTGAGATCAGCTAAGAGAATCAAGTGCGTAGTATCCTGCTAAGATCAGAGACGTAAGGAGCGCAACTGTACCTTGAGTCAGTGTGAGATTGATTAGGGTTCAACTACAGTCCAGTTCGAAGTTCATTCGTATTAGGCTAGTGTCTGTAGCGACTTAATACAGTGTGGTTTTCAAAGCTGGACTAGGTCCCGGGGTTCTTCTTCACTTGCGGTTTTCCTCGTTAACAAAATTCTGGTGTCTGTGTTATTTCTTTTCCGCAATATATTTTGTTATATAATTGAAATATCACAGGTTGTGCGTTGAATCGATCAATTGGTAAATCCAACCATTGATTGTTGATTGAAATTGATTGATCCTTGAACATTGGTCTTTGGTACCATTCAAGTTATTTCTCTTATATTCAATCGGGCTTGCAAATTTCTATTTGCTGATTACAGATTGAATTGAGGGATAGAGATATAAAACTCTTTGATATACTTTTCTCTAGATTGAGTATGACTGTCTGGTTGATTCTCTTGAAAGTATACTGGAGTTTGTCTATTCAGATTGACAAACGAAATATTAGGTGTGGTTGTTAGACCCCCGCTTTTTGATTTGGTATCAGAGCAGGCAAACACGTTAAAGACCTTATAAGCATGTGTTTATAGCAATCTGAGTATGGACGATTTGTCTCTAAAAACGTTTCACCAGAAATGGATAAACTCAACTTTGAGCGTGTTCTAGAAACCATCGATATGGTTGAGAATCCTAATTTAAAAAAAATCATCAATAATCTTTGTCTAGAAAAACATCGTTTGATAAGGAAAATTGATGGACTTCATTGCGAGATTTATATAAAAGATTCTGAGCTTCGAGAACGTTCTGAAGAGGTTGTTGATCTCCAAAAGAAGTTGGATGAACAAATACGAATCAACTCTGATCTTATTGCAGAAATTGCAAAACTTAAGGATTTGAAATCTGTAAAGTCATATTCAATGGATTTGAGTAACTCCTCTAATTCTTCATTGAAGAATTGTCGTATGTCATGTGATAAGAGAGGTTTAGGCTTTGTGAAAACTAAAAGTACTCAGAATTCTTCGAATAAGAATAAAGATGTTGGTACATGCGTGTTTTGTGGTTCTCGTGATCACTTTCAACATGTATGTTTGTCTTTTAGAAAAATATCAAATGTTGCACGTAATCTTCACAAGAATGCTGTACAACTTTTGTATGCTCCTAAAAGACAATCAATACTAACAAGAATTTTGGTTCGTAGTGCTAGTATGGGAGCATTTGCTCTAAAATCAACATCAACCTTTCAATGGTTTCCTGATAGTGGATGTAGCAGGCATATGACTGGAGATCTCTCGTGGTTTGTCAACACAAGCGACTTTGATGGTGGTCCAGTAACATTCGGTGATGGAAGCTGCTGCTACATAAGCAAAAAGCGGACAATCAAATTACCTGGTGTTCCTGAAATTCATGATGTAGTATACGTTAAAGGTATGACTACTAATCTTCTTTCTGTTAGTCAAATCCGTGACAAAGGCCATAAGGTTGTCTTCAATGCTAATAAATGTAACATTGTAGACAAATCTGGAAAAGTGATTTTTCAAGGATCACGTGGAAAAAATAACTGTTATCTGTTGGATACTCAGTTTAGTAATTGTTGCAATTTGACTAATGTGGAATCTAAACATCTTTGGCTTGAGCATTTTGGTCACATCAATTACCGTCTTCTAACTAAGTTCATTAACAAAGAACTTGTTAAAGGTGTTCCCAAAATAAATGGTAAGATTGAAGATGTATGTGGTGCCTATTAAAAGGGTAAACAAACGAAAGTTCCACATAAATCATCTCGACATATTCTCACTAAAGCTCCACTTAATTTAATTCATATGGATCTCTTCGGCCCAATTAAACAACCTACTGTTGATGGAAAGAAGTATGCGTTGGTTATGGTAGATGATTACCCCATATTCACTTAGGTAGCTTTTTTGTCTCACAAGAATGAAACCCTCAGTGAATTCAAGATTATTGTTAATAGAATCCAGAATGAACAGGGTCGCAAACTAAAGAAAATTAGAAAAGATCGTGGCACGGAATTCAAGGACACCAAAGTGTTTGAATATTGTGATTCTCTGGGGATTATTCAACAATACTCTCCACCCATTACTCCACAAGCTAATGGAGTTGCACAAAGAAAGAATAGGAACATTTAGGAAATGGCAAGAGTAATGATCCATAACAAAAACTTACCGTTGAAGTTTTGGGGAGAGGCGGTTTTTACAGCTTGCTACTTGATCAATCGTGTTTACTTACGGTCAAAGACCTTAAACACTCCCTATGAGTTGTGGTACGATAAGAAACCAAACTTACACTCTCTATGAGTGTTCGGAAGTAAGTGCTACAATCTAAAGGAACGTGAACAGAAAGGGAAATTTGACTCGAAAAGCGATAAAGGTATTTTTCTTGGCTATGCATCTGATAGTCGTGGTTTCCGAGTTTTTAATCTCAGAACCCAAGTCATGATAGAATATGCGAATGTTATCATATATGATCTAAGTAATTTTCATCATGATGACTCTCCTGCTGAATTGCCTCTAACAGAGATAATTGAGAATATCAAAAAAATCCCAGAATCGGTAGAAGTTATTCCAACAGTTACTGATCCTGATGTTTCTAGTGATGAGGAGAAAGACCCTAGTCAGGTTGTTTCTGTTGAACAAGAACGTTCCCCTCCATAGAATCTCTGGGTTTAAAGAAATCATGATACTAACAGTATTATTGGTGGGAGAGATTCTACAGCTAAGACGAGAGGAAAACTTCAAAATATTTGTAATTTTGGTTGTTATCTATCGCAAGTAGAACCTAGAAATATTGATGAATCTCTTATCGATCCCTTTGGGTGAATGCAATGCATGAAAAGTTAAATCAGTTCCAAAGACAAGATGTATGGAAGCTCGTACCTTGTCCCCCCAGTATCGATATTGTTGGTACTAAATGGATATTCAAGAACAAGTCTGATGAATTTGACACCATTGTCAGAAACAAAGCTAGACTTATCGCTCAGGGATATTTACATATTGAAGGAATCGACTTTGACGAAACCTTTGCTCATGTGGCACGCCTTGAGTCCATTCGGTTATTATTAGCTCATGCTTGTTTTCTTAAGGTTAAGCTGTTTCAAATGGACATTAAATCCGCTTTCCTAATTTGAAATTTAAAGGAAGAGGTCTATGTCGCTCAACCTAAGGGATTCGAAAACCCTGATTTCCCAGATCATGTTCTTAAGCTTAATAAGGTATTATATGGGTTAAAACAAGCACCTCGTGCCTCGTTCGAAAAACTGACTACTCCCTCCTTAGGAAAGGTTTTTCGAGAGGTGGAGCTGATAAAACGTTGTTTACCAAATGGAGTGGAAAATATGTTGTTATTGATCAAGTCTATGTATATGATATTGAAAAAACGGGGGTCTCACAACCTCACCCGATATTTTGCTTAGCAATCTGTATGGACTAACTCCAATATACTTTCAAGAGAATCAAATAGACAGTCAGACTCAATCTTAAGAAAAGTATATCAAAGAGTTATATCTAAATCTCTCAATTAAATCTGCAATCAAACAAATAATAATTTGCGAGCCCGATTGAATATAATAGAGAAAACTTGAACAGTACCAAAGACCAATGTTCAAGGATCAATCAATTTCAATCAACAACCAAAGGTTGGTTTTACCAATTGATCGATTCAACGCACAACCTGTGATATTTCAATTATATAACAGAATATAATGCGGAAAAGAAATAACACAGACACTAGAAGTTTTGTTAACGAGGAAACCGCAAATACAGAAAACCCCAGGAACCTAGTCCAGATTGAACACCACACTGTATTAATCCACTACAGACACTAGCCTACTACAAAATAACTTCGGTCTGGATTGTAGTTGAACCCCAATCAATCTCACATTTATTCAAGGTACAGTTGCGCTCCTTACGTCTCTGATCCCAGCAGGATACTACGCACTTGATTCCCTTAGATGATCTCACCCACAACTAAGAGTTGCTACGACCCAAAGTCGAAGACTTTAATAAACAAATCTGTCTCACACGAAAAAGTCTACAAGAATAGATAAATCTGTCTCCCACAAAAATACCTACGAGTTTTGTTCCGTCTTTTGATAAATCAAGGTGAACAAGAACCAACTGATATACCAGACTTATATTCCTGAAGAACAGCCTAGAAATATCAATCACCTCAGAATAATCTTAATCGACTAGCGAAACAAGATATTGTGGAATCACAAACGATGAGATGAAGGTGTTTGTGACTACTTTTCTATCTTTCCTATCGGAGATATAAAGATCAAGCCAATCTTACGATTGCACTCAATCACAATAGAAACAACAAGATCAGATCACGAAAATACGGAGAAAATAGTTGGGTCTGGCTTCTCAATCCCAATGAAGTCTTCAAGTCGTTAACCTACAGGGTTTCGTGAAAAACTTAAGGTTAAAGGAGAATCGCCTCTAGCTTATACAACTAGTATCACACAAGAGGTGTGGGGATTAGGTTTCCCAGTTGTTAGAGTTCTCCTTTATATAGTCTCCAAATCAGGGTTTGCAATCTAAGTTACCTTGGTAATAAAGCATTCAATATCAAAAGTATGATTAGATTCAAGCTAGTATCTTTCAACCGTTAGATCGTACTTAGATTCTTATACACAAATGAAATGTAACTTCATTTAGGTTTGAGTAACCGTACCTAAACGTGTACACTTAGTTGGTTCAACAATAGTTAACCAATGGTTAGCCATATGAGCATTTACATATCAACCTCATTCATATTCACCATAACTAGTTCATATGACTCAAATGAACTAGTTAGAGATTTGTTCAATTGCTTAGATCTCATAGAAGTATACAAGACACAATCGAAGAAAATCGGTTTTGATTCACTCGAATCGATTCATGAACATTTTAGCCACGGTTTGCAAAGATTGCATTCCTTATTATATAAATGTTTTAGTTCATGAACAAACCGATTTTAGAAAGTAACCTACCTAAGTATGCGAACAGGAACACGTACTTAAGTAACCGGATTGAGTTTGTTTTTCACTTTCAAACTCCAGCAGAAATTCACGAACGTGAACTTTCGGCCAGTACACGTTCGGGTACGCATACTCACCTGGATTTCCAACAACCGCCAGTACACGTACGGGTACGCATACTTTGGGTTCCGGTTTTGGACTTTTACACAAATGTGAGAAAACACTATGTTTATATCCAACGATGGTTACATGATCTGAACTCTTATTTCAATCATTGAAACTTTCTTAGAGGATGTTATATAGTTGTTATTCACAAACTATTTTTTATCAAAGCGATTTTCAAGTTATTGAAATAATCAACATGACTTCCGCCACGAGTAAAGATGAACTTGGCCAAAGCGAAAGCTTACCAACACATATTTCGAGAAATAGATAGGCGAGATAAACTCGACTCGAAATAGCAAATGTGTATAGTCGAAGTCTATATAGAAATACGACTTTTGCCTCAAGATAAGAGATACAACAAATAGAATTTTGAGTGATAGATAAGTTCAAGTCTCCACATACTTTTTTGTCGATGAAGTTCTACCAGTTCATTGAGTAGTTCTTCGTCTTTGCATGATGAACGTCGTGGAGTCTAGAGCTCAACTACACTTACTATCCTAGTCCGAGACTTAGCTGTAAGTAGACTAGAAATCAAGACTTACAGTTTTGGCAACTAAACTTGACAAACAAGCTTGAGATAGCAACGCTTGCGAGTTCGACCGAGCAGTGCTCTAACAATCTCTCCATTTGTCAATTTTACTGACAAAACTATCAATACATATGGAATACAAAATAAATAAACTTTACAGCTTCTCATCCACATGCTTGATCTCCTTGGTTCTTCAACATTACTCGAAATCTTCGTCACTTCCAAGTACTCCAATGATTCCAAAGGTATTCAATTCAGCATCATCGTTGTTGAAGTTCCATAGCCATAACAATGAGAATACAATAGCTCCCAATCATTGTTATTAGTGTCATAGTATTATTACACAACATCAAAGTTCAATTGTATCACAACTTCGACAACAATACTATGGTGATAAGTATCACTCACCCTTAGTGAATACTTCATCTCACATGAAAACCACTCCCTCTTACATAATGATCCGAAAACCATATGTATTTGTAGTGTGAACTACACATTAATTCTCCCATTTTTGTCAATAAAATTGGCAAAGTTACGAAAACTAGTGGGATCCTAATGAAATTTCCATAGAGACACTTCATGACCAAAAGAAAGCACATATCAACTTTTTTAGATGCAATCATATAGCCGAAACTAAATGCATTCATCAAGGAGTTTATAAAGATACAAGATAACTCCTATAATATTCCACAGCCGCGCTCCCCACAAAGATTTGGCAATTAAGCACAAGTTCAATAAAGAACTCTCTCCCGTAAAATGTCATTCCCGGAAGAACAACAAGAGCGACTTTACTTTCACAAGAAAAGAAGGATTTCTTTGGACATTAAGAAATCACATGAAACATGAATTGGTATCCAAAAATCTCAACTAAATTAACCACAAGAGAACCTATGATTAATTTAATCAGAAATGCTCACATAAGAGAACTTACGGAACTACACATTATTTACATAAAATATGGATCAGGGAAGATCAACATTGCGAAATAAACAAAGATTCATTCTATTTCTCATCACCATTTGCACAATGACATATAATAGACTTAATCTTTGTAACAAAAGCTCATCCTATCTTCCATCAATATTTTCATAATGACAAAATAGGCTTATCTTTTGTTTGTCAAAAGTTCATTCAATCTTTTATCAATACTTGCATATCGACATATGAAAGACTTAAATTTTGACCATATTTATCTGTACTTCTTATGGATCTAACACATGTAGCAATTTAATTGAAAGATAAAATCATTCAAGGCTAAACATAAATATTATTATAACCATTAAAGCAACAGTTTTAAAAGTAGATCAACGTTCAGCAAATACAGAGATTAATCACTCAACTCATAAAAATCCCTTTCCATGATGGGTCTCTTAGTACTATATTCTACATAGTAGTCACGAGCCTTATAATTAATGAACCTAATTCTCAGACTTGGGTCAAAGAAAGCTTCCTCACGATTTTGGGTACCTTAACTCTCACCACGATTTCCTCTCTTCCTAGAAGTCATTACTGGTAAAGTATGTAATCAAAAAGACTAAGAAACTTACTTGGTTCGTGAGCTGATAACAATGGTGAAGTTCCAGGACTGCAGAGAAGATGAAAATAAACACCAAACCTTGAAGTAGTTTTTCATTGTGATACCAAAGAGCCCAAGAACACTCAAAACGATTGAGAAACAAGGTTGACGGGAATTGAAGGAAAGAGAACTGGTGGTGTTTCTTTGTCGTACACAAACAGAAGAAGAAGAAGAAGACATGGTGAACGAAGAGAAAAACTTTCTCTTTTTGAGTGTCAAATGGTGGAACCTAAACCGGTTAAACAGATTCTGGAATAAGGTTCTAAAACAGACAGGTTAGGGTTAGGATGTGCGAGTCGCACGTGAGCTGACAAGGGCTCAATTGTTTGAGATGACAACAAAGTACATCCTATTTGGATTAAAACTCAACAAATAAAATTACGAGCATCTATATGTGATTATTCAAGCTATATAGGAGCATACTTGTGACATTTCGTACATTTTTCTCGGGTCTAGGTGAACCCATTAGCGGAATTATCCACATAGAGTACCAAATACTCTAGCACTTGAGTTTCCTTAACCCTTTTTTTTAGGTTGCCAAATTTTTTAACCTCATGTGTTGCCCCATAATACTGATGCTAGGTGTATCTAATCATGGCTATGGAAACATCTAGTTTCTCTTACATGGATACAAATGTAACCACATGCAAATAGCATGCCTTGCACGTGTCAATAAGGGAAATAAAAGAGTTCTGTTTTGAGGGATTGATTTAGGAGAATTATGGATGAAACAGGGAAAGATAAGAGGAAGGATAAGAACAATAATATTAGGAGAGTAGTGTATAATCATTACATAGTTTCCCTTATATACAACCCTCGGAATCTAGTTGGACCGTACATCCATGGGACGTAGGCCCCTGTAACACTCCCCCTTGTGCGGTTCAATAACAAAACTTTATACATAATGCTTTACATATAGTTCTTCAAATCTCGTTATCCTTGATGACTTGTGCCGGGGTCCATTTCCTCATTAAAACTTTGATAAGGAAAAACCCAGTGGGACAAAACCTTGGTACAACTCTTCACATGTTGTCTCATATTTTACATGTAGTTCATCACATGCAATACGATCCTCAAAGATCGACGAGTCTAAGTTAATTGCCTCGTTAAAACTTCGTCAGGAAAAACCCAGAGGGACAAAACCTGAACTAAAGAAAACGAGTACAATGTTAAGAAAACTTAGAACATAGTTGTACAAGAATATGTTGCCTCATTAAAACCTTGACAAGGAAAACCCAGTGGGACAAAATCTTGACGAAGGGAAAAGAGTAAAACGTGACAGATGCAAGTAAAGGTGATCTGTTGCAGATGATCACTTTGCTCCGTTGAAGTTGACTAGTTGCTTCACAACTCTTAAGGCAGAAAATCCTCGTGGGAAAGAAAATAGCCTTAGCTGGGAAATTACATTCCAGGTGTTTGTTGTTTTCTTATTAAAAACCGTGCCGAGTAACAAAACCCTGTGGGAAAAAGCAACCTCGGTGAAGGAAAATAGTACAACACACCATTAGATGCCCCCCCTGTTTCAGACAATTTTCATTAGTCTAATGCAATCAAAAGGAGTTTATCACACTTTCCTTTGGTGACTTGAATGTTTGTAAGACCCCGTTGTTGATTCTGGAAGTTACGTTGCTTAACATACTATCACGTTTCATTTCTTTGGTTCAGATATTTTCAGTAATATCAACGCGATATTTATGTCTTCAACGTTCAACATACTTGATGTTTTTAATGTTGTCTCACTAAAAGCCTCGTCGAGCAACAAAACCCTTTGGAAAAAACTATTCTCGATCGAAGGGAAAAAGAGTACAACACATCTTCAATATCGAAGTAAAATATGTCGACATCATATCCTTGGATCCTCCCCATGATGTCGGCATCTCCCTCTGATTACTTTTAGAGTTGTTCCAGACAATTCTTTTTGTCATGTACTTTCGTAACTGAATATCGGTAATAACCTAGAAAATAATCTACCATATCTCCCTTTGATTACTTTCGTTTAAGAAGAGATTATTGTTCCTTCATAATCAACAATTTTTGGATTGCACTTTCATTAGCATTCATTTTAATGTATTTTTAGGGATAAATTAAATTTATGTCAATGTTTACTTTTAAGTACATGATTATATTCACTATACCATTCCAATGACGTTGCGTTGGCGCTGAGTTATATCTAGCTAACGAGTTCCCAGAGGATGTAAAATTTAATCGAGTACATTATTATACTAAGTACAACAATGCGTCTATTGTACTTAGATATGGGAATTTCATCTCCCAACACATATTCGTCATCTTTCTTTAGACGAAATGCTCACTTACTTACATTTGAACCTCGACTAATCATGGGTGTGCTATCAGGATGCATGTCTTTGTTAAATTTCCTGACAACTTTAGACATATGCAAACTGGTGGAATAACATCCCATAAGCTCAGGACTCGGTCGAGCTTTCCCTAGATTTTTCATCTCAAATTCGGATTTTAAATAGCTTTTAAGGTCTCGTATTACATCAAGAGTACCCATCATGTCTGTATCGTCAACATAAATAGCTATGATTCCAAATTAGGAACTTTCTTGTGAATACGCAAGAAAAAATAAGTTATTTTTCTAACCCCTCCAAATCAAATAGCAACTTAGACGGGTATACCACTTCCGCCTGATTGCTTCAATCTATAAGTGAACGTTCTATCTAATTGTAAACCCACTCTATGGTTTAGAGTTACTTGATTTGGGCAACAAAAGTCTATCAAGTACTTTTGCAAATATCTTTTATCTTTTGATTCTTTCAGAGATACGTAACAACCACATACATATGCTGCATTTCAAGTCCTTTTGAAATTACCAAGCTAACTAAGTAGCGGAACTCTATAACGTTCATTACAAGAGAACAATTCCAGGGCTTTGTGAGAAACCTCGCGCCACAAGGCGAGTCTTTGTACTTTAAAATTACTTTATTCTCATTATGCTTTATGACAAATTAATTATGTATGTCCAATAGGCTTTACACTTGGTTGGTTAGCACTACCACACCAAATACCCATATGTTTGCCAAAGAACTAAGTTCTACCTGGATTGTGTAGGCCAAATATGCTATTTATTTGAAATTAATCAAAATAAAGCATGGTTCGATCTCATTGTGCTCTACTTCTGGAGCAACTATTTATGGATTATATCATCACTGTGCATGCATGATCCTTCCATTGACTCATGTGCGTTCTCATAATCCACCAGGATTTCATTGTTCTCTAAAATCATTTAAAACTTCGGAGCGTCCTCCAGTATTGATTCATGGACATAGTCAGAGACAATCAAATGAGATGATTTCATTAATGATACAAATTACGTTGTGCCTTACTCATATACTTCCTTTCTAGGTGAGCATTGATCGAACCTGGTGGTCTCTCCACCTTCCTTTATGGATCCACGGCCTCAACTACACTTCCACTAAGTGTAGTTTCAACACCTTAGTCTATGGTGTACCCCATACTGAGGATTTCTAACCTTGCAGGAATATTTGCAGTTGGTATGTGTGATCTTGTCACTTTAGCGACATCAATATACATTCTGAAAATTGATTATTCTTTGTCACTTCACATTTACATTTGTGGATTACAAGAATCAATATGAGACACAGTGGGAACAAACCACGACAATTCATGTCGTTCCCTTAGAAAATACTTTTTCTTATCTCCCCCTAACGACGGGAAGACTGTCTCATTAAAGTAATAACCTGCAAATGTAGCAGTAAGAGACCTCCTGCCAAAGGTTTTAAAATGCGGATAATTGGTGAGATTAAATATCCAACAAAATTACTTAATCATTTTCGTGAATAGTACGATGTGGACTCGTAATGGCACATATCTAGTGCAACCAAAAATGCGTAAGAACACAAATGTCAGGCTTAAATTCAGTTACCAACTGGTACACAGAAAAGGTTGACTAATATTGGGTTCTAAAACGAATTAAGTACAGATGCGCGTAATACTGCATATCCCCAAAGCAATAAAAGGTAGGTTGGTACGCATAATCTATTCCTTAGATACCATCTATAACCTTTGATGGTAGCCTCTGCGAGACCATTGAGTATAAGATGCTCTATATTGATCCTATTAAACATGCAATATTCATCAAGTCCTTTTGATGTAAATTCTCTAGCATTAACAAGGGTGGTTAGCCTTTTCACTTTGCATCGTGTAATATGTGCTAGGAGTTTTCAACCGCAAATTACTTGGGAACTATAACTAGTCCAAAATGTCAAAACATTCACCAGACCCATTAGTCACTTTAATGGTCCACATTCTGCATGAATATTTTTCTAAATTTCACCTTGTTTTCTTTGTAATATGGAATTTTTACCATTTGCATATTAGGATGGTCTCGATCCTGTTTTACTGAAGACTTTGTAAAAATGAGTGATATGCTTTCTTACTTAAAAGCATAATGGGAAGGGGGTTGTGCATCTAGTACTTTAGAGAACACTTATTGAGAGATATACCGTTACTTCACATTCTGTCAATCTTTTTCCAATTGTATTGTCCACTCAAACACAGTGATGTGATAGACACATTTTTGTGTTTGATATAGTCTCAATTGTATATATTGTTAGTGCTCGATTTTGTATTTATTTTGGCTTTTTATGTCTTTGTAGGTGTTTTTGGAAAAATAAGATTTTGCGGCGAAATTGGCTCGAAATGTGTTTTTTGCGTTCATGGGAGGACATTTGCTATTCGGACCCTCACATTGGATAAGGGGTAACCTAATTACTAAGGGGCATCCCATTTCCAGGAATATGCTAATCGCACCCCTACTCTGGATAAGGGCAACCATCTTCAACATTCAAAAATCAGGTTTTGGCGGGAAAAAAGTGTAGTTAAAGAGCAGTTTTGGCAATCGTGATTTGGAGGAGTTTGAGGTCGATTAAACCTCTGATTTTCATAGGATAGACTCCTTATGGGTCTACGAATCTGATATGGGTGTTTAAATCGATTAGATTGGGCTCAAACGACGGATTTTTTTCACAACAAGAAAATATGGAAAGTCACGTGTGTGACCTGTTTTAGGGAATTTTAGAGTGATTAAAACGCTGTAAACCTTCCCAAAGATTTGTATCTATCTAAGGAAGAGTTTAGAATAAAAAGGAAAGCTCAGAAACGCGTAGAAATCCTAAAACAAGAAATTGTCGCAACTTGGCCGTGAAGAGAAGGAAAGAGATTTTGGAAGATTTGGGAGAGATTTAATCGGTATTTTTGATATAAATAGATGTCTTGGGTCATATAGAAGAGGTTTCGAGAGTTTGGAAACCTAAGGAGAGCCATAGAAGAAGAAATCAGAGCTTTACCAAACTCTGTTTCTGCTGCTGCTGTTGTTGAAGAAGAAGAACAGCTGAAGAACATTGACCCTCGGTAGACAGTCGCAGAAAAGTGTCGCTGTTTAACAGCTGAAGAACATTAAGCTGTTCAGGGCAGTCTTATTCTAGGGTTTTAAAATCAGCGACAAAGCAACAACTTTTCTGTAACAGTTCCATTGTAACAGCTGTTTTGCAACACCAATACACGGTTGCAAACAGTCTGTGTTATTACTTTTCACTCTTTTAATCATCTTTTGAGCAACAAACACATATTTTGAGATCATGATTAATATGAGGAGCTAAACCCCAACACTGGGATGACGGAGGAAGCCATATTTCATACGTGTGGTAATTATATTTAATTCTTTTTATGACTTTTTGCATTAATTTAATCGTTTTATGATTTTTCTTAATTAGTTGTGAAATCGTATGATGATGTATGCTTGGTCTAAGTGCTTTTGATGCATCATGCTAGTGACTTATAGTTAATCTTTTTAAAATATACCCTGGCAAAGAAGTAGAGTCAATAAACAAGAGCTATAATTGTCTAAGAATTGATTTTTGAACCACATGGTATGAGGTTTGGTGGAATCCTGAGTCTCAGTAATCTCTCGACATTGTGACAAACCTTGTGTATATATTTTCTTTATTTTTATTGTTTTCTATTATTAAGTCTGAAATAGAGTCTACACAAGTCCGAGTTGGATGAACTTTACTTACCACTACAAAATTACATCAATTTTTGGCGCCGCCGACGCGGATTTGTATTTAGATTTTTTTTAGGTTTATTTTTATTATTTTTTGTTCTTTTTTACGTGTTTTGGTATTTTTCGATTCTTTTCAGATTTGGAGCGAAGCTACAAGGAAATAAAAATTGCTATAAAAGGAAAGAATCACTAAAGAGGAATCTGAAAGGAGTGAAGAAGAAGATTTGGGAAGGACGACAGTTACGATACTGTCTCGGCCCCTCGGGTTCGTACACTGACATAGAGTCGGTGGCCTGAGTCGACTTCAATGGTTCATCGCCCGTCTGGTATGAGGTAAGACTCTATCCACCCACGAATCCCCTGTCAGTGGGTTTTATTTTGTGTGACAACTCACACCCCTGCAGTAGAATGTCGGAATGGTATTACAATAGCCAATACAACGAATATCCGACTGAGTTTCAAAATGGACGTTACTACTTTGACCATAGTGTGAATAGTGGTTGAGAACATCAGCCTTTTGAAGATTATGGTCCATACCATGGTGAGCCCAATTACTATCCACATACGCACCGGTCATATGAGCAAAATTCTTATATTTCTCCTTTAGAAGAGTCTCTCAGGAAGTTAGAAGAGTCGACACGTAGGATAGCTGAGATGAATAACTTAGTTTATGACGAAAGAAAACTTTCTTTAGAGGAATCCCTCAAGCTGATAGCTGAGACGAACGAAAGAATTGCTCGACATAATCTTAATTTTCAATACAGTGTCTCCAATAATACCCTTGAAAATGAGGACAGTTATTTGCATACACAGGATGACGAGGATAAAATTGGTTACACTACTTGTTTAGATGAGGTTCAACCATTTTCATGTTATTATAATGATTATGATGAGGATAGTGTTGATGAAGAATTTGAAATAAATAGGCATAGTGATCAGGAATTTGCTACTCCAACTGAGCTTAATAATAATATTATTTCTAGTTCAAATCCAAATAATTTTAATAATTATTCACCTATTCAAAAGGACGAGGATTTGACTAGAGATACCCCCGATTTAGACGATGTAGTATTTCCTTTTTATTACGAAGCTAAAAATGGTTTAGAGGAACGAGTAAATTTTGAGTCTAGCGATTTAGAAAAAATAGACTTAGAAAAAGCAAATGAACTCGTCGAGATGAGTGAGGATGTACCCGACTTAGAAGAATCAATTGACCATTTTCATGAATTATATGACCTTGAAATTAGGGAAGTTGTGACTAGTCTTTCTAGAGACACTGAAAACTCTAAGTTTGGGGGTGATTATCATTCTCCATCTGATTTAACTCTTAAAAGGTCCTTCACTTGGGACTTGACATATGTGCCTCAACCATTTTACAAGATTATCTTCATACACGTTTTCCTAAACCTAGTGATGTCCACAAGAAATTTCAGTTATTAGAAACCCATCCTATGGTTGATGTGGTTTACCCAGACTATGATACCCAGATTGACTTTGTTTTCCCACCAAATATTTTTCTTCCAAATGTGGGAATGTTTGATTTTCAAATGTGTCGAATATTAAGTTTTGAGACTAAACCTAATTACTTTAGGAGATTAGAGTCGACATACTTGTTTAAGGAAGATCACCACTCTCATTGTGGTCAGCTGTGTAAGTCAAATCTGATTGACTTAGAGGATCCTCAATTATTCAGGTTATTATTATGTGCTTCTAAGTTTTTATTTGAGTTTTTCCATACTCTAGAACCTGAACATTTGGACCTAACCTATGAGGAAACGCAACCCATGAAAATATTTTATTTGGACCCAGTTATAGATCCTGAACCTGAACCACAACTAGATGTAGTTGTCTTAAACAGGAAACTAGACAAGGGTGTGCTTTATTTGTTCATTTTCTTGGCAGATTCCTTTTACTTGTGATAACTCTATTTGGTTTTGGTGACTCACATATATTTCGGCTATTACTTTATGATTTTATAAGGTGACTAATCCTTTCTTAGTCTGGCTGAATACATTAAACTTAGCACTTCTTGGGAGGTAACCCATTCTCATGCAACACGGTAATATCTTTCCTTATCTCTTTTGCTTCAAATGGTAACAGTTTCTCCTAGTTCATGCTTTTTAATTTGATCTTTAGAACATTGAGGACAATGTTAGGTTTAAGTTTGGGGGTATAGGAGAAAATTTTTAGTTGCACAATTAAACTCAAGAGCCTAGAAATTTATGCTTACTAAGGATGGCACTAACCAATCTAGATGGAAGCATTTGGGTTGTAGGAGTTGAGGAACCAATCTGACTAGATGGCAACATCTAAAGAGTCTATTCATAAAAGCACAGAGCTCAGGTGTTAGAAATAACATGATAGTTTCACCATATCTCATTGAGTCCTTTTCACTTCTGTTTTTATTTTGTTTTTAAACTATGTTTCTCTAGGTGATTAGGTGGGGCTCACGATTCAAGTTGTTACCAATGCTAGGGTGAATTAGAGTGATTGAGATGCAAAAAAAAAAAAAAAAAAAAAGACCAGACCATCTGACCAACTGGAATAAATTCAATAAAGTCGACCACTGGAACCCTTGTATATGCCAGTTGTGTTGACCTAGAGTTAGGATTATCAATTACTGGTTCCCTTGTATATGCCAGTGTGTTGATATTAGTCAGACTAGTATCTCAGTCCATTAGGATAGGTTCATTTTGGCGGAGGCCTTCAGACAGATATGAGAAACACCGTTCACCTAGTAAACATCAAAACCATATATGTTTTTCTATATCCATCTTCTTGATCTATCCATGTGATTAGTTTTGACTCCGGATATTGATGTCCATAGTGCGACTATCTGAGTAGAGCTCTGTCACTTCATATGAATTTTAGTATGCTTGAGTGCAAAATCGTGTACAACAATTGGAATTTCGCATCAGGGTACTTCCTCCTGTAGTCAATAAGTATGCCAACCAAGGAGATTCTTTAGTGCCTTCCAAGGTTCTGTGTAGATAGATAGGGTCTAGAGTAAAAAGGTTTTGTGGGTATACCTATGGTAAGCCCTCCGGAGACAATACTCCGCTACTAGGAACACCTAGGGGTTTAAAGGCTTATTGCATACGCTAAATGAAATCGGCGATGCCTGCGACAGTGAGTTAGGATTTTATTTCAATTTAATTTTGCTCGAGGACTAGCAAATAATAGGTTTGGGGGTATTTACACATTTTTGTGTATGATATAATCTCAATTGTATATATTGTTAGTGCTCGATTTTGTATTTATTTTGGCTTTTTATGTCTTTGTAGGTGTTTTTGGAAAAATAAGATTTTGCGGCGAAATTGGCTCGAAAAGTATTTTTTGCGTTCATGGGAGGACATTTGCTATTCCGACCCTCACTTTGGATAAGGGGTAACCTAATTAGTAAGGGGCATCCCATTTCCAGGTATCTGCTAATCGCACCCTTATTCTGGATAAGGGGCAACCATCTTCAACATTCAAAAATCAGGTTTTGGCGGGAAAAAAGTGTAGTTAAAGAGCAGTTTTGGCAATCGTGATTTGGAGGAGTTTGAGGTCGATTAAACCTCTGATTTTCATAGGATATACTCCTTATGGGTCTAGGAATCTGATATTGGTGTTTAAATCGATTAGATTGGGCTCAAACGACGGATTTTTCTCACAACAAGAAAATATGGAAAGTCACGTGTGTGACCTGTTTTAGGGAATTTTAGAGTGATTAAAACGCTGTAAACCTTCCCAAAGATTTGTATCTACCTAAGGAAGAGTTTAAAATAAAAAGGAAAGCTCAGAAACGCGTAAAAATCCTAAAACAAGAAATTGTCGCAACTTGGCCGTGAAGAGAAGGAAAGAGATTTTGGAAGATTTGGAAGAGATTTAATCGGTATTTTTGATATAAATAGATGTATTGGGTCATATAAAAGAGGTGTCGAGAGTTTGGGAACCTAAGGAGAGCCAGAGAAGAAGAAATCAGAGCTTTACCAAACTCTGTTTCTGCTGCTGCTGCTGTTGAAGAAGAAGAACAGCTGAAGAACATTGACCCTCGGTAGACAGTCGCAGAAAAGTGTCAATGTTTAACAGCTGAAGAACATTAAGCTGTTCAGGGCAGTCTTATTCTAGGGTTTTAAAATCATCCCACTACCACTACTTCTTCCACCATCACTACCGCCATTAATGTCATCACTCCACCATTTTCACCAACACTCACCACCATTATCCCCACAGTTGATCCACCATCCCCACCCACCACCATCACAACCATCATTATTGTCTATTGATTTAATACAAGATAAATTTATTATGAATTGTATTAATGAAAGCATATTTATTTGATTAATTAAACAAACATTTATTATGAAATAATACTAATAGAACATTTATTATTGAAGTTAAATTAAACTGATCATCTTACGGTCATAGATTTAGCTTTCCCTACCACTACGTCTTCCAGCGCCACTACCATTAGCGTCATCACTCCACCAACCAATATTAATGTCAACTGATTCAATACAATATAAATTTATTATGTATTGTATTCACGAAAGTATTATTTTAATTTAAAAAAAAGTAATATCAAATAAAAAAATAAACCAAGGGTAACTAAGTAATTTATCTACCTTAGGACATCTTTCTCATCCCATTACCACTACTTCTTCCACCACCACCATTAACGTCATGACTCCACCATTCTCACCAACACCCACCACCATTATGCCCACCGCTGATCCACCACCCCACCCACCATCACAACAACCATTAATGTCCACTGAATTAATATAAGATGAATTTATTATGTACCGTATTAATGAAAGCATAATTATTTGATTAATTAAAAAAATATTTATTATGAAATACTAAAAACACATTTATTATTGAAATTTCATTAAACTGATCATTTTACAGCCGTAGATTAGCTTTCCCTGGAAGAAATCTGGACCACTCTTTAACATGCCTAAGTTGTCCAAACTATGCTTTATAAGGGAGATACGATAATTATCATGCTACAACATTGATTTAAAATAATTCCTAATTTTTTCCCAAGGCTACCGAATTTAATTTCAATTTCACAATTGATGTGGGTGATCCATTGTGAAGAAAAAAACAAGAAGGAAATAAAGGATTGGGTTTTAGCAAGATCGATCTACGATTTTTATACAATCTCGATTTGAATGATTATTAATTTGTAAATATAATGTGATAGAATTTGTTTATAAAGAAAATGATTTTCAGGAGAAAAAATTTACATAGATTTTAATGGCTACCACAGTCCGTAACTATAAGCTAAAATGAGATACGAAGAAGATGATTAAAGGATGATAAACATATTTATGCAGATACAGTGTTTCCGTTAACTCTGGGGGTATTTATGGGGAAAAGTAGTATTTATTTGAGCTAACTTTTTTTTAATTAGGAAGCTTATAGTTCCGATGCAGAAATAGTTGGAAATCTTCTTTGGCAAGTCTAGAGAAGATAAATTTTGATGCATCCTTTATTGATAGCTCTCTTCCATCTGGTATTGGACTAATCTTAAGGAATTTTGCAGGGAATTGCAGTGGAGTGCGATGTACCTCAGCCAAAGCAGTAGATGCAGAACAAGCTGAAGCGCTAGGAGTTTTGGAAGCAGTATTATGGGCGAAAGAAATAGGACTTAAAAGGATTTATCTAGAAGGAGATTGCCCGAAGAGGAATTACTTATCTAAGGGAGGTAGATTGATTATGATTAATAGTGTGTTAGCAAGTTTGCTTATATATTACCTAGCTATGTTTCAGATGCCAGCTTCGGTTGTGAAAGAGCTCGAAAGAATTATGAGGAACTTCCTTTGGGGTTCTACTACTTCGGTGAGGAAGAGAAGTTGGGTGAAATGGTACAAAGCAGTTTTACCTAAACGCAGAGGTGGTATTGGAATTAAAAAGCTGAAGTTGGTAAATCATGCCTTGCACTGCAAATGAGTGTGGAGATATGGGAATGAAAAGAGAGCTTTATGGAGGCGAATTATCCATGAAAATTTTGAGGTAATTTTGATTCTTTTCTTCCTAATTATTGATTTAAATCTGTTGGTTCAAGCTTATGGGTCGGCATTATAAAGGCTAAAGATCACAAAAACAACACACTAAGTTTCTGGTCAAGAATGGGGATGAAATATTATTCTGGAAAGATAATTGGATTGGTGGGAAATCTCTTCACATTTCCTTCTATTTATAAGTTGTCTAAAAAAAGAATGTAACCCTGAGAGAAATGATTAGTTCGGAAGATGCTTGGGATTTGGACTTTAAAAGACACTTGAATGAGGCTGAGGCAGGCGAGATTGCTCAACTATTACAGATGTTGGGCGAACCAATTAACCTTCTTTCTGGAGGCAGTGATCAGTGGATTTGGAATCATGAAAAAGGTTTCTCGGTGGCTAATTGTTATTCTTCTCTGGATATTGATGGCTACCTCTCTTTCCCGCATAAGCAGATCTGGAATCCTAAAGACCCTCTAAAAGTCTCTTTTTTAGTTTGGACTCTTTGTCACAAAGGCGCCTACTTTAGACTTTCTATTCAGGGATGGGAAGGTGGATAATCCAAACTGTCTGTTTTGTTCGTTTTTTGTTGACTCGAACGAACATTTGTTTATTCATTGCAAGGAAGTCCCTATAGTTTGGAACTATTTTTTTAAATAGTTTTGGTATTAGTTGGAACTTTGCGGAAGGCGTGAGAGCTACTATTTGGGAGCGAAGGAATAAGAAAGGAAGGAAAATGTTTAAAAAACTTTGGGGTTTATTACCTTTTTCCATCTGGTGAACAATTTGGAGCGAAAGGAACAACCGTCTGTACTCTAACAGGTATAGGCGTACAAATCAACTTATTATCGCTGTTAAGTGTACGCTTTTCAATTGGTCTTTCCACACTAAATTATTTGGGGATTATTCTCTGTCAACTCTCATTTATAATTGGGATGCCATAATTGGTATGAGCTAGCCTTGTTAGCTCAATCTTTGAATCTCACTGCTTTGTGAGTTTTCATTTTTTAATCTAATTTTCCCTTTTCGTTAAGATTGCCTGAATGCTATAAGAGCTATCCAAGAAAATCCAACATCAGTAAAGTGGGCAACAAATAATATTGTTAGAGATGTTATTTTTATCTTATGAGATTTTGAATAATGCACGTGTAGTTATGTTAAGAGAGATGCAAATAGTTTAGCTGATTCTTTGGCTAAATTTGCAAAATCTCAAATAGTCTCAATAACTTAGTTATGCGAATGGCCTACTTGGATCAATAATTTTGATCCAAAACAGTATTGTTTCCTCTTAATTTATTTAATAAAAGTTTCCTATTAAAAAAGTATATAATAATTAATGCTTAACCTATATACGCGTATATAAGTTAACATGACCTAAAAAAAAAGAAAAAAAGTAGAAGGAAAAAAAGATGAAAGTGATGGCTAAAAGTGTTTTGGGTTTTTGTACACGGAGAAAAAAGAGAAGAAAATCATGTGCAACGACTAAATGTAAGCCACATAATGATAAGGGGTAAACAACAAACATTCCTTATTTCCAACCACCCCACAGAGATAAGAGCTAGCCCTCTTATTTAATTTTTGATTTAATTATATTGGTAGGCACACCCTACTAATTAAAAATTATAATTATAATTTTATTTTATTTTGACAACCATAAATATAATTAAATTTAAAAATTTATCCTTTATAAATTAAGTTTTAAATTGCAGTCCGAATAACACATTAAAGATGGGTTTTATGCGCCAAAATCATATTAAAAAAATCACGGGGTGTTACACCATAATTTACATGTACATGTTGTAGAGGTTCGAAACCTCACCCAATATGGCTATTATGCAATCATGCAACCACTACACCGGTTGCATCCATTTCCATGGCATGTCATTCGACACAAATGACGAGCTAACAACAGACGCATCCAAAGCAGCACGACGGAACACCAAAGCTCTTGTACATACAACACCATCTGGGCTTGTATATATATATATATTCTGGAGCCGATGACTACTCCAATTTAAGGTGGTAGTATTGTAATACCCCGATTTCGGCAGTGGTACATCGATGGAATGTAATATATGTAATGGTTTGTCCTTTCCTGACACCGAGGCTTGGAGCAATATAGGGATGGGTGATCTCCCAAGAAATTGATGATGGATTGTCACGGAGATGCCCATTGAAAACCCCACACTGCCGGATGGCAGCAGTGGCTAAGCAAGGACAGTATCGTCGGAGGGACGAGTCGTGACCTCCCGAAAAGTTGCTGCTGGATTACCACAGAGATGCCCATTGAAAACCCCACACTGCCGGATGATCGCAGTGGCTAAGTAGGGAAGGTATCGTCGAAGGGACGAGTGATTACAAAAATGGTATCAGATCGTTTTGTGATGATACCAGGGGTTGGTGAGTAATAATTAATAATATTAATTTCTTGTTGTCACAAAATGAGTAACATTGTAAATTAGAAGATGCGGTTGAACAAACATACAACGTTAATTAATTTATTATACTATATTATTTTTTTGTCACATGTTATTTTATATTGCAGTCAATTTTATTTTAGCGGTTAGAACCCTGATTTATATAATCGAGTATTAATGATAAAATAAACTCGGTTAACGTACATGAAAGATCAAAAAAACAACAGAATATCACGCTATATAATTATTAAAGAAGAACGACACAGGTCAATATCAATACACAAAACATTATTTATCATCGAGATATCTCGTTACGGTAAGGGTTGTGATGTAGTTACATATACTTTTCTTCATATATCTTTGTACTGTATTATAAAACGAGGGTTTGCTAATTTAGGAAAGATAAAGATCGGTCCTGAATTTTTCTCCCAATTGATAAATTCACGACTGCGCTAGATTCCTAAAAATTCATTACATATTCTCTTCCTCCCATCTCAAAAGTCAAAATCAACATGGAGAAATTTGATCAGTTGAAAATAACAAATCGATCTTCCCATAAAGAAGAACAATTGATTCTCTCGCTCACATCCGGCATAACGAGTGGATTTTGAAAACTTTAATTCCTCAATTTGGAGCAAACGAAAATCAGAAATAAAATTGGGAAAGGGAGCTAGATCGTGGAGAGAAAAAAACTTAAATCCGAGAATATACTTCCGCTCGATCTTTTTTCCAGGTTCTCTTAATCTTCTTCCACTAGAACATACATCTCTGACCAATCAACTACTCCGAGGTGATAATATTTGAAAACACCTTTTCTTTTTTACATTGTTTCATGTATGAATTTTCAGGATTTCCATCATTTTCTTGAGTTCTGTTTGTTGTATATTTAACTGAAGTATACATTTTCAAAGATGGCTTACTTGATTACAATAATCTCATGGTTGAAATTTAGGGATGTATCTATTTTGTTATTACCAGATTATGAAAATTTGGCTATTGTAGGTCGCCGGGGTTTTAATCTATTCATAACGTTTTGGTTAAAAAAGGTGAGAATATGTCAAGTACCAATTGTTCTTTTCTATTTGTTTAGACTTCAGTGGAAATAGCATTTTGGTTTCATCTTGATAGATACAATTAAACTTATAAAATTCAAATTACACGTTATAATTTGACAATTAATTGATGTTTGCAAAATGATCATATAGGCATACAGAATGTCCCGTTTTCGGACTTCTGTTTCAAAATTCAGAAGAATTTGACTAGAAACTATTTCCAATTAATAATCTAATATAATTATACGTAATTTAGTGGAACGAGTTTAACCCTAGCAAAAGATAAAAAAGAAGAAGTTATATTAGTACTTGCATTCACCATTAATTATAAGGTACCATAATATGGTAGACAGAGCCTAATCAGTACTAGAAAAACCAAACAACCACAATCATCACTTAATCATCGATCAACCAGTTTTTGGCAACTCTAGCTACTACGTATGAGGTTCTTGGTATCGACCCAAACTCTAATTAAACCTTTATCTTTCACGGTATTGCAAGTCGATCACCGTTATTTGCTAAACGATCACAACATCAGTTAACCAGACCTTTTTGTTACAGTAAGTTTCAAACCATGCTGCATTGATAAAATTGTCATCATTCTATACTTAACAGGGTGATTTGGGATCAGATGAAAATTGAAGAATCTACATAAGATCGCAAGTGTCATTTTCATCTGTAGATACGCGGAGTCTTTCCCAAGACAAATCCTCGGTCCAGCCTGCACAAACAGAAGGCACATGTATCATGATGCATTTGTAGTTCTTTATGTTGTCAAACAGATCAAGAAGATTTGATTTATTGGCTAAAATCTGTAGAACATTGAGAAATTCTTACTTGAAATGCTGTGAATTTGAAAGGAGAAGCATTTTGAAAGAGTCCCTCCTGGTTAAACCATCTATCAGGGTTAAATGAAGCTGCATCTGATCCCCAGTTGTAAACCATCCTGCCCATAGAGTAAGGAACATAAGTCACCATCCCTCCTGCTCTCAATTTGGTTCCATCTGGCAGAACATCATCCTTCGCTATGCCTTTCGGATCCTGTGTGTACATGTACGTAGATATGTTCTATGGTAAGTACGTAGAATAACTTGCATTCTCGAAATAAGACTTCTTTTTGCATCTCTTAATGCCGTACCTGGGGGACAGCAGGGTATAAACGAAGTGTCTCAGTGATTGCTGCATGCAAGTATGATAATTTGCTTAGTGAATCGTAAGTCAATAGACTCGCGAATTGTGCTAATCTTTCAGCGAAAGATTTTGGGTCCTCCGGATCATAAGGAACCAAAGAAATTTTCTCCTCTTTTGCTTGGTCCTCTTCAAAATCTTTCAGGTAATGGTACAACTTATCTGCAACATGAGGGTTCACAATCATCATGTATACGAACCAAGACAGTGTTGTTGCCGTTGTGTCACGCCCAGCAATTACAAAGTTTAGAACAACATCTCTAAGGCTTTTGTCAGTTAGGTTGTTGTCTGGATTCTCACTCAACTCGACGAATCTTGACAATATGTCATGCTTTATCTGATTAGATCAGATCGAGCAGGAATTAGTTGAGGCAATCTTATATAAGTATGCCAAACACATATATATGGTCAGTACGGAGTAGAATTTTTTCCATATAAAAACACATGGATTTCCTTACCTTACCATTCTTGTTGCTTGTTTTAGCTTCTTGTATTTCAGCTTTTCTTTTGTGAATCATACTGTATGTAAAATCATTAATGACTTTAATGCTTTGATCAAGCAACGCTTCAGACCCCACCTTAAGAAATCTTTTGATTCTCCATAAAGGGTCTATGAATCGAAGGGTAACAATGATATTTGCAGTATCGAAAGCTTGAGCGAAGTGATTATCAGGTAGGTCAGGGGCCAAAGTCCCTATTTCTACACCAAATCCCACTTTACATATGGAATCCAAAGTCATCCTCATCAATAGTTCCTGACAAATATATGGAAACCTTCAACAAAGTGTTCATGTATATAACGTGTTTAGATTATCACAACCTGAAATTGAAACAGTTTATGTTGTTCTTTTTCATCAGTATTATAAACTAGGGAGTTACTGTGAGACATATATACCTGCATGTCAATTTCTTTGTTTCCGACCGAAGCTTGGCATAAAATACTTGAGAGTTTCATTGCATACTCTCTGAAAACAATGGTACTGAAATCTCTCAAATTCTTAGAAGCAAACTCAAAACTTGAAGTTTTCCTTTGCTTCCTCCACATCTCTCCATCTGAATTAAAAATCCCATCTCCAAGCAATACTTCCATGTATGAATGATAAACTTCACCCTTCAGTAAGATTATCAAACATTACAATTACTAATGACTATATAATCAAGAAATAAACTAAATTGTGGTAATCATACCTTTGGGTAGTTATTGAAGTTCGTTTTAAGAACATGTTCCACATTTGCAGGATCGGCAATGTAAGTATAAGTGGTAAATGGCATAGGGACCTTTACTGTTTTCGACTCCGATAACAAATTGGCTAACCAATCATGCATTCTATCATAATTCATTAGCTGTTCGATTGCTGCACCTACGAAAGGCCATGTTTTGGGGCCTTTGACATTCCTTTGTCTCCATCTGTGAAGGAAGACCGACGATACAGCCATACTAATGAGCACACTAATCATTCCCATCTTGAAACCATTTGAGGATGAAAAAATTGACAAAAACTCTAAATCTTCCATTGAACCTTAATGAGGATACAAGTTGAATGCTGTTGGATATTGATACAGACTCTAAGGTTGTTTCGATACTTATAAAGGGTAGAGAGAGTATTAAGTAGCTAAGACTTGGGTAATTGTTCAAAGGTGATGATGTTAGCCTTATTTCTACTTAAAACAATCTTTGTATGTTAAAGTAATTATACCTGCTGAGAATGCATTCTTTCCTGTTTTGTTGCCATTCATGTATTTAATGTTTTTCACCTAATCTAGATAGAGATATACAAGTATAAAAAAGAGGTTTTGGCGATTGTTGCGGGGTTGGAATGGGGAAAAAATGGGGGATTTTTTAACATAATTTCTTATAGCGCTGTTACGGTTGAGTCAGTTAGGATTCCCAGTTAGGTTGAACCACCTTGTGGTTCTCAAGTAGTTATAGCCTACAAGGCTACAACCCTTGTTAAAAGATGAGAACTCATATATACCTTGAAAACTTGATATTAATTTTCATATTTGAACAGTAATTAAGCAACAGCAACAATACCTCATAAGTAACCACGCAAAACTAATTATCAATCTTCTTTTATCAATTACTAGAAATAACCCGTATCATAACGGTACTGGTTTGGCCCAACCAAAATTACCACCAATAAAATAGGGAAAAAAGTGATGTATCATTGATCTGATTTTATCAAATTTTACAATCAAATTACATCACCATCAATATCATAATAACTTGGAATCAAATAATTTAAATTCAAATTACATATAGTCCAGAAGCCATTTATAATTAGAACAAAGTATATTGGTCTCCATTATCCTACTCAAACTAGCATTATGCCTAGAGACTTTCCTCTTTTTTTTTTTTTTTGGAGGGGTGGTGGTTCTCGAACTCAAGTTTTGGTTTTCCTACCTGCTACTAAGGCATAGTCCTTGAGTGCCAACTGTCAAGTGATATTGTCCGCCGTTTTTTGTTGTCCCGTCACGGGAATATCAGAAGAAGTTGCATAATAACTACAAAACTCACATAATGTTTGTTATAATTTAAATACAAATATTAATTCTAAACAGTTAAAGTCATTTTTTATAATTATAATTCTTTCCCAAACCACGACTTACTACTATATCTCTTTAAATTTTGTGGAAGAAAACAAATCAGTTATGGTTGCTTTACCAAAGAAGGTAGTCATATACAGTGAATGAATTTGCAGATTCTAGGGAACTAATTTTGTGTTTATTGTAACCCGCACAAAATCAAAAACTGGTACCTCTAAATAATTGCCAAATTAAAATTACCAAATTCAGTCTTTACATATAAACATACCACCAAATTAAGAATTTCTCATGATCGATTCATAAAACAAACCTAATATTTCGCAGAGTAATTGAAGAAAAATTTCAAAAGTGTATATCATCCTTTCAAAGTGCGCACTTTGAGCGGCTAGGATCCACATACAAAGAGTAAATACCCAAACAAACCTATAACAATGGGTAACCTTTTTTTTTTACTCGGCCAATAAATTCATTAAAAAAGCAAAAAATTGTACAAGAACTGAGGCCAGGCCAATTTAGCTATCCAAATAGGCCATCTAAAAAGGCGCAACCTATTTGAAGCGGTAGTAAACTTTACCATGCCACTCCACAGACGGAATGAAATCTGGCCTACCGTCATAAAATTCATAAATATCCTCAGCCAACAAACATGCTTGTTTGGCCAAGGTGTCTGCGGAAAAATTAGCTTCTCTGTAACTATGAACATAACGGATATTATTATAGAAAGCCCTTGTTAACTTCCACCCCTGAACTAGTTTCCAAGGAAACTCACCTTTTTAAAAAGCTTGAATGCAACTCTTCGAGTCTGATTGAACGCAAATTTTCCTCACATTCCAAGTCTTGGCTAGCATTAAACCATAAATAATGGCACAGATTCCGAATAATAATTTGTTTTCCAACCAAGGCCAACACAAAGGGAACCCAATAATGTTGCATTGGCATCACGAAAAATAACTCCAGCACCGTCTTGGCATGGATTTCCAGAAGACGCACCATCACAGTAAATGATAATTTCACCTTGAATAGGTGATGACCAACTAACCTCAACATGCGTTGAGTTCTTGCGCGATCTATGTTGTACCTTGAAATAATTTAAGATGCGCAAATCTTCAAGAGTATTAAACATATGGACCTTCATTCTAATAGAGTTATCACGAATAATCTGATAAACCCGGCCTTTGAAACCAAGCCAATCAACTGTCACGCCTTTAAAAAAAAGCTTTATTGCGCAACTTCCATAATTCTGTGGTAATTGCAAGATTTACAACCAGCCACAAGTACTTCACCATCCTGCTACGACATTTTCCAGCTTATAAGAGGCCACCAGATCTTCACTTGGCTGCAAATTAAAAACGGCAGCAGCCCATGCCCAAATCCGCTTAGTTATTCTGCAATGCCAAGTAATATGGCTAATAGATTCGCAACTCATTGCATAAACTGCACATGGTAGGCATACTCCTAACAGTATTCTTGATCACATTATCTTCAGTTGCGCAGCTCTCCTTCCTCCAAATCTTCCAATATTGCACACCCAATTTAGGATGCACAACCGAACGCGTAAAAAGTGCAGCAGCTGGTTGAACTTCATAAAGAGTTCTAATTGTAGTCTTCGCCGACTTGACAGAAAAACACATTTACTATCCGAAGCCCAAATTTTATAATCATCACCACCCGCAATAATTGGTAGATTTTCAACCTCAATATTACACAATATCATCAAATCACGAGTCTTAGGTGGAATTACCCAATTCCCATCAACAATAATATCACTTACCTTAGATTTAATATCATTAGGGCCCAAAGAAGAAATCCTGAACCTTTTTGCAATCGAAAAATCATCGCACCAATTATCTAAGAATAGGGAAGTATTAGTACCATCGCCAATAATAGAGTGTGTATGACGTTGAACAAAATAATAGACCCACCTAATTCCAGGGAAAACCGTGGAACCCAACTTATAAGCAATCAAGTTTATATTGATTTTAAAGTACTTGTCATTCAAAAATGTCGTTCGTATCTTGTTAGAGTCACGAATGGTAACCCAAAGCTTCATAAGCATTGCCCTATTCACCACAGACAATCTCTTAATGCAGAGACCATTTTCTCTTCTTGGACAACACAAACTATCATAAAGCACCGTAAAATATTTACTTTTTTCCGCATCACCAGACCATAGGAAATTCCTAATGTCCCTTTCAACCTGCTCAATATATCTTCCTCGGCCATTTGTAAACAACCATAGAATGTATAACATAACTAGAAATAACTGAACGAATCAACACCAATCTGGCTTGAAAAGACAAAAGCTTACCTTTCTATCCGGCCAGTTTATCCATAAATATGTCGCACAATACCATAAACATGTCTAACATGAATATGTCGCACAATACCAGGCTTCAAACGAATTCCCAAATATATATTCGAAAATATAGCTCTCTCCATGTCCAAAAAATTAGAGATATCAATGGCCCTAGAACTAGAGCCGCCCCCATATTAAAATTTTCTCTTGGTACAGTTTACATATTGGTCCGAGGCCCTTCGATACATACCAAGCATCTCATTTAAATTATGCAAACTATGCCAATTTCCTTTATAGAAAATAAGAATATCATTAGCAAAAAAAAGATGTGTTGGGGCCACACCCTTCCTGCTTACCACAACATTCATACTTTTCCTAGAAAATAACTTCGAGAAATTACAAATCAAAACATCTTCAATAAGCACAAAAATTAAAGGTGAAAGTGGGTCATCTTGCCGTAAACCTCTGGTGATGCTAAAGAAACCTTCTGGACTCCCATTAATCATAATAGAAATCCTAGTTGAGTGAAAAATATTAAGAATCCAAGCGATCCAATTCTCTATGGTTATCTTTTTGGATATTTATGGAATAGTAGATCATAGCTAAACTAGTATCATCCTTCATCCACATAAATTATCTGGGAAGAATCGCAATAGTTTGACATCAACTATCGGAAAAAATCACTTTGTTGCAGACTTGTAGGAACTAAGGTGTAGGAAACTTCATTGGATGTATGCAATGAGTTAAAGTTTGGGAAGAGATGAAATGCGAGAATTGATGATATGGCTTAAGAAAAGTAAAAACAATAAAAGTTGAGATTTAGTTAAGATTTACCATAACGATTGAGAACGGATTTAATTTTTCTAGAGGATTAAAATTAAATTAAATTAAAAGATGAAAAATAAAGCAAAAAACATAACAAATTTATTTACAATTCTTAAATATTTATCTTGAGATGAAAATACATCAAGGATGTAAAATATATGGTCATGAAGCGCACCCTTATGATTGTTGCCACGAGGGTGACTTAGTCACAACAAAACTCAATAAGATAAGAGACTTGTAGGATGATAATTTGTTGACTCAAGGAAAATTGATTTCATCTTTAATATTACAACATGTTTTCTCATCATTAACCGCTTCATTTGACTTTTGGCATAATAAATTATATCATTCTTCTTCTAAAGTCATTCAACATCTTCATTTAAACAAGTATATTTTTCTTAATTCCTCAAAATGAACTTATGTATGTTATTCTTGTCAAATAATAACTAAAAGATTTTCATTTCAATTATTTCCTCCTCGTGCTTCTGCTCCATTGTCACTAATTCATTACGATGAATGGGTTCCTGCTCCTATGACATCTTTAAATAGTTACAGATACAACATATTGTTTGTTGATGATTTTAGCAGGTTACATTGGATTTATTTAACAAAACTGAAGTTTGACGCCTTGCAATGCTTTATTCATTTTCAAAGTATATCTAAGAATTTATTTTCAACAAAAATTCAAGTTTTTCAAACTGATGGTGCTAATGAGCTTGCTAAAGGTCATCTAGGATATTATCTTTGACATTCTTAGTAATATCTTGTCCTGAAACCCCTAGACATAATGTTCTCGCTGAAATGAAGCATAAACATATTACTAAGATGAGTAATACATTACTTTTTAATTCTTCTTGTCCTAAACATTTCTGGTATGATGCTTTTTCGACAACTAGTTACTTTATAAACATAACTCATAAAAAAATATTATATTTACCCCGACTCTTCTCTCCTAAAAGTTTTTGGTTATGTTTGTTATCCCTTTTTAAGACATTCTGGAGTTGATATAACTCTCTCCTGAATCCAATAGATGTGTTTTCATTGGATATAGCTCTTTACATAAAGGATATAGACGATATGATGATCATGTTCTTACAAAGCTTTATATTTCAAGACATATTGTATTTCTTAAATTGAATTATATTTTCATCTGAAAGTGTTACTTCTACTTTGAACTCTTATATTGTTGATATTATTCTTGTCTTTGAGCTTCCATTTTTTTCTGAGCAAATTCTTACAAGTACAATAGTTACTACATCTCAGAAAGTTATTTCATGTTCAAGTAACTAATTATATTAAACATCCTATTTTTACTGCTTTTACATTATCGTTAACTATTCCATCTGAGGCAAATAATTTCAAGTCTGCAATTAAAGATCTTCAGTGGCCAGTTCATATGAATAAGATGTCTTAGAGAAAAATGTGACTTAGGAACTTGTAGAACCTGAACCTCAATGAATAGTTAGGTTGTAAATGGGTTTACAGAATCACGTTAAAGACAAATGTAACTTTTGATATATATATATATATCTAGATTAGTAACACAAGGTTGTAATCAACAAGATAGGATAGAATATAATGAGACGTTTAGTCCAGCAGTTAAATCTACTACAATTAGAGTACTTCTGTCATTGGCAGTGACAAATAGTTGTACAATTAAACGGGTGGATGTATCAAATGCACTTTTGCATGGATGTTTGAATGACAATGTATGTATGTTTCAACCACAAGGTTTCACTAATCCAGATTTTCCTTTTTATGTTTTTCATCTAAAGAAAAGTTTATATGGATTGAAATAATCCCCAATGGTTTGGTTTGATAGATTCAATAATTTTCTTGTGAGTTATGGATTTGTCAGGTAAATCTATGATTACTCAATATCACTACTGATTCCAAAATGCTGCTGCTTCTATTTTATGTTGATGATATCATTCTGGTTGTTCGGATACTCTTCTAAACAAACTCATAAAGGGTCTAAGTATTGAATTTGCAATCAAAAACTTAAAAATTGGAGTTAATTTTTGTCCATTCAATGTAATGATCTGTCCCTCCACCGATACTAATCCAACTTAGCCACTGTGGTTATCCGATAATGTAGGGTCTTCAACGGGCACCCTTGTGGTCATCCAACAACAGTTTTCCAAGAGGTCGCCGATCCCTGAATTACTGACGTCCGAGAATTTTTTAACTATAGAAATTTTTGCTAAGTATGGAGACAAATGTATTGAAAAGGCCTCAATGTTAGTAAAGGACAAAACATTACTTACTTTCCATTCAGTAATCCCTACCAGCTGAATCGGGGTATTACAATACCACTACCTTAAATTGGAGTCGTCCTTCTCTTCAGAATATATAATTCCCTTCCATTCATGAGACCAGTACATGACCCAACCCAACCATCATACGCTCTCAACCTCGACAGACCGACTCTTTATTTGAACACCGCGATTATCACGCAACATGGGGTTTTTAACAGCCACTGCTATGGTTATCCAACAACAGCTTCCTGGGAGGTTACATAATACTAGTACCTGGCACAACCAGTCCAACATAACCTCCATTACTTATATTCCGTTCAGCGAACCCTACCAAGTCGGGGTATTATATTGAAGCGGTAATCACACAAAAGAAGTATACTTAAGAGTTGTTGATTATAGCAAATATGCTTGATTGTAAATCTTGTATACTCATGTTATGAAGAATATTAGATCTTAAATTCATGATAGAAATTTTTTAGAAGGATAGAAAACAATGGTAATTGGTCTTCAAGACTTAACTTTAAAAAGGCCAGACATTGTCTTTGAAGTCTACTATGTTTCACGGTTTATGCATGCTCCTACAGATGTACTTTTTTTACTTGTAAAAAAGATATTAAGATAACTTATAGTCTCAAAATCTTCTGCAGAGGAATAATACAAATGTTTATCAATTGCTGCTTCATAATTAAATTGGATTCCATATTGTTCAATGAATTAAATATTTGTGTCAGATACCCAATTGAGTTGTATCACGATAATACTAGTATTATTTGCTTAGCATCTAATCTTGTTTTTCATGTCAAGACTAATAACATAGGAGTGCAATACCATGTTATAAGAGAATTAATGCTTAGTGTCTTTTTTAAGGTTCAACATGTTGCATATGAACATTAGGTTGTAGAGCTTTTCGCAAAGGAATTATATTATCATCTTTTTCAACATTGCCGCATCAACTGTTGGGAACTATTATTGTTGTTAGTTTTAGTGGTGCTGCTACTTCATCAACAATTACCGATATTTTTATGTACTTGTGTTGTCAAAATTATGTATGTGTTGATGGTGGTTTTTAGCTTAGGGTTAAAACTGTAAAACCTTGCATCTGATGTGACGTCACTCTGTAAGGAAACAGAGCCATGAGTGTCAACCTCTCCATTAGCATACTTATTGATTCGTTCAATATACTTACATAAAATTTATCCAGACTGGCGCATATAGCAACCATCCCAGATGCTCTGTAAATTTCGGCGCCTTGCCTATATTGCTTATTAATATAAGATTCACTGAGTAATTTTCATGTGCTATGTTCCCCAGCAGAACCCTTAATATCGATATGGAATGACGGATTTGTGTTCACTCGCAACAGAGTAGCACGGATTTCCAAGTACCAAAATTAAGGCCTTTGCACAAAACGCTCAGACAGAAAGCACACTGCACTCTGTAAATAGGGAATTTTGTGGCATCACACAAAATCAAATTCATTTTGTGATAACTCGCAAAAAACTCATGAACCTGACTAATTTGCAAAAATTAGGTTTTGCGCCCAGCGCAGTATATTAGACCCCGCTGGTCGAAATTACGGTTAAGCAACTAAGCAACTGATCCACCGCGGATTAATAGGTGCAGATTCATGTCCAAAATCAGAAAACAAAGAGTAACGGAGCCGCGAAGAAGGAGCGACAATGAGAGGAAGCATGGCCATGCCACAGGACAGCCGACGCCACTTGGCCACTCCCCATGTTACCTAACCGACCCTACTCCTTTGTAGACCAATCAGGTCGCCCTAAATTTGCCACACTCCCATGAGTTGTGGATGGGCCCATACTTGCCGTCCCTATTTCCCATCGACAAATCAGGTCGAATTAAACCTACCACGCGCACCAAAAGGGTTGTCACGCCCATGCTTGGCCGGATCCCTACTTTCATTTACCAATCAGGTTGTTCTAAACCTGCCACAACTTTAAAAAGGTGAAAATTGTGTCAAAAGGTTACCATACAAAGTTGGATTCCCAAAACCATGCCAACATGCTAACGGCATGCCAAACATGCCAAAAACAAACATGTCAGGCGCACATGCCAAACGGCATGCCAAACATGCCAAACGCACATGCCAGGCGCACATGCCAAACGACATACCAAACGACATGCTAAACATGCCAAAAGCATGCCAATCCCACACGCCAAACATGCATGCCAAGTGCACATGCCAAACGTGCCACCTACCGCATACTACATGCCATATATGCTAATTAGGGTTTCGACATGCCAAACCGAGCCAAACAATGTTCCACAGAACATGGGGATCAATGTGTCCATTAAAACTGATGTTGTTACACCACGTTTTAATCTAACAACAACGTGCCAAAAATCCAGCAAGCATGGCTACGCCAGGCACCACTTGCACCATCGTGCCACTGGCATGCACAAACTATGCTAGCCATGCCGCAACACCACTGGCATGCACTATGGGCGTCACTGTGCCATTGTCAAGCGCCAACGGAAGGTAGCCACAATCAACGGTTACCCTTCCCCATGAGATGCAATCTCAGCCATGCAAGTTTGCCACCAAACTAATAGACTTGTGGAGACTTTTAGGCGACCAGCCGCCTAAATCCCATGGCCATGCCTACGCCAGGCGCCACTTACACCATCATGCCGCTGGCATGCACAAACTATGCCAGCCATTCCACCGTGTCACTGGCATGCACGAACTATGCCAGCCATGCCGCAATGCCACTGGCATGCACTAAAGGTGCCACTGTGCCATTATCAGGCGCCAACAGAAGGTAACCATAATCAATGGCTACCCTTCCTCATGAGATGCAATCTCATCCATCTAAGTTCGCCACCGAACTCACATACTTGTGGCAAGTTTCAGGCGGCCAACCAAGACGAGCCTAATAGCATCACATGCTATTTTCCTGCGGCAAGTCTCGTGATTTTGACTTTCCAAAGTGCTACATGTTTTCCACAAAAAACACTCGAGACATCAAACATGTCACAAACTGGGGGATACTCATCAGGGTATTAGTCTGGAGGTTTACAACGTGCGGCGTGCAATACGCCCGTTAAAAGAAAGTGTTATGAAGAAGGGTGGTGGACCCGGGAAAGCGTATAAAATTGAAGCGAAATGAAAACGGGCCTACAGTAATACCGCAAGTGCACGGTCGTCGGTTGTAACTCGTGCAAGTACGGGTCGATCCACAGAGACTGGGGGTGTTTGGAGTTTCTAGCTATTTGGGTTCTAAATTTCTATTGGGCTTCTAATTGTGCTTTGGGCTTAGTGGGTTTTTGGATTGACTGTGAACTTATGGGCTTTTGGTCTTTTGAGTTGGACTGGGCTTTGGGCTAACAGTGAATTGGGCTCAATGTAACAGTGAGCTTTGGAGCAGCAGCAGACAAGGCTGGGCTGGAGAAGAAGCAGCAGCAGCAGTGGTGGCTTCAGCAGCAGCAGAAGCAGTGCACAGCAGCAGCAAAAGCAGTGCACAGCAGCAGCACAACAACAGCAAGTAGTAGCAACAGCAGAACAAGGCAGTGAATGCAGTAACAAGAACATGAGAAACACAAGAGAAGAAAGAGCAAATAGTGGCAGTGAAACTGTGATATTTACAAAGCAATGAAGATGGTAGTGAAATAATGAGGCAATGGATGATAAAACAATAAACACAAGGTAACAGTGAAAATGTGACAGTACAATGAAACTACAAGCAGAGAACAATGGAACCAAGGCCTAAGCCAAGGGCAGTGGAGATGGTGAAGGTGAGCAAGAACAAAAAATGAAAGGCAAAGTTGGGAGCCTAGGCATACAACTAGAGTGGGAAGCGAACCAGCTTGCTCACAGTCACTAGTGAGCACTAGTTTCTCCCCACTGCTCAATCAATCCAATGCGTCAAAGGCTTTAGCCTAACATTCACACAAAACAGTAAACATCACAGAGATAACATAGTAACATACACAAATCAGGAGCATTTACAGTGAAATTAAACAGTGCAACATTCTAATTAAACTATCCTAACATAGATTAAACAATGAAACATTAACAAAATTTACAAAATAAAATTAACAGTAACACAGACAATTAACAGCAAACACTAAGAATAAAATTGAAAATTGAAATTAACTGAATTTGAAATTAAAACTAACCTAAACATGGAATTAAACAATAAAGTATGGAATTGAAATTTGGACAGTGGCAGCAAATGAAGAACCCTAAATTAACAGAACCCTAACTGTTTATGAAATTGAAATTAGAATTTTACAAACTAAAATTAAACCTAATCGGTAACTTGGCTAGTCCAAGAACAACCTTTAACATCCTACATCAGTTCCTATTTATAGTTTACAACAAAATATAAAACCCTAATTCGAAACCCTAATTTTTTGGGGAAAATCAAATTCTCTCACCAATTTCCTGAATTGAGCTCGACCCATGCTTGTTGATGTCCCTCTGATGCTCTTCCTGCTCCAATTGATGTACTGCAACCCTAGCTCGAGTTGTTTCATCAACTCCACACCTAGGTCAGAGAGATGTGGGTTTGGGGAAACGACTAGGCTAGGAAGAGAAAACTGTGGTACGTACGGGTTTTGGTAGAGGCGGAGAGGGGTGTAGTGAAGCTCGAGGAGCAGCAGTTGCAGGCTGCCATGGTCGGGTGGAAGGAGGAGATGGCAGAGTTTTCTCTGCAGACGGAGTGGAGGAGAAGAACTCGATGTTTGGGAAGAAGGGGGTGTTTGGCTTGAGGTCGATGGGTTTGGAAGTTAGGGTGTTGAGCGGGTGTGGCAAAGGGTGATGATTTGCGAGGAAACGCGTCGGATGTGAAGATGGTAGGTGGATCCAACGGTGAGATGGGAAGATATTGGAGCGACCGTAGGATGAGGAAATGCAGCAAAAAGGACGGCTTCAGATGGAGTTAGGTACTATAGTGTTTGACAGGAGCTTCGGATTTTGATGCACAATGATGAGGCGACCGTTGGATGATGAGATGGATCCAATCTGACGGATCTCATGGAAATGGGTATGGATAATGGAAATGGATTTGGGTAAGGGTTTTCGGCCGTGGGTATTCCAAGCCCATATCTTCTTTAAGAACAATTCTTCCTCTTCAAGCCCACTTCTAGTTGATCCGGCTCTTGCAAACATCATTCTTCGCTTCCTCCTAGCGAGAGTCTTTGCCGTTCCTTTGCTCTTTTCGCTCCGCTATTCATCCAAACTTTATTTATTACCTAAAAATGCAAAATTAAGTAAGAAAAATATTTATTCTTGAAAACAATGAAAATACAGAATATGGGATAAAATGTAGAATTACTGCACAAAAGATGAGTTAAATGCCAACAAAAAGGGATAAATATATACATTATTTGGCACTCATCAAATACCCCCAAACCTGAATTTTACTTGTCCTCAAGTAAAACAAAACTAAGGAAATCCTACCTATACCACTGTCGTTGGTCTCTCGAATGCATTTAGCGTATGCACTAAGCCTTTTAAACCACTAAGTGTCCCTAGTGGACGAGTTGAAGTCTCGTGAAGGTTTGCTTAGAACGTACCTACAAAGTTCTAGGTCAAAATATAAGCTCAGATTCCATCAAATGTGACATGTGCAAGTCAGTTTAAGCTCACAGCAAAATGGAGATGTCAATCTAGCTATCAAAGGCACAATCCTAGCACTGATAACAAATAAAGACATGTGATAAGAGTGTAAAGTGTATCTACACATGTGTAAAGAAAGATCTGAAGTTATGACTACTAATCACCAAGAGATAGTTTCTCAGGCTAAGAACCAAGGTCGAAATCTAGCTAGCTGTCCGGACTTTACGAGAATTGTGAATGAGTGGAGGTATTTCACAATTACTCGCGTTGTACATCAATGGCATACACCCTCCTTGCTTATTACAATGAAACAACAAAATGACTTTACATGACTCTTATTTACATTGACTACTCTCTTTATTTTTGGAACAAGAGAGGATGGAATGAAATACTTGATTGATTTTTTTCATTTTTTTTTTTTTTTTTTTTTTTGATAAGGAAACACTTTTGATACATATACAAAAGGAAACAAAAAAATTACATGACACTTTGCAAGAGGTAGCCCTTTTTGATGCACCCAGTTAAATTCGATGGTTGTCTTTCTTAATGTAACCTCCACCTTCTATCCCAACCAACCAAAGAACAAGCTAGTCAAGTTTCGTTCAGTATTCTAAAGTGATTGGCAATCGTGACTTCCTATCAAACACCTTGAAGATCGAGGCCATACATGTATTGGTAGATCGTGCGCGTGCAAATTTCTTATCACTATGTGAATTGTGCTAGAATCAGGGTGCCTAAATATCTAGACTAAGACTCCTAATAATTACATATTTGCACAAGAGTCAACATTTCAAGATAAATGAGCTCCATTTTTATGTTTTTTTTTTCAATTTTTAATTTTTAATTTTGATTTTTCAATTTTTTTGGAATTTTTCAATTTTTTCAAAAAGATGGAGTTCTTGTTTTCAATTATGGCATATTATCAAAGTATCTACTTTTCACCCCCAAACCTAAACTAAACATTGTCCTCAATGTTTCAAAATATGAACAAAATTAGAATACAACATATGAAGAGGATCATGTTGAGTAGAGAAAAAGGAAAGAGAATACCCGATTTCGGCGAAAGCAATATTAGAACTCCGTTATTCAAGGCAAGAATCCAACATATGTCAGCCGAGATCATATTGGATTAGCAAAATATATACAAAAGGAACAAAAGGGTTTTTAAGAAATTTTATCTACTGGATTATATACAAAAAAATTCACCATACACTAACAATCTAAAGAGTTGAGGATCAACCCAAAAGACAAAGTGTAGAGGTTTCAACAGCTTCACACAATAATAATATGGTAGGCATGCAAGTGAAGCTGTGAAACAAAATGAGCTACCCCCAAACCTGGATTTTACAGAAGATATAATTTTGAAAACAAAATCGCGCAGTTTCGGGGGTTCATCATGCACAAGGTCTAGCTCGAAATGAACTGTGCTAGGGACGGGCAAACATGCTAATTCCAACTGTGGTTCCTCAAATGTATTATACTTAGAAGAAAAATAGTCCAAGAGGACTTGGGAAGCACACAGTTCCAAACCTAGATTAGGGACTCTCAGAAAAGTCGGTTTGACAATATGGGTACAAACCAAATCTAGGTTGGGTGGAAGGCCATCGGATTGTGACTTATGTAGGAAGATAGGCACATCATTATTAATCACATCAACATCTCCTAAGTCTTCTACAAGTGTCACAACATGCTTATAATCATCAATCACATTAGCAAGATCACAATCAGAGTCATCAACATCATTAACAGATTTATCCTCGTGTATCGGCTCATCAGGGGAAACATCACATGGAATATTAGAAGACATATCATGCATTAAGGTCGGGGCAGAGACGCCTAATGTATTTGAACCCAAAGGTTCGATAACATTTTCAGTATAGACATGTTCTTATAACATAACATCATAGTCATCATCATCATCATGATAGGGATTTTGCAATCTAGGATAATTTTCAATCCTAAGGTCGGAGCTATTACAAGAATAAAACTCTAATTCATGGGGGTGACTCATATCATGTGGTGTTGTTCCTGTTTCCCTAACGGATTCCCATTGATGGGTTTTCTCTGCAATCTCGGCTAAAAAATTCCATGCATCATCCACAGATTTATCAAGAAATTCACCATTACACATACACTCAACCGTGGCTCGAGATTTAAAGTCTAGTCCCTCATAGAGGATAGCGACAAGTCTCCACTTCTCAAATCCATGGTGTGGACATTCGCTCAACAAATCATTAAAACGTTCAAAATAGTCAAAAACAGTTTCCTCATCCAACTGGACAAAACAATTGATATTTTGACGAATAGCGATGGTCCTATGATGTGGAAAAAATCTTTGGAAAAATTGATTAGTGAGTTGTTCCCAAGTGGTGATTGATTGTGGTCTCAAACCGTAAAACCATGTTTTGGCCCTTTCCTTTAGAGAAAATGTAAACAAACGCAATTTCAGAGAGTCTTCGGGCATATGATCAGGTTGCATAGTCCGACAAATTTGTTCAAACTCTCTTACATGAGTATAGGGGTTCTCAGAATCGAACCCTCGAAATATAGGAAGTATTTGTATCATGCTTGCATTTACTTTAAAAGGGGTATTGGTTTGAGGTAATACAATACATGATAATGGAATTTTTATTGTGGGATACATGTATTCATGGAGAGCACTAGGTTGGCCCATATTAAAAAGACACAAAGCCCACTATTTGGTTTTAATGGGTTTGGATTTTTGGGAAAATTTTGGTTTTTGAAATAAGGAGCAAAATTTTGGTTTTTTTTTTTTTTTTTTTTTTTAACAGAAAATAAAATTTGGTTTTTGAATGGGAGCAAGCCCACTGTTGGTTGTGTGTTTGCTTTGGCTCAGCTGGTTTGAAAATGTTTGGTGAAACTGAGTCCAAAATCTCGGCCTAGAATTTGGGTACTCGGCCCACTAACGAGTTAACCTAGCGTGATCGGTTACAAGCTCAGCTGGGTTTAAAAACCCAGAATACAAAATACAAGTCCAAATTAAACAAGCTCACAAAAATTAAATACAAGCCCACAAATTAAACAAACAAGCCCACAAAAATTAATTACAAACCCAACAGAAAATAAAAAGCCCAAAAATTGGCTTTAATATTACAAGCCCACAATTAAAAATTGGAAGCCCACAATTCGGGTTCTCTTAAATGGGTTACCTTTTAAGCACAGCCCAGCTGCTCTGATATTGTTGCAAAAACCCAGTTGGGCTTTGGTTCTTTTCCTTGGTGGCGTCCCAGCAGAGGAAAAACTGGTTCAGAACAGCAGGTCCAACAGCAAATGAAGTGAAGCAGATGCAGATGCAAACGCTATGCAGTGAAATGCAAAAATAGCTAATAAAACTACAAGAAAAACACAGCACCAATCCCCGGCAGCAGCGCCAAAAACTTGGTGGACCCGGGAAAGCGTATAAAATTGAAGCGAAATGAAAACGGGCCTACAGTAATACCGCAAGTGCACGGTCGTCGGTTGTAACTCGTGCAAGTACGGGTCGATCCACAGAGACTGGGGGTGTTTGGAGTTTCTAGCTATTTGGGTTCTAAATTGCTATTGGGATTCTAATTGTGCTTTGGGCTTGGTGGGTTTTTGGATTGACTGTGAACTTATGGGATTTTGGTCTTTTGAGTTGCACTGGGCTTTGGGCTAACAGTGAATTGGGCTCAATGTAACAGTGAGCTTTGGAGCAGCAGCAGACAAGGCTGGGCTGGAGAAGAAGCAGCAGCAGCAGTGGTGGCTTCAGCAGCAGCAGAAGCAGTGCACAGCAGCAGCACAACAACAGCAAGTAGTAGCAACAGCAGAACAAGACAGTGAATGCAGTAACAAGAACAGGAGAAACACAAGAGAAGAAAGAGCAAATAGTGGCAGTGAAACTGTGATATTTACAAAGCAATGAAGATGGTAGTGAAATAATGAGGCAATGGATGATAAAACAATAAACACAAGGTAACAGTGAAAATGTGACAGTACAATGAAACTACAAGCAGAGAACAATGGAACCAAGGCCTAAGCCAAGGGCAGTGGAGATGGTGAAGGTGAGCAAGAACAAAAAATGAAAGGCAAAGTTGGGAGCCTAGGCATACAACTAGAGTGGGAAGAGAACCAGCTTGCTCACAGTCACTAGTGAGCACTAGTTTCTCCCCACTGCTCAATCAATCCAATGCTTCAAAGGCTTTAGCCTAACATTCACACAAAACAGTAAACATCACAGAGATAACATAGTAACATACACAAATCAGGAGCATTTATAGTGAAATTAAACAGTGCAACATTCTAATTAAACTATCCTAACATAGATTAAACAATGAAACATTAACAAAATTTACAAAATAAAATTAACAGTAACACAGACAATTAACAGCAAACACTAAAAATAAAATTGAAAATTGAAATTAAATGAATTTGAAATTAAAACTAACCTAAACATGGAATTAAACAATAAAGTATGGAATTGAAATTTGGACAGTGGCAGCAAATGAAGAACCCTAAATTAACAGAACCCTAACTGTTTATGAAATTGAAATTAGAATTTTACAAACTAAAATTAAACCTAATTGGTAACTTGGCTAGTCCAAGAACAACCTTTAACATCCTACATCAGTTCCTATTTATAGTTTACAACAAAATATAAAACCCTAATTCGAAACCCTAATTTTTTGGGGAAAATCAAATTCTCTCACCAATTTCCTGAATTGAGCTCGACCCATGCTTGTTGATGTCCCTCTGATGCTCTTCCTGCTCCAATTGATGTACTGCAACCCTAGCTCGAGTTGTTTCATCAACTCCACACCTAGGTCAAAGAGATGTGGGTTTGGGGAAACGACTAGGCTAGGAAGAGAAAACTGTGGTACGTACGGGTTTTGGTAGAGGCGGAGAGGGGTGTAGTGAAGCTCGAGGAGCAGCAGTTGCAGGCTTCCATGGTCGGGTGGAAGGAGGAGATGGCAGAGTTTTCTCTGCAGACGGAGTGGAGGAGAAGAACTCGATGTTTGGGAAGAAGGGGGTGTTTGGCTTGAGGTCGATGGGTTTGGAAGTTAGGGTGTTGAGCGGGTGTGGCAAAGGGTGATGATTTGCGAGGAAACGCGTCGGATGTGAAGATGGTAGGTGGATCCAACGGTGAGATGGGAAGATATTGGAGCGACCGTAGGATGAGGAAATGCAGCAAAAAGGACGGCTTCAGATGGAGTTAGGTACTATAGTGTTTGACAGGAGCTTCGGATTTTGATGCACAATGATGAGGCGACCGTTGGATGATGAGATGGATCCAATCTGACGGCTCTTATGGAAATGGGTATGGATAATGGAAATGGATTTGGGTAAGGGTTTTGGGCCTTGGGTATTCCAAGCCCATATCTTCTTTAAGAACAATTCTTCCTCTTCAAGCCCACTTCTAGTTGATCCGGCTCTTGCAAACATCATTCTTCGCTTCCTCCTAGCGAGAGTCTTTGCCGTTCCTTTGCTCTTTTCGCTCCGCTATTCATCCAAACTTTATTTATTACCTAAAAATGCAAAATTAAGTAAGAAAAATATTTATTCTTGAAAACAATGAAAATACAGAATATGGGATAAAATGTAGAATTACTGCACAAAAGATGAGTTAAATGCCAACAAAAAGGGATAAATATATACATTATTTGGCACTCATCAAAGGGCGGTTAGTAATGGCAAGAAGTAATAGTGTAAACGTTTCCTTCATCATGGAAGCATAAATACTAACGTTACACGTTACTCCACTCTTCCACCACTCAATCTTTTCCACTTCCTACGAGATCATGTACGTTTTATTACGACTTGTATAAATAGGTTTTACCTATTTTCCACCAGACAACAAGTTTTGGTCAGAGAATAACACAATATCCAGAAATCTCCTGATAGCTTTCCATTCTGCTAGCCAGTTCTACTTTCTGATACAAGTCGTAAACAATCACACCTTCAGAATCAACGATTCTGGTCTCAACACTTTCTTCGCTTCCCTCCCTAAGACCAACCCTTCTCCTTCACTTTGTGATCGAAGCAAGCCTGGAACGGACATTTCTTGGTTTAGGCCAGGATTGTACAGATTGATCTCTCGAATCAAAAGTACTCCAGTGCAGTATATTGTTTAGGGTCTAGACTCGTTTCACATCCACACACACAAAATTACCAAAACCGGCTTTCAATCCCGATCTCAAGATGGTAGAACTCAGGTATGGATCAGCAACAAACCCTAAAAACACTAGTGCTGAAATCATCCTCGGTATTAACGTTCCTTCTAGTGGCATTAATACGCCACCTGTCAGCACCAGCGACGCGAAAAATGTTTCTTCAGGCGTTACATCTTCGGTCACTAGAGCCAGAGCTGTTGCTGCCACTCCCAACGTTTCTTCAAGTATGACACCTCCAACCGTCACCAGAGTCGCTGCTACTCCACCATCACGACGAGAGACCGGAGGAGCCAGAGCAAGCCGATTCCCCATTACCATTGCTGATTTGATGGAAAGACAGGAAGTTCTTGCTAGATATCATACTGTGACTCACCTGGCAAGTCTCCTCCTCAAGTGCACATGCCGAGCAATGACGCTGCTGTTGATAGTTTCTGATACGAGCGACCTGAAGGTAATTTGCTCAGACAATAAAAGATGACTGAGGACTTCTCGCGGCCAGGATTGCGTCACATAATAAACTTGGATTTGCAACCTGAAAATTCAGTTTTGTGGAGAGACCCCTAAGAGAATAGAGTATGTGGCCGTATCGGACGAGAGAAAAAAGGGAATGACCAACACCATGACGTTACATCCTCTACCACCGACACCAGCAATACCAGAAATATCTCCTCTGACGTGACACCTCTTATTACCAGAGCCAGAAGCCGCTCCGTTTCAATGTTTCGCTCCAGAAGACGCTCCGTTTCAACGTCTCGCTTTGTGGTTTTTAGCTTAGGGTTAAAACTGTAAAACCTTGCATATGATGTGACGTCATTCTATATGGAAATGGAGCCATGAGTGTCAACCTCTCCACTGGCATACTTATTGATCCGTTCAATATACTTACATGAAATTTATCTAGACTGACGCATGTAGCAACCATCCCAGATGCTCTGTAAATTTCGGAGCTTTGCCTATATTACTTATTAATATAAGATTCACTGAGTACTTTTCCTGTGCTATGTTCCCTGGAAGAACCCTTAATATCGGTATGGAATGACGGATTTGTGTTCAATCGCAGCAGAGTAACACGTATTTCTAAGTACCAAAATTAAGGTCATTGCACAAAACGCTCAGACATAAAGCACACTGTACTCTGTAAATAGGGAATTTTGTGGAAGCACACAAAATCCAATTCATTTTGTGATAACTTGCAAGAAACTCATGAATTTGACTAATTTGCAAAAATTAGGGTTTTGCGCCCTACGCAATATATTAGACCCCGTTGGTCGAAATTACGCTTAAGCAACTAAGCAACTGATCCACCACGGATTAATAGGTGCAGATTTCTTCGCAAAATCAGAAAACAAAGAGTAACGGAGCCGCGGAGAAGGAGCGACAATGAGAGGAAGCGTGGCCATGCCACAGGCCATTCGGCGCCACTTGGTCACGCCCCATGTTACCTAATCGACCCTACTCCTTTGTCGACCAATCAGGTCGCCCTAAACTTGCCACACTCCCATGAGTTGTGGATGGGCCCATACTTCTGTAGTTATTCAGTTTGGGGGATGTGGACCCTATTTCCCATCGACCAATCAGGTCGCATTAAACCTGCCACGCGCACCAAAAGGGTGGCCACGCCCATGCTTGGATGGCTCCCTACTTTCATTGACCAATCAGGTTGCTCTAAACCTGCCACAACTTTTAAAAGGTGGAAATTGTGTCAAAAGGTTACCATGCTAAGTTGGCTTTCCAAAACCATGTCAACATGCTAACGGCATGCCAAACATGCCAAAAACAAACATGACAGGTGCACATGCCAAACGCGCATGCCAGGCGCACATGCCAATCGCACACGCCAAACAGGCATGCCAAGTGCACATGCCAAACGTGCCACCTACCGCATACTACATGCCATATATGTTAATTAGGGTTTCGATATGCCAAACCCTAATTTAGGCAAAGTTGCCGCGCCAACTGAGCCAAACAATGTTCCACAGAACATGGGGATCAATGTGGCTATTAAAACTGATGTTGCCACACCACGTTTGAATCTAACACCAACGTGCCAAACATCCAACGGCCATGGCTATGCCAGACGCCACTTGCACCATCGTGCCGCTGGCATGCAAAAAATATGCCAGCCATGCCGCAATGCGACTGGCATGCACTAAAGGCGCCACTGTGCCATTGTCAGGCGCCAACGGAAGGTAGCCACAATCAACGGCTACCCTTCCCCATGAGATGCAATCTCAGCCATCCAAGTTTTCCACCAAACTAACAGACTTGTGGCAACTTTTAGGCGACTAGCCTCCTAAATCCCATGGCCATGGCTACGCCAGGCGCCACTTACACCATCATGCCGTTGGCATGCATAAACTATGCCAGCCATTCCACCGTGTCACTGGCATGCACGAACTATGCCAGCCATATCGCAATGCCACTGGCATGCACTAAAGGCGCCACTGTGCCATTATCAGGCGCCAATATAAGGTAGCCATAATCAATGGCTACCCTTCCTCATGAGATGCAATCTCAGCCATCCAAGTTCTCCACCGAACTGACAGAATTGTGGCAAGTTTCAGGCGTCCAGCCAAGACGAGCCTAATAGCATCACATGTTATTTTCCTGCGGCAAGTCTCGTGATTTTGACTTTCCAAAGTGCTACATGTTTTCCACAAAAAACACTCGAGACATCAAACATGTCACAAACTGGGGGATACTCATCAAGGTATTGGTCTGGCGGTTTACAACGTGCGGCGTGCAATACACCCGTTACAAGAAAGTGTCTTGAAGAAGGGCGGTTAGTAATGACAAGAATTAATGGTGTAAACGTTTCCTTCATCATGGAAGCATAAATTCTAACGTTACACGTTACTCCACTCTTCCACCACTCAATCGTTTCCACTTCCTACGAGATCAGGGTACGTTTCATTACGACTTGTATAAATAGGTTTCACCTATTTTCCACCAGACAACAAGTTTTGGTCATAGAACAACACAGTATCCAGAAATCACCTGATAGCTTTCCATTCTGCTAGCCAGTTCTACTTTCTGATACAAGTCGTAAACAAGCACACCTTCAGAATCAACGATTCTGGTCTCAACACTTTCTTCGCTTCCCTCCCTAAAACCAACCCTTCTCCTTCACTTTGTGATCGAAGCAAGCCTGGAACGGACATTTCTTGGTTTAGGCCAGGATTGTACAGATTGATCTCTCGAATCAAAAGTACTCCAGTGCAGTGCATTGTTTAGGTTCTAGACTCGTTTCTCATCCACACACAAAAAATTACCAAAACCGGCAGAAGCAGTTTTCACCCTCAAACAGTATGTTATTATTAGTCTTATTGTATTTCTTTTATCAAGACTTTGTTAGTGTCTTCCAATATCAACTTGTGGGATATTAAAATTATGTTATAACAGTCAAGACCATTCAACGTATGTTTACTGAGTCAATATGTTTTGTAATAAGTCTCCTATAAATACTATCATAACAATATTAACTCTTTGTAACATTACAAACTTTCTCAATAATAGTTTTAGCTTTTATGAGAATTCTTGTTGGAACAATTACCGATTTCACACCTGCAAAACAGAGATTAAGACACAAAACAAAGTGACGGCTGAGTCACGACCAGGTCGCTCTCTTTAAGACGTTTCGTGGTTCTGCCTTGAATTTTGTGAAAGCAGTTCTTTTCCGTCACACCGCCCCCAGGATAAAACAGCTGAGAAAAACTCTCTTTCGATCTCTCACGCACACAATGAGAAATCAATCACTTTTACTCTCTCTATTCTTGCTCAGTATTTTTGGTCTCTTGATTCTCAGAAAAACAATAGTGTAAAAACTTGTATCTTCTTTCTGTTCTCAAAACTGTTTTTATAACCAGGCGGTCAATGCAGATTAATGGAGAATAAATTGGATTAATTGCTGCAATTAAAATTCCGTTCGAAACAGTAAAAAACGGGCAAATAAATCATGCCATAATTAGCGCAATTAAAACATAATTAAGACCCCGCTCCCGGACTAATGTTATATATATATACACAATCAGTATGGGAAGGGATTCGATCCTGAGACCTGACCCTCCAGGCTCAAAATGCTTAACCACTGGGCCAAATTCGAATTGTTGATATAAGTGTATAAAAGAATTATTTTAAAACATATATCCCAACAATTCTCAAATCAAATGCATTAGAGTTCTTTTTTCTTATTTTATGTTGTGGTAACTAGTAATAAGAAATTGTAACAATTCCTGTTGACCATGTCAGAGCTGTAACAAGTGATTTTCAGTCCATGTCCATCTTATTGATAGCCTTGAACCTCTATTTTAGTTAGAGCTCTTAACTGGGAGTTTAACCTTGCTGGACCAGTTAAAATTCAAATAGTCAGAAGGGAAAAAAAATTGGGGCGTCACATAAATCCTTACCGAAATTGAACCAAGCTTGTAAGACTAAGTGTGCCAAAATTCACATGAGAATTGCAACTAATTTACCAAATTGTTTTTGGTTGCAATTCCGGTGTGAATTTGAACTTATTCTTTGGACGATAGTTACAACTAATAATTATCACAACTGGAAACTAAATTGATTTATTTATATTGATTTACATAGTTTTACTTCTAATTAGTAGCTACTGATAAATTAGAGCAAAGATAACCAATGATTGTCTGTCTCTTTTATCGATTTCAGTTTCAGTTCCACGAAATTAGGAACTATTAAAAATCAGAACTGATTCTACTAATTACTCCCTCTGTTTAAAAAAAATAAGCTTGTTTCATGTGTTATTTGTGCATGAAATAAACATATCCTTTTTGAAACGGGTAACAGTTCAAGTTCCTGTGATTACCGGGGGAAACATTGACAACCCTATATTTGGTCACTTTGTAATATTGGTTTAAAAGAGCATATTTTGGACTGCAGTGGTAAAATTTTCATAAAAATTGAGTCATACTTGTGGATTTTGGATCATCGGGCGCAGAAGCAGATATTTGTTACAGTTTAGGTTAAGTTGGCATGATCTAATAATCATTATTATGATTAAAAAGAAATTGATTCAATTCCAAGTAGTAGAAAATTAACTAAAATATATGATGCGAGTCCGTTTATACTAAAGTATACCAAATTGTAGAAAATGAAGTATCAGAAACATCAAACTTTTAGTATCACAAACTTAAATCCCTCTTTTGAATCTTCACTGGGAAACCATCTTTCATTTTTGCAGTAAGGTAGGATATAAAAACAGGTTCAAAACCATTTTCATGTGCTGGAACAACTCGAAAACCACGTAAAGTTTCAAATACTATCATCTTCATTTGTAAAAATGCCATCTCCTTACCCAAACAAATCCTGGGTCCTGCTTGAAATACTGGATATGTATAGGAATCCTTAGGCACAAAGCTTAATTTTCCAATAATGCTGTCTCTCTCTAACCATCTCTCTGGCTTATATTCCGTCCAATCTGAACCCCACAAGTTTTGCATCCTTGCCATTGCGTATGGATGATATGTTACTCGCTCTCCCTTCTTTACAACCGTTCCGTCCGGTAAAATGTCGTCGCTAGCTGCTTGTTTACTGTCAGTTGGTACTGGTGGGTACAGTCTCATGCTCTCACAAAGAGCTGCATGGGTATAAGTCATTTCCTTTATATCGCTATAGACCGGTTTGTCTGGTATCCCGATTATCTCTTTTAGTATCTCTTCTTCTACTTTTGGGTGGCAGGAAATTAACCAGAAAAACCATGTTAAGGCTGCTGAGGTGGTGTCTCGACCTGCCAAAATAAAACTTACAACAATATATATCAACCGGTTTTCTTCTAAATGATCATAATTTATGAACCTTGAAAGAAGATCAGTAACTTCAAATGAAGACTTCTTTTCGAGATCTTGCTTCTTCTGTCTTACAATGTTTTTTGCGAAATCTTGGATTTTTGAATTCGCAATTTTGAGATTCTTCTCGGATCCAATATTAAGATACCTTTTGATTCTCCACAAATTTGGGATCGCAGAGCTCAATCTTTCGCCGCTTAGTTTAGTTGCTTCTTCAAAAGCAGTAGCGAATTCTGATTCTTGGAGTGATGGTGAGAGGTATTCCGGATCGAAACAAATGCAATCTTGCAAATATTATCAAAAGCAAATCTTTGGAGGATATCCTGAAGATCCAAAACAGAATTCAATTCAGCTGTTGAGTTGAGGATAGGGATTAGTCTATCGGAAACTTCGGTCGTAACGACCTCTTCCACAAACTTACGAAGAGATTTGGTATTGAATTCATGGCTTGATATTTGTCTTTGAAACTTCCAATTATCACCATCAGTATTGAATATACCAGAGCCTAAAAAATCAGTTAGAGAGATTCTAAACATTTCACCTTTTGGGTAAAGAGAAAATTGGGATTTAAGTATGTGTTGAACATTTGCAGGATTAGCAGTGAAGATCTGACGATAACCAAACGGATGTCGAAGAGCATAAGTACCAGTTGGACAGTGACGAAGAACCTCGGCCATCCATTGATTCATTCGACCTCGATTGGCAACGATATCGAAATAGGAACCTATCAATGGGTAACATCTCGGCAACTTGGAATTAGTAGTACTTGAAGAAGTTGAGTTGATGAAAAATGAAAAGGTAAACAAAGGAGTGATAATGAGGAGGATAAGCCATGAAATTAAAACCCCCGTTTCTATCATGGTTGCTTGTCAATGCGCAAAAAGATAAGATAACTGCTAGATAAGTGTATGCAAATGGAGTGAGGTTCCGTTTATATGTTCAAAGTGTTTGGTGAAAGATGCTGAGAGATTCTCTTCTTTAAATAGAGTTTTATTTATACAGCTGGGATTTCTATATCTGACGGACCCAACTGTTGTAATTGCACGTGTTAAACAAGCACCAACTATGACATATTTCAGTTTGAAATTTTGGGCTGCTTAGATTATTATATAACACAAAACTTGAAAATCAACAAACGTTTTAACAAGTATGCAAAGCCACCTTTGCAATACCCCCATTGGCATCGGCAATTGATTCTTAAGATTCATAAACTTTTCTGGTAGTTGTAATTCTATGAATTTCTCGTCCTTGACATCAAAAGAGATTATGATGTTGGAGTGTATATAAAACCAAATCCCAATCCAATGCAAAGCCCCGTTCATAAGCACCCCTTTTCTAAAATTACAACATTAAGTCAAAACTACTGTTCTTTTTTTCAAATGTCTAACTAATCTTCTTTTTTCCCTTATTATGTTTTGCAGACTGATTTATCCCTATCTGAGGATCGGGCGAGATTTCGTTTTGTCTCAGTTCTCTACTCAGTTTAATTTTCTTTGATGATTTCATCTTTTTAGTTGAAAGTTCTTTCATTTCTTTCGTTTAGTATGTCTTGCTCCTAATCTTTCCTCTTTTCTTGCATCTAAAAGTTTAAAATCAGCTTGATTATCTCGGTGTTATTTAAATTTAGATGAAAATATAATACCCTTCTTGATTCCTTTTATTGTGTCTGTTTAAGTGATTATTCTCTCATGGTTTTTGTCTCTTTTGTTGTTGTGATCATAGCTTTTGCTTAAAGGTTCAGAAAGGATTGGATTCAAAGCTTTTGCTCATAGTGTTTTGTGGAAAAAGACTCAAATCATCATCAACTCATTCAAACTCAGTTTCCTGTCAACCCGCCAATCAAGGATTTCAAAAAAAATCAAATTTTTGGAAATCAGTCGAATGCAATTATACGATTTCCTTATTTTGCTCCTAACTCTCCTTAGAGCCAGCTATACTCTTTCCCAAAATATTGAAGATATCAAACAATTCTGTTACCTTCTTAATAGGGATAAAGATTATATGAAATCACTGTATAGCTTAAATTTCGTTCATCTTCATACCCATTATATTAGTACTTCTTATTTCAAGCTGTCACACCATCCTAGAATATCCCAATCTCTCTCAACCCTATACAATTTTGATCAGAGAATTATTGTGATGGAGGAAGGTACCTCTAGTCAAGTTATAGATCTAGTGAGCAAGTTTAAGAAGGCTACCCTAGAATTAGGAGATGTAACTGAAATTGAAGTTATCAAGAATAACAACAAAGAAAATGAAGCTGAAGACAAATGGGAAGCTAGTGTTATTGGTAAAGTCATTATTGAAGGTCGAATGAGTTATGATTCTTTAGAAAAAGGGATTATTTTTACCTGGCCTTTCTTAACATTGGAAAACTTAAGAATCATTGAAGTGGAACCAAATGTTTTTATTTTCAACTTCAATCAATGGGATTTACTCAATAGGGTAATTGAAGAAAGACCATGGGACATCAACAAGCATCTCTTAGTTGTTCATGACTACATTCCGGAAATGATTTACACTGAAAAGCATTGGGGCTTTCAACTATTTTGGATTCAACACAAATATCTTCTGCCTAAGCACATGAACGTTACTTCTGTGACAAAAATTGGTCAAGTTGTGGGAGAAGTCATTGCTATTGAACCTTAGGACGCAATTCCAATTGGTAATGATCCTGTCAAAGTTTGTGTTAATGTTGATCTCTCTATGCCTATGGGAAGAGGTGTGAAATGTTCAACAAATGCTGGGGTTACAAAGAGGCAACAATTTTTTTATGAACGTCAACCAAAAAGCATTTGTACTGTGTGTTACATTGTTAATCACTCAAAAGATACATGCAAAGATGCAGCTATTTTCTTGAACAAAGCTCATGAGAAACCATATTTTGTGGGTAAGATCAATAATATCCGCAAAACTATCAATGTTGTTTCAACTATTCTTGAAATTTCATCTACAAAGGCTCCAGCGGTTAAGAAAATTCAGAAAAATTTTGTTAAGTCAACCAGTTTTGTTCCTCCAAAAGATGGTGAAGTCATCAACTTATCTTCTTTACTCAAAGAGGAAGGAATATCTATGGAAGAAGATAGCATACTAGGCAAGCGACATAAGGTTGCAAATAATGTACCTCCTTCTTCTGAGTCCTCTTCCCAAAGCACTATGTTGAACCCAATCCCAACCTCTATGAATGCTCAATTGATCACAATTGGAGATAATTCAACAGAACAAACACACAAGGGGAATCAGGTATCAATTTTATCTTCTTCTCATTACTTGTCAAAGTATTATTCTTTCACTTATTTAAATCATTGCTCTAAGGTTTATTTTTCTTTGCATATAGTTACGCTTCTCTCTCTGCATTTATTTCTCACTGTTAGTATAATAAATTTTGCAGTAACTCTTCCATGCATATCTGTTTTCACTTTGTACGTTAAAATGATAGAGTTAGCTTTATTTTGTTCCCTCTTTTTTTCTTTTGACATCATGAAAGTTTTATCTTGGAATGTTCAAGGCCTTAATACCCCAACCACTAGAGATCATTTAAGAGATTTGATTAGAACCCCAAACCCTGATATAATTTTTCTTTGTGAAACCAAACTTCATGAGGATAAAATGAAAACATTACTAGCCCCCTATAGATTCCCAAATGCTAGATATCTACAACCAGTAGGACTTTCAGGGGGTCTTGTCATTATGTGGAAGGATGGATTTATTTGTTATGTGGTTAGCTGTGATAATAATATGATTCATGCAGCAGTTCAAAGTGATCCTAGTCAACCAGAATGGTTGCTGTCTTGTATGTATGGATATTGTGACTACTCAAAGAAGAAATCACAATGGGAGTTTATCAAGCAAATTGGTTTAAATATATCTCAGCCTTGGGTTCTTCTGGGTGATTTAAACTTTAATTTAATTAATACTTCTACTACAAGTTATTCATCAAGTGATGGAATGGTTAGTTCTATACTTCAAGAAGTTGGTTAGAAGATTTGGGATTTATAGGCAGAGGGCATACATGGTCTAACAACAATATTGGTACAGGTGAAAAAAGGTCAAGAATATATTTGGCTTCGGTTAATGGGGATTGGAATATTAGTTTCTCAGACTTTAAACTCCTTCATCTTACTCAAATGGGCGTTGATCATTGTTCAATCATGCTTGTTACTGATTATTCTCAACCAAAACTCTGGAAGCCTTTCAAATTCTTCAAAACTTGGTTACATGATAGAACATGTGCAACTGAAGTTGCTAAAGCATGGGAAAAGTCAGTTCAAGGTTCACCTGGTTATAAACTTATCAAAAGGCTCCAATTTACAAGGGTATCACTTTCTGGATGGAATAGATTATATTTTGGTGACATTAACCAGAATGTGGAATCTCTTCGACAATAATTATCTGTCATTCAAGCTCTTCCTTTTTCACATGAAAACAATGTCAAGGCAGCTGAGGTGGTCAAGGAATTAGATAAATGGCACAAAATTCAGTATGAGTTTCACAAACAAAAATCTAGAGATGATTTTGTAAAGGATTTGGATTATAACACACAGTATTTCCATACCCTTACTAAAAGGAAGAAAGCTAGGAATAATATTGATTCCTTACAAGATGGTAATGGAAATTGGTTACATTCTAGAGATGATATAGCTGCCATGCTAACTAATCATTTAGAGTATAACTTCTTCAAATAACATTTCCATTGAGGAACAACATTATCTTCATATTCCTATCTTAATCACCGAAGAAGACAATAGACTACTTCTTTTACCTCTTTCTAGTGAGGAAATTGTGAAAACTCTAAAAAGTATGGAAAGTTGGTCAGCTCCAGGACATGAAGGATTTCAAGCTGGTTTCTACAAGACTCAGTGGAGCATAGTTGGTGATGATGTCTGTGACATGGTATAAAGTTTCTTCTCTACTAAGTTTTTACCAAAAAGAAGAAAACTTGCACTCCTGCAGATTTCAAACCTATTGGATTATGTAACACTTCTTACAAAATCATATCCAAAATTCTTGTCTCAAGAATGAAACCACTCATGGAAAGAATTATATCTCCTTATCAAGCTGCTTATGTGTCAGGTAGATTGATTAATGGTAATACAATGATAGCTCATGAATTGATTCATTCTATGATACAACAATGCATAAGTACTACTTCTTTATCTGTTCTTCTTAATGGCTCTCCTTGTGATGAATTCTATCCTACAAGAGGCATTAGACAAGGAGATCCTTTATCCTATTATCTATTCATCATTGCAATGGAATGGTTTTCAAGAACTCTTCTAGAGGCTCATAATTCAAAGGCTATCAAAGGAATTACTGCAGCAAGAGGTGCCCCTCCTATAAATCACCTGCTTTTTGCAGATGATTGTCTCATTTTTGCTCAAGCAAATTTAACCAGTGTGCATAATCTCCTACAAGTTATGCAGGATTTTAGTTCACAATCTGGTCAGGTCATTAATTTTGACAAATCTTCAGTGCATTTCAGCAACAATTTGGATCCATCTGTGTGTAATACTCTTAGTAGCATATTAGGAGTTAAAACTATAGAGAAAAATGAGAAATATTTAGGCTCTCCTATTATTATTGGTAAGTCTAAAGTCAAGGCTTTTGAAGAACTACAAACTTATTTTGAAAGAAGACTTGGTATATGGCAAGGAATCAATATGCATCAAGCTGGTAGAACTACTATGGTTAAAGCAGTTCTAAACTCAGTACCCATGTATCAAATGAGTACTTTTAAGATTCCTAAAACTCTTCTAAGAAAACTAGATACTCTTCAAAGGAAATTCTGGTGGGGATTTAAGTCTAATAGAGGTTTGAACTTAATATCTTGGCAGAATATGTGTATTTCTAAAGATTTGGATGGTCTTGCATTCAGAGATCTGGAATTACTAAACCATGTACTCTTAGCTAAAATTGCTTGGAGAATCTATCATCAGCCTGATCACTTGCTAACAAAAATACTCAAGGCTAAATACTTCAAGAGAGAAGAATTTTTACATCTTACTGGTGACAGAAAAAATTCTTCCTAGACATGGAAAGAAATTGAGCTTGGTCTTTCCATTCTTCAGCAACATTACATTATGGAGGTAAATAATGGTAAAAGCACAAAAATTTGGGTGGATAGATGGATCATTGGTTTAGATATAAAAGTTGAACCTCTTCATACTACACACCTGCAATATGTTTTTGTTAGTGAGCTGATCATTCGTGAGACCAACAACTGGAATATGCCACTTCTTAATGAGCTTTTTCTACCAGAGGTTGTTGATAAAATTGTGAATATGCAGATATCTCAACAAGAAGATGATATAATTCGTTGGATTCCTAGTAAAGATGATAACTTTACTGTGAAAAATACTTATAATAAGCTCTCGGAGTCAAGAGTTCAAAATCAAGTTGCACTTGACACTGTTCCAAAAGCAGTTAGGAAGGCTCTTTGGAAAATGAAGCTCCCACATCGTGTGAAACTCTTCATATGGAAATGCCTTAATAATATAGTTCCTACAAGAGTCATATTATCTCATGTCATGCACAACATTGAAACTCATTGTGAGATCTGCAAGCTGGAAGATGAAACTCTCTACCATCTACTAATCAGTTGCAATCATGCTAAAGCAGTCTTGAGGCTTCTCAATATTAACATTGATCAAATCCTTAACAATTGCCAGACAATAAAGGACTAGATTATTTCTTGGTTTCAAGATGTTCAAAATGCTAATGTTGATGACCTGCAAAGTTGGAGAACCTTATTAATGGTGGGAAGTTGGGTAATCTGGAAAGAAAGATGTGATTGCATCTTTCAGGATAAGTCTCTAAACCCAGTGTCTAATGTTTCTAAAATTAACAATTATCTGCTTAGCTTCAGTTCTTTTGTGCATGATAGTATAGAAAAGAATCTTACTGAGAATCCAGTTTTAGAATCCCATGATAGTAATTCTAGTAGTAATTTTATTGAGCACCCCAGGGAAGAATCAGAAGTATTTAAATTCCAAGTTGATGCTTCTTATGATCAAGATACTAATGACTGTGGTTCTGGTATTGTTTTTTACAATACTACAGGTGATTGCTCAGGTTTCAAAGGATCTTATGCAGCTGGAGTGATTGATGCTGAAGCTGGAGAATGTAGAGCAGTATTGGAAGGTTTGCAATGGGCTAAAGAGATGGAGCTAGACAAGATTCATCTGGTTACAGACGCAGAAACTGTTGTCAACTCAATAAATAAATATTCCCTACTTGTGAGATGGGAAAATAGGAAAGTGTTGAGAGATATTAAACTCTTGCTAGATTCTTTTCAGTTTTCAAAGATTAGTCATGTTAGGAGATCTCTCAATCAGTTGGCTGATTCCATATCCAAATCAGTTAGGAGGAATAGGTCAGTTATTGAAGAGTTTAGTCATAATAAACAACATATTGCTTCTTTATTATCCAGGTTTTTTGAGCCTGGAAATTCTTAATCAATAAAATTCTCCAGTTATCCAAAAAAAGATTATTACATAACACTATAAAATTATAAGTTTTTGGCAGCATGCTTATTTACTCAGGATAAGACACGACGATGCCATCACTTAGTGGTCTAAGTACAACTATTCGGTTATTTGTCTATCATCATCATCAATTTAGAGTTGCAACAACAAAGTCCTTAATTAAACAAGAGAAGCAAGGGCAAGGAAACTCCAGCCTTCACATATTAATCGACTATATTTACAAACCCAAAAAAACCAAGCCTTCTACAATTTCTGCCTACTTATCAGGTCAAGCTTTCTACATTTCGATCACTTATATTGTCCTGTCAATACAATCAATACAAAACCCCACCTTCCCACAAACAGCCTACAACCAAAACTAGCGAGAACGTAGACAGCTGAACTTAACGAATAAAATGAAGCTATCTGAACTAAAAATTTAAAAGGAGAACCACATAGGCTCTTTTGCTGCATGACATTTTGAAGGAGATAAAAGTTCAGTTCTGTACAGGAATATAGACTTCACTACAACAGGCCCTCATAGTGCAGCAGAACAATCCCACTCTTTAGTAGGTCTTGTTCTGCGATTATATAGTTCTGTCCTCTAAAGGTATTTCCATTTTCGTCCTTCGCATTCAGCGGGTACCTGAAACATCAAAGATTCATCATAATGGTTAACAACTTTTATTTAATTAAAACTAAAATTACGCGAAATTCTATACTTTAGCTCTTCGGAATAGAGTTAAAAATAAGGTTGGGATACCACATCATCAAATTGCCAGTAGAATTGAATCGAAAGAACAGATGGCGGTTAGTCCGTTACTAAAATCAACAAGTAGATAAATAAATTGTTCAAAAGAGTTGTACCTTTAAGATGATAAAAGATGAAATTGATCAGGTAACAGCCTGTTCTATTCTTTTTGTCCCAATCCTGCGTAATTCGCGCAGGTGATGAGCTATCTCCTGAACAAACTGCATTCCTTCTCCACTTTTTCGAAGTGCATTTATAGTGTGTTTGACAAAAGTCCGATCTTCTTCAAGTGCTTCCAATCTCTCATTCAGTTCTGCAACTTCGTTTTCGAGAGAGACTAAATCTGCATCTCTATCTGCAGTGGACTCTTTCTGTGGATAAGAGTCAGAATGATGATTTTCTTTGCTTAAGAGCTGGTCATTACCAGCTGGTGAGTTGGAGCTTTCTTCAACAGAAATTTCCCCTATATATGTAGAGCCCTTATTCCCCAAAGACTCATTCTCTTCCAAATGACCGTTCTGTAGGGATGAACTATTCACTCCGTGACATTCTTCACCTAAATATCCACTATGAGACTTGTTTGCATAAACTTTGTTACTCAACAATAAATTGAGCCGTGTCTCCAACTTCTTTAAACATCGAGTAATGTATAATTTTTCATCTTCAAATTCAGACAAAGAATCCTTAATGAGGCTAGTATACCCAACTCTTGCATCAATTTCCCCAGGTTTATTTCCATCCTTAGATTTCTCGCTAAGCAAGAGGTTATTAGGAAGATTGCTGCAATTAACATCAGACTGCTCAATTTTCATATCTCCCCCACCCAAATCATGCCATGAATCCTGAATTGCATCAATATCTGGGAACTTTATCCTATAAATGTCAAGCTCCTCTTCCAGATCTTGGATATCTTTCTCTCTTTCAGCAAGGAGATCATTTGCTTTTTGGAGCGCATCTACATCATATTCAGCTTGCTCTTCCATCATCCTTAGGTATTGTAGGGCTTCCATATGAAGTGATGCCTTTTCCTCCTGCAACCTAGTAATCATGGCCATAGCCTGATTCGCAGCAACTGCGGAAGCATTTCTTTCTTCTTCTAATTCCTTGTACAAAGCATTCATGGATTTCCTGTCATGCTCAATCTGCCGCTTCAACCGATCAATCACACTCTCGCCATCAATCTCACTCACAACACTTCCATCTAAAGACTCGATCCCAGATTCGTATCTGTCGAGTGCCCTTGGACTCATGTCATTTGAAGATGATTCAACTCCACGAGCAGCTTGTGAGAGCAAGAGCTTCAGATCTTCATGAATTGTGGAATTCTTCGGGGTAAGTTGTTCAGCGAAAATAGTTGATATTGGATTCCCCTTATTACCAATAACCAGCTTGAGGGAATCGGTTGAATTCACTGGATTGGGAGTAGTATGTCCAGCTTCCAACTTAGGCATCTCATCGTCCTCGGTTCCATGACTCTGTCCACTATTACCAGTTTCTTCTGCATGTACTACAACAACCCCGTTCACATAAAAAGATTGTAAATAACATAGATGTATTATAATACGGCACTTAGAGAAAGGGAAAATGGGCAAAGTATTTTCACTCACGAGTGTCTGTTGCCTCGTCCTTCCGCGAACATAGACCACCTGTTGAGATTTGATCATTTTCAAACTCAGCGACTCTCTCTGTCTTGATTGTAACTGCCTGGTCGAGACCAGTTCCACTAGTATCTACTGCATTAAATCATTTCACACAACAGAAAAGTAACTACAATGTTGAAGAAGATAAGTTAACATGGACCATAATATTAAAGCGTCTAACTTACAGGTCCCCCCAGAAGCTTCAGCAACTGATTTCGCAATTTGTGTCGAAGGAATATCTTTCTGAGGGACGACTTCAGCTGGTGCAGCGGGATCATCTAGCTGTTCAGATTGATGCCAGTCAAGCTCCTCTAAACCATGACCAATAGCATCAGAAAATGCTAAAGGTGTCAAATAATTGGATTCATGAGCATCTATATTCTCATCCTGAACCAGTACTGGAAGTTCAGGTGAACCAGCTCGGACTGATACTAAAGGTGTCAAATATTCTGGTTCACCCACATCAACTTGGTCATTTGGGATTTGAACTGAAAGTAAAGGTAAACCAGCTTGTTCCGAAAATACAGGCGTCAGATAATCAGGTTCACCCGCATCAGTTTTCTCTTTCGGGATTTGTACAGAAAGTGCATGTAAAACAGGTTGATCTGAAAGAACTGGAGTCAAATAATCAGGCTCACCCACGTCAAACTTCTCTTTTGGAACTGTAACAGAAAGTGTAGACGAATGAGTTTGATCTGATAATACTGGTGTCAAATAATTGGGTTCACATGCATCAAGTTTTCCTTTCGGAACTTCAACTGAAAGGGTAGCCGAACCAGCTTGATCTGAGTGCATTGGTGCCAAACAATTATGTTCACCCGCATCAGTTTTGTCGTCTGGAACTTCCACCGCAATTGTAGGTAAACCACCTTGAGTTGAATGTAATGGTGTCAAAGAATCGGGTTCTCCCACATCAATTTTCTCATTTGGAAGATGAACCGAAAATGCAGGTGAACTAGAAATAAACTTCTTCGGGGCAAAATCATTATGTAAGATTTGTGCGGTAATGGTAGCAGATTCTGGTTGAATACAATTGGATTCAATCTCTTTACTGGGATCTTCTACATTGTGAGCCATTGTACTTGTATCATCATCGTCATCATCATCATCGTCTTCGGAGAGCGGTATCTCTGACTCAGACTCAGATGTAAGTTTGAGCTCACTGTACCCTATATGAGACAAAGCCTCAAAACTGCGACTCCGGAGATAAGAAGTTTTCAGTTGCCCCGACATCTTCTTGTTTCCTGTCTCCAAACCATCACTGTGATTAAGATGACTGTGTCCCCCTTGACCCTCAGGCCCAGCTGATTTTTTTTGGAAGAATTTTTGATCATATGCTCTTGAATTCCATGTCTCCTTGCAACAAGAACACTGCTTTTTACTAGATGGATCCTTAGGTGAATCATCCAGATGGAAACAAGATTCAAGATTACTTCCCAACTTACCAACTAAAAACCGGTTTGTTTCCAAGACAGATTTCTTCTCTGAGGTAAATGAGAAGAGGCAGCCTTCACACATATCACGTACATCAGCTAGCTTATCATGAATATGGCAGTAAACCAAAGATGAGATCTCTAGCTTATGAGCACCACAAATCAAATCCTTATAGAATCCAGGGCTTTCGTTGCCTATGACATGATCAAGCCTCGAACATAAAAGGCACGGAGTTTTCAATTTGTTGGATCGAGCAAATTTTGTCACCAAGTATGAGAACACAGCATTAACAAACAATAAGAAAATCAACAACCACTCATGAAATGCAGAAGCTAAACCAGCTGAGAAACCCCTTGAACCTTTCTGTAGTTTAACAGATGGAGCTGTCTTTGTATCCATATCACGTAGAATTACTCCACCATCTAAGCAAGTTCTAGAAATAGAGATTTAAAGATGGAAACAAATGTCGGTAACTTAAAAGGACACAAATCCCAGCCCAACCACAGTTGCGAAGATGAAGTCTGAAATTAACCCTGAGAGCATCGAGAAGCAAATCACATTACAATCTCAACAAATTATATAAACAGCTAAGAAGCAACCAAAAGAAGTTAAAACATGAAAACACATCCAAAAGCAAATATCAGAAACTAGGAGCTTAGAATATCAAGAAAAGCTTAATACGATATAAGGAATGACACAGTTAACATGAAATGCCAAAACCCAATTCTCAAATAATCACTCCCCAATGGAAACAAGGTACAATCATTTAGAGCCCTAAATGCTAATCTCAATACAATGACTCCACAAGGGAAGATAATCCAATTTCCTAGAGAGCATTATTAAAACCATGAACAGACCAACTAAGTGAACTTAGGAGGAGGAACAACAACCACCATTTTCTCTAGAAGTATATCAGAACAAACACATTAAGTTAAAATTCTGAAGATGCAAAACAGAACCCATTTCTCACACAAGACAAAAGAAGTGGCAAAAGAATTACAAACAGACAATCTGAAGATACAAAAAAATAATCCATTTTTCATGGAACATAACAAAATCACCTTTGCAGTTTAATCATAGAACTACGACATTCTAATTCAAAACCCACAATTTGAAAATTACAAAATGAATACATGGGGATCAACAATATTTTCAAAAACATAACCTACCTTGATTAGCACAGAAATCTATACACATGGTTGGCATTTGATGAAAAAACCATCATAAACAGATAGATTTGATTCCAAATTATCACAAGAGCAGCCATAAACCTAATCCAAGCTTGAATCTTTCATTCCAGATCTATGACTAAAATTCTCCAAATTAAAAAACAATAATGTAATGATTCAAAAAGAAGTTGGTAGCACGACCTTAAAGAGATACCATCCATATGACCAATGATGATGACAAACGCATAAAATTCCAATCATAACATGTAAAATTGGGAATTCGATAAAGTAAAACTTTAAAAAAAAGAGGCTACAATTGGAAACAAATGGAGGGTATAATTACCTCTTCTGGAACATGTTGGGAGAAAAGGTAGTAGTATCAAAGAAGAAAACATTAATTCCCGGACCAAACAAACAAAATACTTCAGAATAACCAACTGACATTTCTAATACGGTTGACTGAATTGTTACCATAGGGATGGAAAACGGGGGCAACCAGCCCATTTGTAATGTAGAATGCCATGTGGGTGGGAAGGAGTCCCATCCGTATATTTAAGAATCCAGGAATCCTATTTTAGAGGGCTCCAACCAAATGGTTTGGAGTATTTAAATGTCTTAACTGAAGATAAGGGGTCATTCAATCGGTAACAAAAGTTTAAAGATATTATAGTTACCAAAACCCAGTGAGACTGTGAGAGGTTAAAAGTGCGCTTCTGTGGTTTCTGAATGTGAGTTACACAGTCTTCGCCTAAACCACGCACGGCGGCCTTTCAAAGGTTGTTTCAGTCAGAGGAGATGCTAGGATTGGTCTTAGGGAGGGAAGCAGACGAAGAGAGTGACCAGAGAATTCTAGGGTTTGAAGAAGAATTGCTCTGAAAGTTTTATGAGAAAGATCATGTTAGCTTGGAGAAATAATTGACCTATTTATAGCTGAATTCTCTTATCTCAGGTCGATGAAAATAAGGATTGCTTGCCGTGCGGAGCACTTCTCACGTATCTTCAGGAATAGATAGAGATAAACTAGATTGGGTTTATCTCATTATTACACCGCCTTTACTCTCTTTCTCGGTGAGAAATAGGTCGGGTATTTCTCACATGTGTCCCCCCATACCAAGACCCTAATTGATCCCCCCCCCCCCCCCCCACCCCCCATTTGTGTGAAGTTGAGTCGGCCTTTGTGATGATATGTTGAAAGAGAAAAATATTCTTTTTAGTCGAGTTGGCCAAGATAGAGAGATATTCTCTAATTTGTGAGAATGACTAGGATGAGTCACGTGAAAAGGCATAGAATGCCTCAAAAATCGTGTGTAGAGTGTGAGAGAATTTGAGGTTAAGCTCCCTCTCTTCATGGACGGTCACATATGTCACGTGGAGACTGTATTAAGAGAAGTTATCCACGTTTTTGGATAGACGTGTACAGTTCAAGCCCAATTTACTAGTCGTGAGTGTGTTTGAGACGCTTAGAAAGAGGCCTGAGGCCAAGATGAGGCTTGTGTACTTGCATAAGACTCTTCAGATGAGATGGACCAGCTCGGATGAGGCCACCAGAGATTTGGATGATGCAGGTGGGGCTATCTGAGATTTGTCCGATGCGTATAGAGTTATCTAAGATTTGGCTGATGCGTCTGGAGTTGTCTGATATTTGGCCGACGTGTCTGGAGCCGTCTGAGATTCGGCCGACGAGTCTAGAGCCGTCTGAGAGTTGGCTGGCGCGATACAGTCTGTTAGGGACTTGGCCAATGCTATGAAATCTCTCCAAAATCAGCTGGGACATGTTTGGGAGAGAAAAGAAGGCTTGCACGCCAGATGATGTCTCTGCGAGACTTCGACTCACTTGTCTATGACCAGCGTAACTTGCAGAGATGTGCTAGGAATCAATTGTGTCCGCATTTATGGGGCATACATGACCCGTGTATTTCAGAAGGATGTTCTAGGAGTCTGTCAAAAAGGCCTAGGGGTACAATAACCAGCGTATCTCGCGGGGATGTCCTGGGAATTATTATGAAGCCTCGGTAAGTCGAGTCAGAGCTTAGAGTAGAGATGACCAGTGTACCTCGCGATGATGTATTAAGAATCATTCCTTGATCTCAAATATGATGAGTCGTGCTTACAGGAGACATGTATGTCTCCGCTCTGGGTCATAAGTCCGTCCGGGAAGTTCTTACGCATCTACAGAGTCATCATGACCAACAGTATCTTGGGGGGATGTATACTAGGAATCATGACATCACAATCAGCTGCGTCTTGCGAAGACATGCCGAAATTGTGGCTGTTCTGGTTCATAAGTCTGTCGGGGACGTTTTACGCTCTACAGAACCTACGTGACAAGCAATATCTCGTCGAAGATGTGTTCTAGAAATCATGGCATCACGACCAATAGTGTCTCGCGGGGACATGTACTAGAAATCGTGGCTACGGGTGTCTTGAGAACCAAGGAATTAATCTCTCATGTGAGAGTTGAATTTTTCCCTATGATGAGGTTGTCAACGTATCAATAATAATTCTCTTATGCTACAAAATTCTATAAAGAAGTAGTGAGGCAATTCGAGTTCAATCCACAGGGAGGTGTGAGTTCTAAGTTGCAATTTAAGACAATTTGTTGTTGTTCAAAGACACAAACTTTTAAGATTGTAAAGATTGTAAATCAAATTATAAGATGGAATTAACTAGAGATTCATTCGCCACTACCAAATAAGATATTATTAATCATACAAGTTCTACTTCCAATTAATTTCGATTGTTAACAACTTTTGAGAAAAGTTATAAGTTCAACTAATCTTTAGACTCCAAAAATCACCACATAGAATAAGTTCTCTAGCGGATTCTAATCAAGTGAACCACCTAAAATAAGTTCTATAGGTGTAATTCAAACAATTGTATTAATATTTGTGAATCAAGTTACTCCTAGCCACATGTTCATAAGTTCGACATATTAACCTAGGGTTATCTTTTACACACTATTGCATATAAAATCCCTTTGCGACAAATAGCGCACCGCTACTTTTATAAAATCCCTTCTCAATACTAGCATTAAAGTTGCATACGAGTTACCTAATTGCGCACTTAGATACCAAGCAAACACCTCATGGTCATATAAACGGTAAAAGACAATCAATAAAAGATTTTTATCGGAAGAATAACTTGCATAAGATTGATCAATAAATCATGTTCGGAGTTTTGAAATCCTCCCCAATCAATAAATTTATTAGCTACTCATAGCTTTGTTCAAGCACAAATTTATATTCAAAATAATTTAGATTTCAAACCTAGAGAAAACTCGGAAGCAAACCACTGCAGGGGTACTCAGCAGCTTGCGAAAACAGGTCCAGGAACTGGTTCTATGCAGATTCTCTTTCAGGAATTTACACGAACAATCTGTAAGCACAAACTGGTGATCAAAAGGTCCTCTTTTCTCTGTTTCTGCGCCTCCTTATATAGCTTTCTTCTCCTCCAATATCGTGACCTAAAACAGCCCCAGCAATCCTTGTTCAATACGAACTCTGCCACCTACAAATCTCAGCCATACATCACACAAAACTGATGGCCGAGTTAGCACTTCTCTGGCTGTTTTCACGGCAACAAACTCCTTCCAAAATTGAGATGAATTTGCGCCCAAGTCTCCATATCCTGTGGCCTCTAGGTTTAGTCTCATCAGCGGCCAAACATTCACTGGACCCATGGCAACTAACCTCTGCCAAGTGACCCATCATACACATCCATCGATCCAAGAAAACTAACCATGACCATCACAGATTCGACCAATTTCATCCCTGGATTCGACTCAGCAAACAACCCTCATAGGCCATTGAACCATGGCTAGTACTGCACATAACTGGTGAATTTCTCCCATTCTTTCTCGCTGCAAATATCTCCACCTGAACCATCAAATCTCCTCCATTTTCTTTCCTGAACTAACCCATAACACCAGTATCAACACTTCAACTCGACTGGTTCAGCTCAAAAAAACACCAGAAACCCCATCACACAGCTCCATGACAACATCATACTCTCTTCTTCTTTCTCCAGCTCCAGGCTACAGATTACACAATTTAGTGATAACAGCAACATTACCATCTTCCTGCTTCTTGCAAATTTCTTCAGCCAACACCATTGTCTCCGCTCATCTTAACAACACCAATACACTCTCACCACGTTGGCTTCTTAATCATGTCCACCACCTGACCTTCACAGCCACGAAAATCCATTACAGACAACCCATTTCAGTTCCATTCCCCTGTCGAGAACAACCTCCAATCATTGTAACCCCTTCTGTAACAATCACAAGTCACAACTCCACTACAGTATCAGCACAATAGACATCAGCATCACTTCTTTGGGTTTCTCCAGCTGAGATGACAACCATGTCTCTTGTAACACTATCACCAACTCCATCCCTTAACTGTCTTGACAATGGAAATCTCTCTTCTTACCTGTTATAACTTCAAACTCCACAACAGCAACCATTGTGGTTATAGAACTAGGTAGAAACTGGTGGTTCGGCTTTTCTATCGAACAGTTAACAGGCAAACTGAAGACGGCTACATACAGGTGCACATTAATGGTTATACACCCATCTCTCCTCTGCACAATTGAAATCTGATGCAAACCCATCTCACAGATATCATTCAAACATTCATAATCTTCATATTCAGTCCCTAACAACAATGCCACTTCTCCCTTGTATTCTCAACTGAGATATTGTCTTGAAACTCCACATTGTGCTCCTCAATTCGAAACCCATAATTCCCACAGCTCCAGCTTCTTGATTTATCAAACTTCATCAAGATTTACATCAGTTTCTCAACTGAATTACACACCATCACGACATCTAGTTCTTCCCTGACCTTCTTGAATTCGTGTTCTTCTCACCTTGCAGACTTGTTGGTTCTGACCTGGTTAACCATCACAAGAACCATGGATCACCGGCGAACTAACCTACAGATTTGGTCGATGGCTGCAAACACGGCTGGGGTTTCTTCTCTGCTACTTTCATTTGGTTTCAAAGGAAACCTAAATTTCATTTCTTCACAGCAACACAAGGACTTGTAAATGGGTCCCTTTGCTGGTCTGTTTTCTAATGGGCCGTTGGACTTGGTTTACTTGCCAGAACTGGGAAGGTAGCTAGCTGCTCCTGCAAATGACAACTGAACTTCAGGGGCTGTCTTTGTTCTTCCTGTGCTTTGTATCCAAAAGCGCCAATGATTCCGAGCAACGCTTTAAACTGCCATTTTTCTTCATTTGTTGCCAAACCATGCCAAGTACCTGCTCAAATACTAAACAAGAGTAATATACAATGTTTTCAAGAGAAATAGCTAATAAAAGTGAAAGAAACCGATATTAGAATTAGGCGTTTTAGATGCCTATCAAATTCCCCCACACCTAAACTTTGCTAGTCCTCTAGCAAACAAAAAAAAAACAAAAAATACAACAACTCCGTGTCGTCGAGGCTACGGTTATTCTTAGCATAAATAACAAGACTTTAAATTCCTAGGTGTCCCTAGTGGACGAGTTATAGTCTCGTGAGGGCTTACGAGAGGTATACCCACAAAACCTACTCCGACTTCAAATCGTTCCAGCGTCCCAAGCATCCAAAGAGCTATGATGACATAGAGTTTCTGCATGCTAGTAATAAGAAGTTAGAAATACCAAAGAACATATTCTCATTCTTAATGTTGAGTGAGAAATAACCACACCATAATGAGAGAACGCGTGTTTGACAGCGATCAATAAGCATTTCGCCTCGACTTCTGCATCACCAATAAGGGTTTTATGATAATTGCACTCAAAATGACAGTTTTTTTATGCGTCTCACATATGTGCAGGTAGGAATGAAGAGAGAATCCTACACACGTTGAATGGTGGGAAGGAAACCTTCCGAATTATTTCTGGAGACTCCACATAATCGTGGAAAATAAAGATATTTTTTTGATGATCCCTAAGAATGGAAATCAACCATTTTTGTGAGGATGAGAGTACTTATCACCTTCACATCCGATCGGCAGTGACGAAAGCACCACTCTCACAGCATCCAATAGAAACGTCTTCCTCATCTTCTTGGTCTTCGTCTTCGGCTTCAACGATTGATGATAAACTCTTGAACTTCGATCCTTGAAAATTTGCAACTCTTTCTCTTAAAATCCTTATCGCTGGAAACTTCTTGACATATTTTTCCTCCCCCACGGCTTATTGAATAAACAAAAACTAAAAACAATAATAAAAATTTCTCTTGTCTCATTTTTTCTCCTTTTTCTTTTTCTATTTTTCGATTTTTTTTTTCATTTTTTTTCGGAGACAAGAGAAAATATAAAATACAAAGTGAAAATAAAATAAAATATTGAAATATGACCGTGGGAGAAGTACTTTACCGCTTGATTCTTCACAACTTGTATTGTCTTCGTATCATAAACTTCAATGACTCTCGCCTTTTGCTTTTCTTTGCTCTTGTAAATAAGTCTTCATACTTGGATAAAAAACTATTCTCATTGTATTGTAAGTCTTCAACATATATGTAAAAATATGCTCATTGTATGTTGCTTTACTTGAATATGAAATTTGCCCTTACTTGTATATATTGCTTGTAAACCTTAAATGTCTTCAACTTTCCTTATAGATTTTGATGTCACTCATTTGTTGATGATGTTGGTGTTTCTATGGATCTGTTGTTGTCGAGAGAATGGTGCTAACTGCAAATCAAACTACAAGAAGGTGGCTTTCATCTATAGACGTCACTCTCATGATTGACAAAATTAGCACTCAAGAGATCAAAAATAGTGCTGAAAATGGTGTGAAGTTGGGTAGCTCACCATTCTACCCGGAATTAACGTACGGTGACACACACTCAAAAGAAAGCTCTTTAGTCAGCTACAAAGAAATTTTTGGTCCAGTGCCTCGGTTGATACGAAAATAGGTAGTCTCCACTAATGATTGATCAACAACTCTAATAATGCATTTCCCTCTGCACCTCATTTGCATCATGATTAAATCCATTATTTAACACTCTAACAAGCAAGAAATCCGAACGTAGTTCTCTAACACTTCCAAGTTCAGTTATCTCGGTCAGAATCTCTATGTAAACATACCTAGAAGTATGCTAGTGACTCTAAAATCTCTACAAGTTGGAGGTTTTTTATGCAAAAATTTTGAAAAATTCTAAATGTAAAATATCCAAACACTCCCCCGCACTTAAACTTTACATTGTCCTCAATGTAACTGACTCGTCCTACGTAAAGTCAAGGTGGGAAATCTTAATATGATATGCAAAAGAAGAAAAAATTAAAAGAAAAAGATAGAAATACAAAACCTATGGGTTGCCTCCCATGCAGCGCTTGGTTTATAGTCGTCAGCCTGACTTTCACCTCCAATTACTCCTCCAGAGAGAGTGGATCACTCAATTCTATGACCTCTTGATTCTCCGTCACAAATTGCTCATAGTATGGTTTCACTCGATGGCCATTCACCTTGAAAATCTTTCCTGTTTTGGGACCAGAAAGCTCAACTGCACCATGAGAAAACACATTAGTAACAACAAATGGTCCAACCCATCGAGACCTAAGTTTACCGGGAAACAATTGAAGACGAGAATGAAATAAGAGAACTTTCTGCCCTATGACAAAACTTTTCCGCGAAATCATATTATCATGAAAAGCTTTAGTTTTCTCCTTGTAAATGCACGAACTTTCATATGCATCATTTCGGATTTCTTCTAACTCATTGAGTTGAAGCTTTCTTTGTTTTCCTGTGGCATCTAACTCCATGTTGCATATCTTGATGGCCCAAAAAGCTTTGTGTTCAAGTTCTTCGGGAAGATGACAAGGTTTTCCATAAATCAACCTAAACGGAGACATTCAAATGGGAGTTTTGTACGATGTCCGGTACGCCCATAAAGCATCATTGAGTCTAAAGCTCCAATCTTTCCTTGTAGTATTCACCGTCTTCTCTAGAATGGACTTAATATCCCGGTTGGAAATTGCAGCTTGTCCACTTGTTTGCGGATGATACGGAGTGCCAACTTTGTGAGTAACATTGTACTTCTTGAGAAGAGATTGGAAGGATCTTTGAAAATGGGAACCTCCATCGCTGATCACCACTCGAGGTGTTCCAAACCTTGAAAATATTTGTTCCTTCACAAACTCACAAACAACTTGAGAATCATTAGTCTTGGTGGCTCTAGCCTCCACCCATTTAGAAACATAATCAACAGCAAGAATAATATAAAGATTCCCATTCGAATTCACAAAAAGTCCCTTAAAATCGATACCCCAAACATCAAATATCTCTACGGGAAGAATTGGTGTTAGTGGCATTTGATTTCTAGCACCTAAATTGCCAGTTCGTTGACACCTATCACAAGCTTTACAAAACAAGTATGTATCCTTGAATAATGTGGGCCAATAGAAACCACTTCCTCAAGAACCTTGAGTGCCGTTCTCGTGGACCCAAAATGACCTCCACAAGCATATGAGTGACAAAAATTAAGAATATATTAAAATTCGGAGTCTAGGACGTACCTTTAGTATTATTTGGTCGGCACAATGTTTCCACAAATATGGTTCATCCCATGTATATTGCTTGGAGACTTTCTTGAGTTTCATTTTCTGAAAAGTAGACATAGTACTAGGTAGTTGTCCCGTCGCCAAGTAGTTCACAATATCAGCGTACCATGGAGTTTAGCTATCCACCGTAAAGAGTTGCTCATTCGGAAAACAATCACGCAAAGGAATTGCTTCTTCGGATTCAATCAATCGTCTCAAATGATCTGCGACGGTATTCTCACTTCCCTTCTTGTCCTTAATTTGGAGATGGAACTCTTGAAGAAGAAGTATGCACCTAATGATCCTTCGCTTAGCATCTTTCTTTGTTAGAAATTATCGAAGCGCAGCATGATCGAAGAAGAAAATCACTTGCGTACCCACCAAATAAGATCTAAACTTTTCAAGTGCAAACACTATGGCCAAGAGCTCCTTTTCAGTAGTTGAGTGGTTGATTTGTGCGCCATTAAGGGTTCTAAAGAATAATAAATGGCATATGGAACTTTACCATCTCGTTGTCCCAACACGGCTCCCACGGCATAGTCACTAGCATCACATATCAACTCAAAGGGCTTGCTCCAATCCGGTGGTTTGATGATCGGTGCGTAGTCAACAACTCTTTCAATGTGTCAAAAGCCTTCTTGCATTCCTTGTCACAATCAAAGGTCACATCTTTTTGCAAAAGTAGACACAAAGGCATTGCAATCTTGGAGAAATCCTTGATGAACCTCCTATAAAAACCTGCATGGCCAAGAAAAGAACGAACCTCCCTTATAGTTGTGGGGTATTGTAAGTTTCTAATCACATCTATCTTAGCTTTGTCTACTTCTAACCCCCTAGAGGATACAATGTGGCCTAGCAAAATACCATGATTCACCATAAAATGACACTTTTTCCAATTAAGCACAAGATTAGTTTCTACACATCTTTTAAGAATTAATGTAAGGTTATCTAAGAACTTGTCAAAAGAATCACCATACACACTAAAGTCATCCATAAACACTTCTATGATGCTTCCAACAAAATTTGAAAATATACTTACCATGCAACGTTGAAAAGTGCCAGGAGCATTACACAAACCGAATGGCATACGTCTATACGCAAAAGTGCCAAATGGACAAGTAAAAGTCGTCTTTTACTGATCTTCCAGAGCTATTACAATCTGATTATACCCTGAAAAACCATCAAGAAAACAGTAGTAAGAGTGTCCAGCCAATCTGTCAAGCATTTGATCAGTGAATGGTAAAGGAAAATGGTCTTTTCGGGTAGTAGAACTGAGCTTCCGGTAGTCAATACACACTCTCCAACCGGTCTGAATTCTAGTTGGAACCAAGTCGTTATCTTCGTTTTTCACCACCGTGACATCAGATTTCTTTGGAACGACTTGAACCGGACTTACCCATTTTCTATCGGATATGGGATAGATAACTCCTACATCCAACAACTTCAGGATTTCTTTCTTGACCACTTCCATCATCGGAGGGTTCAAATGAAGTTGAGATTCTCTTGTTGGTTTTGCCCCCTCCTCAAGAAGAATTCGGTGCATACACATGGAACGGATGATTCCCTTTAAATTGTCAATGGTCCACCCTATGGCAGACTTGTATTCTCTTAGCACACGAATAAGATTCTCTTCTTGCACCTTGGTGAGGCCTTTGGAAATAATCACCAGTAACTTTTCCTTACCACCTAAATAAACATACTTGAGGTGATCTGGAAGAGGTTTCAATTCAAGGATAGATGCCTGCAAAATGGACGGCAAGAGTTTCTCATTAGTACAAGGTAAGGAAATATAAGAAACATCATTTCTAGGTGAGAGTTCTTTTAAGGCGGCAAGAGAGAAAATAACTTCTTTAAGCTCATCACACATTTCTATGTCACTTTTCCTTTCATCATGCTTTGCACAATCTAAACTCTTCATTATAGCTTTCTCTAATGCATCATCACCGTCTAACTCAAACGTTTGTTGAGCTAAAGAATCAACCACATCCATTGAAAAACAGGAATGTACGTCACTCGGGTATCTCATAGCCTCAAAGATGTTGAAACTTATGGGTTCACCGTCAAATTCCATAGTTATGGTGCCTTTAAAGATATCAATTTTAGTTCTAGCAGTTCTCATAAAAAGTCTACCCAATAGCATCGGTGTAGACGAGGGTGAATCTTCGTCTCTCATATCTAGAACATAAAAATCTGCAGGAAAAATCAGCTCGTTAACCTGCACGAAAACATCTTCCACAACACCTTTTGGGTAAGTAGTTGACCTATCAGCAAGTTGAATGATAATACCGGTATCCTTAAGAGGACCAAGGTCTACCGATTCATATATTGAGGCAGGCATAACATTAATAGTTGCACCTAAGTCTAGCAAAGCATGATCAAACCTGGTTGTACCAATTGTACATGGTATAGTGAAACTACCGGGATCCTTCAACTTTGGTGGGAGTTTATTTTGAAGATACGCTGAAGCATTCTCACCCACATACATAACTTCATTACCGACCAGTTTGTGCTTGTTAGTGCACAATTCCTTCAAAAACTTTGCATAGCGAGGAACTTGCCTTATCGCCTCAAGGAGTGGGATGTTCACTTGGATATTCTTGAAGATCTTATAAATCTCTTTGTATAGTGTCTCCTTCTTGGACTTTGCAAACCTACTAGGAAAAGGAGGAGAAGTGACATTAGTAGAAACAAGAGGTTTAGAGTGAGAATTTGTTACCAGATTCAGCCTTGTTTGGGGTTGTTTCATCCTCTTGTTGCTCTAGAACAGATTCATGGTGCTCCGGTGATGGTGACGGTTTCTCCACTTGCTTCCCACTTCTTATCTCAATAGCATTGACATTTTCCTTATGGTTCAACGGTTGCAAATGAAGTTTTCCAGCTGCTTGTGCTTCCAATTTGCTCACTGTAGTAGCTAGTTGAGCCATTTGTGTTCGTATGTCCTTCATATCCATCTCTGTCTTTTGTTTATCTTGCGCCATTGTGCTGAGAATGAGATTCAACTTGTCATCTATACTCGTGCCTTGAGTTTCTTGACGTGGCTTTTGCAAGAATCGATACCCACCTTGTTGATTGAAAGGCGGATTGGAAACTGCAGCTTGCTTGTTGGCATAGCTGAAATTAGGATGATCACGCCAACCCGGATATATGTGCTGGAATACGGGTCATATCTTGGCCTTTGTGGATTTTGGTACATAGCATTTGCTTTCTCAACATCTTCGGTGTATGAAGGTATTACAGTCGCTGCTATTTGTTGCATTATCCTCTCCATGTTACCCTTACTATATTACAAATGTGAAGAATCACCAACTTCGTTCACTTTCCTTACCATTGGTTCACCCCTAGTGTAGAATTGTTGAGTGTTTGCAGCCATGTTCTCTATCAAGCTTGTAGCTTCAGCAATGTTCTTGTTGGTAAGTGCACTACCACTTGCGGCATCAATCAAATTTCGCTCATTAGAAAGCAACCCCTCGTAAAAGTATTGAATAATGAGTTGATCGCTGATTTGATGGTGTGGACATCTAGATAGAAGTTTCTTGTATCGCTCCCAATACTCATAAAGAGTCTCTCCGGATATTTTCCTAATACCACAAATCTCCTTGCGAATCACTGCAGCTTTTGATACCGGAAAATACTTCTCAAGGAACAATTTCTTCATCCCATTCCATGTGGTTATGCTTCCAGCGGGTAAGAAAAAGAACCATTCTCATGCACCATCTATAAGGGAGAAAGGAAACGCTGTCATCATAGCCATATCAGCGTCTGCAGTTGCTTGCTTCATACTAGTCACAACATGATGGAATTGTTGCAAGTGACGATTAGGATCTTCTCCCGCTAAACCTTTGAATTTTGGCATCAAGTGAATCAATTGCGGCTTCAACTCAATGGTTCCATTCAGTTGAATACATAAATGCTGATGATCAAGGTTTGGAGAAGTGAGCTCCTTGAGTGTTCTTAGAGCAGGTGGTCGATCTCCCATTGTGTTGTCTTCCTCTTTGTCCGAGTCCGAGAATTCACTTGGTGAAGAACTAGGAGGAAGTGGAGTATTCACTGCTCGAATCAAATCTTTGAGTAAAGTGCCCGAACGAAGACGTATACCAATTGGACTTGGTCTACCCTCTTTAAGCATTCACCAAAGATATAGTACCTGGAAATAGGATTATCAAAAATTGTATTAGTAATCTTAAAGTGAAACTAAAAGAAAAAGAATAGCTAAAAAGACAAATAACAACTTAATACTACCACTGCCTCCCCGGCAGCGGCGCCAATTTTCATGAGGTTGTCAACATATCAATAATAATTCTCTTATGCTACAAAATTCTATAAATAAGTAGTGAGGCAATTCAAGTTCAATCCACAGGGAGGTGTGAGTTTAGGTTACAATTTAAGACAATTTGTTGTTGTTGAAAGACACAAACTTTTAAGATTGTAAATCAAATTATAAGATGGAATTGACTAGAGATTTATTCGCCACTACCAAACAAGATATTATTAATCATACAAGTTCTACATCCAATTAATTTCGATTGTTAACAACTTTTAGACAAGTTATAAGTTCAACTAATCTTTAGACTCCAAAAATCACCACATAGAATAAGTTCACTAGAGGATTCTAATCAAATGAACCACCTAAAATAAGTTCTATAGGTGTAATTCAAACAATTGTATTAATATTTGTGAATCAAGTTGCTCTTAGCCACATGTTCATAAGTTCGACACATTAACCTAGGATTATCTTTTACATATATTGCATACAAAATCCCTTTGCGACAAATAGTGCACCGCTACTTTTGTACAGATTACTCCAACAATTACGGATTAAAGTTCTCAATACTAGCATTAAATTTGCATATGATTTACCTAATTGTGCACTTAGATACCAAGAAAACACCTTATGGTCATATAAACGGTAAAAGACAATCAACAAAAGATTTTAATCCGAAGAATAACTTGCATAAGATTGATCAATAAATCATGTTCGGAGTTTTGAAATCCTCCGTAATCAATAAATTTATTAGCTACTCATAGCTTTGTTTCAAGCACAAATTTATATTCAAAATAATTTAGATTTCAAACCTAGAGAAAACTCGAAAGCAAACCACTGCGGGGGTACTCAGCAGCTTGCGAAAACAGGTCCAGGAACTGGTTCTATGCAGATTCTCTTTCAGGAATTTACACGAACAATCTGTAAGCACAAACTGGTGATCAAAAGGTCCTATTTTCTCTGTTTCTGCGCCTCCTTATATAGCTTTCTTCTCCTCCAATATCGTGACCTAAAACAGCCCCAGCAATCCTTGTTCAATACGAACTCTGCCACCTACAAATCTCAGCCATACATCACACAAAATTGATGGCCGAGTTAGCACTTCTCTGGCTGTTTTCACGGCAACAAAATCCTTCCAAAATTGAGATGAATTTGCGCCCAAGTCTCCATATCCTGTGGCCTCTAGGTTTAGTCTCATCTGCGGCCAAACATTCACTGGACCCATGGCAACTAACCTCTTCCAAGTGACCCATCATACACATCCATCGATCCAAGAAAACTAACCATGACCATCACAGATTCGACCAATTTCATCCCTGGATTCGACTCAGCAAACAACCCTCATAGGCCATTGAACCATGGCTAGTACTGCACATAACTGGTGAATTTTTACCATTCTTTCTCGCTGCAAATATCTCCACCTGAACCATCAAATCTCCTCCATTTTCTCTCCTAAACTAACCCATAACACCAATATCAACACTTCAACTCGACGGGTTCAGCTCAAAGAACCACTATAAACCCCATCACATAGCTCCATGACAACATCATTCTCTCTTCCTCTTTCTCCAGCTACCAACTCTGGGCTACATATTACACAATTTAGTGATAACAGCAACATTACCATCTTCCCGCTTCTTGCAAATTTCTTCGTCCAACACCATTGTCTCCGCTCATCTTAACAGTACCAATACGCTCTCACCACGTTGGCTTCTTAATCATGTCCACCATCTGACCTTCACATCCACGGAAATCCATTGCAGACAACCCAGTTCAGTTCCATTCCCCTATCGAGAACAACCTCCAATCATTGTAACCCCTTCTGTAACAATCACAAGTCACAACTCCACTACAGTATCAGCACAATAGACATCAGCATCACTTTTTTGGGTTCTACAGCTGAGATGACAACCATGTCTCTTGTAATACTATCACCAACTCCACCCCTTAACTGTCTTGACAATGGAAATCTCTCTTCTTACCTGTTATAACTTCAAACTCCACAGCAGCAACCATTGTGGTCATAGAACTAGGTAGAAACTGGTGGTTCCGTTTTTCTATCGAACAGTTAACAGGCAAACTGAAGATGGCTACATACAGGTGCACATTAATGGTTATACATCCATCTCTCTTCTGCACAATTGAAATCTGATGCAAACCCGTCTCACGGATATCATTCAAACATTCATAATCTTCATGTTGGATATTTTCAACAAACCCTTGAATTGTCAGTTAGAAAACTGAACAGAAATCTCGTTTCACCAATGGACACATTGAAGGAAGAGACGCGCCTGTTCACTCTGAAAAGATGCCTGTAGAGATGAAAAGTAATCTCCAAAGGGTGTGATTTCCTCTTTAAGTAGGAGATTTGTTTTCATTCAAAAACACATCTCAACTCTCTCTGTTTTCTTTCTTACAAGGATCATCAGAAACAAAACCAGTGTGTTCTTGGTTGGATCAAGGTCGTGCAAGCTTTGAATCTTACAATGTTGTGGGGCTTCAAGTATCCTGACGGCGATATTCATTGACCTGTTTGTACTCGCCAATTCAATTGGGAAAGGGTCTAATAATTGTCGAAAAGAATCTTTCATTAGAGCCTTGAACCCTATTACAACATTCTTTTCTTCACCCTGTTTTACTGTCAATTTTCCAACAGTATTCGACAATTACTATCGACATGGAGGGTGAATCTTCAATGGCTGTTGTGCAATCACTACAAGTCATGAATCATACTTTTAATAGGTAAGAACGATTTGAAGGAGAGGGTTTTACTCGCTGGCAGGAAACTCTCAAATTCAATCTTATGTTTCTGAAACTTTGGTACATTCTGTAAGATGGGTTAGAGGCCATTCCTACTGCTACTGACAATGATAATGAGGAATTAAAGAAAGGGAGAAAGAAGCGTGAAGAAGATGATTTCATGTGCCGAGGTCATATTCTGAATGCTTTGGGGTTGAACGTTTACAATGCTCATCGTACTTATGGAACTGCGAAGGAACTATGGACTGCACTGGAGAACAAATACAAGATTTCTGAGGCCAGTAACAAGAAGTTCCTGATTTTCAACTTTATGGATTGGAAAATGGTTGACAGTAAGTCTATCATTGCCCAGGTCAATGATCTTTTGCTTATTGTTAATCATCTTAAAGATGCTGGTATTGATCTTGGAAGTTCATTCATTGTTGGGGTTATTATTTCTCGTCTCCCCCCTTCATGGAATAGTTACAAGAAGAAAATTAAGCGTGCTGAAACTGACTATGACTTAGAAGGCTTGCAACGTCATCTTCGCATTGAAGAGGATGCTCGTAAGCGTGGGATTAAGGATAGTCAGCAAACTAAAAATCATTCTAAGATTAATAATGTGCAAGAATCAAAAACTTCGAATTCTTTGAAAGTTCAGAATGATTCTCAGTTTAAGAAGCAAGATCCAAACAAGAATGGTAAGAAGAAGGGCCCTTGCTACTTCTGTAAGAAACCCGACCATATTTCTCATGACTGTCGTCAAAATAAGAAACAAATGAATAAGGAAGCAAATATGGTCGATGATTCTAAACTTATCATTGTTGTGCAAGAGGCCAATACTGTTGCAGATCATGGAAGTGGATGGTGGTACGATACTGGTGCAACCATTCATATCTGTAAAGACCGAAATATTTACAAGACATATGAGCCTGTTGTCGGAGAAGGTATGATTTCTGCAAATCATCTTCCTAGTAAAGTACATGGAAAAGGCACCGTTGAACTCAAGTTTACTTCTGGAAAGATTGTTACCCTTACCAATGTATTACATGTCCCGGACATATGTAAAAACCTTGTTTCTGGAGTCCTTGTTAACAAGGCAGGTTTCGAGGTTAAGTTTGGATCCGATAAGTTTGTACTATCCAAAAACGGAAAGTTTGTTGGACAAGGATACCCTTGTAACAGAATGGTTAAACTTAATTTAATGAATAATGGTTCTGCTTATATTGTTGACTCTATTGATTTATGACATGTTAGATTAGGACATGTGAATTATGGTTTTCATAGAAACATGAACAAATTAGGATTAATTTCCAATTGCAATTTTGATAATGTTTCTAAGTGTGAAATATGTGTGCAAGCAAAGATAACTAGGATATCCTTTAAGTCTGTTGTAAGAAATTCTTCCTTACTTGAATTAGTGCATAGTGATGTTGGTGATTTGAAAAGTCATGTTACTCGTGGTGGACACAAATATTATGTCACTTTTATTGAGGATAGTACTAGATATGCCTATACTTACTTGATGAAATCTAAGTATGAAGTCTTTAATAAATTTAGAATTTACAAAGCCGAAGTAGAAACACAATTAGAACAGAAAATTAAAGTGTTATTTTCTGATCATGGTGGTGAATATTATCCTGCTGAATTTACTGTATTTTGTCAAGAGCATGGTTTAATACATGAATTTACTGCACCTTATACACCTCAACAAAATGGTATTGCTGAAAGAAAGAATAGGACTTTGATTGACATGGTTAATGTTATGCTTATTAGTTCTGGTTTGCCTAATTCTTTGTGGGGTGAAGCCATGTTGTCTGCATGCTATATTTTGAATAGGGTACCTTTGAAAAAGAAAAATATTTCCCCTTATGAATTATGGTTTAAGAGAAAACCTAATTTGAAAAGACTAAAAGCATGGGGTTGTCTAGCGTATATTAGAAAACCTGAACCTAAAAGACCAAAGCTAGGAAATAGGGCCTATAAATGTGCTTTTTTTGGATACTCTCTTAATAGTATTACCTACAGATGTTTAATCCTTGACACTTTTGAGATTATAGAATCTGTAGATGTGGAATTTTTTGAAAGCATGACAAGAACAAGTTCTCTGACACTACCTACTGAAAACCCATTGTCACCAAGTCTAGAACCAATGGAGACTAATAACAATGATGAACCTTCCTGCTCTACACAAAACAACGATATTTCATTTCCTACTGAAGATATTGAACCTAGAAAAAGTAAGAGAGGAAGAATAGAGAAAAAACCTGACCCAGAATTCAAATATATTATCTTGTAGAGGGTGATAAGAATGAAATTATTAGCACTACCATGTATAATATGCATGATGAAGGTGATCCTAAAACCTATGTTGAGGCAATAAGCTCCAGAGATGCTAATTTCTGGAAAGAAGTTATCAATGATGAAAATCATTCCCATTTGACAAATCGAACTTGGAGATACCGTGATTTACCTCCTGGTGCTAAGGAAATAGGATGTAAATGGATATTCAAGAGAAAGTTGAATGCTGGTGGTACCATTGATAAATTTAAGGCCAGATTGGTTGCTAAGGGTTACAAACAACAACATGGTATTGATTACTTTGACACATATGCACCTGTTGCACGAATCACATCTATTCGTTGCTTGATTGAACTAGCTTCTATTCATAAGCTAGTTGTACATAAAATGGATGTCAAAACCGTTTTTCTAAATGGTGATTTAGAAGAAGAGATATATATGGAACAACCTAAAGGTTTCATATTGCCAGGCCAAGAGAAGAAAGTATGTAAACTAGTGAAATCTCTTTATGGCTTGAAGCAAGCTCCCATGCAATGGCATGATAAGTTCGACAAAATAGATTTGTTATATGGTTTTGTTGTGAATGATGCTGATAAATGTATCTATAGTAAACAAGATAAATCTGAGTGCGTGATTCTCTGTTTGTATGTTGATGACATGCTTATTTTTGGGTATGACTTGTCTATTGTGGAACAAACTAAGAAATTCCTTAGTTAAAACTTTGACATGAAAGATATAGGGGAGGCTGATGTGATATTAGGAATTAAAATCCTAAGAAACGGAGATGAATTGGTCTTAACCCAATCTCATTACATTGAGAAATTTCTCAAGAAATATGGTCATTTTGATGACAAACCAGCACCTATCCATCTAGATCCTAGTGTGAAGTTAATGAAGAACACTGATAGAGCTCATAAACAACTTGAGTATTCAAGTGTTGTTGGCAGTCTTATGTATGATATGCATTGCACAAGACCGGACATATCCCAAGCAGTGGGAGTGCTATGTCGTTTCTCAAGTAACCCTGGAATTGAACATTATAAAGAAATTTCAAGAGTGTTGGCTTACTTGAAGGGAACCATAAATTATGGTTTACACTTCCAGAGATATCCCGTTGTATTAGAAGGATACAGTGATCCGAATTGGAACAATGTAGAATCCAAATCCAAATCTAATAGTGGATGGATATTTACATTGGGAGGTTCTACTGTGTCTTGGAGTTCCAAGAAGCAGACCTGCATTTCTGATTCAACAATGTTGTCAGAATTGATTGCATTTACAGATGCATGTAAGGAGGCAAAATGGCTTAGAGATTTACTAGTAGAAATCCCATTATGGATGAAGCCAACTCCTTCTGTTATGATTAACTGTGACAATCAGGCTACGATCTATAAGGTCTCAAACAAGACTTATAATGGAAAGTCAAGACATGCTAGTCTTAGACATAAAATTGTCAGACAATTACTCAAAAGGGGAGTAGTTGCAGTAAACTATATTGAATCGAAAAAGAACTTGGCAGATCCTTTCACAAAGTGTCTACCAAAGGATGTGCATTCAATAAAGTGTAGGAGATGGGACTCAGGTCTGTGAAATAAGTTTGATCACCAATAACGGAAACCCAACTTATGTTATATTTTGAAAAAGATAAACTATGTTCAATGTGGTACTAACAAGTTATTGCAGTGGTTATGGTACACTAAAACTAAAATTTTCCATTGTCCTTCTAGTGTAGTGATTCTGCATGATCTTAGGGATGGATGAAAATCCTTAATAAGTCTAACTTTTATCACAAGGTGTCTCGCAGAAACACCTTTGAGACTTACCTATATGAGTATTTGGAAATCAGGACGTTTCCTATGAGAATAAGACCGTTCTCATAAAAAGACTCATGAATCCAGGAGAAAGCACAGGGCCATTAATGTGCGAGCTACGAAACACACTACTTCCTGAAATCAATATGTGTGGAGGTTCCGGCTTTATCACAAGGGGTACTTGGTTCAAGATTAAATTCACCATAGGACCTCGATAAAGCTTTGAATATCTTACACTAAGTGGAGGTTCAAACCCAAAAGGTACCTATCATTTATTTATTGGTTTCTACGATGATGCTTTGTCTCAACTTAGCTTGAATTACATTGGCTTGATCCCACTCGGGTACGTAGACATTCACTTAGGTGATGCAGCCACTCCAGTTTTAAAACTTTTTATTCCTTATTTTGGGTTTTTTGAAAATAAGGGGAGAATGTTGGATATTTTCAACAAACCCTTGAATTGTCAGTTAAAAACTGAACATAAATCTCGTTTCACCAGTGGACATATTGAAGGAAGAGACGCGCCTGTTCACTCTGAAAAGATGCCTGTAGAGATGAAGAGTCATCTCCAAAGGGTGTGATTTCCTCTTTAAATAGGAGACTTGTTTTTATTCAAAAACACATCTCAACTCTCTCTGTTTTCTTTCTTACAAGCATCATCAAAAACAAAACCAGTGTGTTCTTGGTTGGATCAAGGCCGTATAAGCTTTGAATCTAACACTGTTGTGGGGCTTCAATTATCCTGACGGCGATGTTCATTGACTGTTTGTGCTCGCCAATTCAATTGGCAAAGGGTCGAATAACTGTTGAAAATAATCTTTCATTAGAGTCTTGAACCTTATTACAACATTCTTTTCTTCACCCTGTTTTACTGTCAATTTTCCAACACTTCATATTCAATCCCTAACAACAATGCCACTTCTCCCTTGTATTCTTAGCTGAGATATTGGCTTGAAACTCCACATTGTGCTCCTCAATTCGAAACCCATAATTCCCACAGCTCCAGCTTCTTGATTTATCAAACTTCATCAACATTTACATCAGTTTCTCAATTGAATTCCACACCATCACGACATCCAGTTCTTCCCTGACCTTCTTGAATTTGTGTTCTTCTCACCTTGCAGACTTGTTGGTTCTGACCTGTTTAACCATCACAAGAACCATGGCTCACCGGAGAACTAACCTACAGATTTGGTCGATCGCTGCAAACACGGCTGGGGTTTCTTCTCTTCTACTTTCATTTGGTTTCAAAGGAAATCTAAATTTCATTTCTTCACAGCAACACAAGGACTTGTATATGGGTCCCTTTGCTGGTCTGTTTTCTTAATGGGGCGTTGGACTTGGTTTACCTGCCAGAACTGGGAAGCTAGCTAGCTGCTCTTGCAAATGGCAACTGAACTTCAGGGGCTGTCTTTGTTCTTCCTGTGCTATCCAAAAGCGCCAATGATTTCGAGAAACGCTTTAAACTGCCATTTTTCTTCATTTGTTGCCAAACCATGCCAAGTACCTGCTCAAATACTAAACAAGAGTAATATACAATCTTTTCAAGAGAAATAGCTAATAAAAGTGAAAGAAACCGATACTAGAATTAGGCGTTTTAGATGCCTATCATCCTATAGTCTTGAAATGACATTTTTTTCCCTTATCCAAATTTCACCATCTACAGATACCTTTTTAATGACTAACCTAAATCTAAATAAAAACCAAAACAAAATTCTAAATCTAACTAATCTAATTCTAATTCGTTTCTTATTCTTCATCTCTTTTCTCTTTCTTATTCTTCTCCACCGTGACGATGAAAAGATGTGATCGAATTATGAATTTGGAAATTGGTTTAAAAAACCCGCCTTTTTCCATCATAATGACTTCAATCACGTGAGAATCGAAAAACCTACCCCTTTTTTGTTGGTTTTGATTGCATAAATAGGTTAGATTTGATCAAATTAAGAATTTGAAAATTAATTTCAGAACAACATACGGTGGGGAAATCAACATTTCCCTACCGTAATTCAACTCTACAGTTTGGAAAATATGAACTCCCAACTGTAAACCAACTCTACGGTTTGAAAATTTTATATTTCCAAACCGTAGATGAAACTGTCAACCCAGTTCTACGGTTTGGAGTTCTTATATCCAAACTGTAGATTTATTTTACGGTTTGAAAAATTATACTTCCAAACCGTGGATAAAATTATCAGGTAAAAACCAACCCAATTTTTTCCATCGTAGGTGCTTAGTTCTCAACCATAGACGACCATGAATTTGTCTATGGTTTGAAATTCCCCATCGTATATTTAGTTTATGATTTGAAGTTCCCCACCGTTAGATGCTTAGTACGATTTGGTTTTCAAACCGTAGTTGATGCTTAATTATTACGATAATGATTATCATTTTTTATGATCATGATTATCTTTTTATTTTATTTGAAACGCTAAGGATAGATCAAATCATTAATCTAATTAGTTTAGTTAATAAAAATTTTTAACACTAATTAACTGAGGGGATTCTAGTCATTAAAAAAATGGTAGAATAAAGGATTTTGGAGATTGCTATTTCATGACCCAATTTTGTTATTTTGTGAGCCTTCAAAACCATTTGGTTGGAATCCCTGTAATAGACTTCTTATATAAAGATAATTTATTTTTTATTTAAAAAAAAAAAGCAATACGAAGCAGGCTACACTTTAATTACATTCTCCCTATACAGCGATACCTACGAAATAAAGTAACTACCAAAAATCCCTTTTGATAAGGTCCATAAAATGATTATCATATCCTTAATCTATTTTGAGGACACTAGTCTTCCTTTGTGTAAGCGCTTGTTTCGGTCTTTCCATATCTCATACACTATAACATATGCCAGCATGGGCCAAATGCCCTTAAGCTTCTTATTAAGGTTGTTAATTCCCAATGTTTCAAGCTTTAGCCTGACATAATTCGTATCAGGCTGTCTTAGGGGTAGGCAATCTAGGCCTTTACCTAGAACCCCAAATTGTTAGAGACCAAATTTTTTATTTTTTTCAATTAGTAATCAGTTTGAGATAGCTATAAGTGTAATTGAAGCTGCAATTTGTGAGGTTCCGGTTTGTAAGGTTTTCTAGCTTTGTCTATTGCAAACAGATTCCCACACCTTCATATTTTGATATAAAGGGAAATCAAATAGGCTTATCTGTTAGAGGCAGATTGGTATCAAAAGTCTCTACTTACGCTAAAGCAACTCTTAGGATATAAATGACGTCATCTAAGGGAATCAAGTGCATACAACCTTGCGAGGTTCAAGAGATGTAAGGAATGTAACTGCTCTGAATCGCTTGGAGGGTGGATTCGGTCTCAACTATATTCCAGTCCAAAGTCTGATAGTATGCTAGTGTCTATAGCGGCTTAATACAGTATGGTGTTCAATCTGGATGAGGTCCCAGGGTTTTTCTACTATTGTGGTTTCCTCTTTAATAAAATTTCATAATGCTCAATTGATATATCTTCCTTTCTCGGGATGTTTTTACAATTGGTTCAATAAGCAAGGTGATAGTCGAATAGGTTCAAAACTGGATAGGGTTTTGGTTGATATGGAATGGCCGAGTGGGTAGATCAATTTGTGAAATCTAAAGTTGAATTTCTTAATCCTGGTATTTCTGATCATTCACCTGGTATTGCTGTTATTTTTAAGAAAATGAAGCGTGAGCCTCCTCCTTTCATTTTTTTTTAATTTCATGACTGATAAACCTGATTTTATTGATTTCATGAGATATGCTTGATCTGGTAAAGTTAGAGGTAATCCAATGTTTTTTATCATTACTAAAAGGAAGAGGCATGCTTGGAAGAAGCTTCGTTTTAGGAACTTATATAAACAAGTTTTTGAGGCTATACGAAGGAATTACAACTTATCCAAGAACATGTGCAGACATCTCCTCTTTGTACTTAGCTTGCTAGAAAATAGCAAATGGCAGTGCAAAAGTTTGCTAAGGTGGCTAGGTATGAAGAGTCTGTGAAGCAGCAAAGATCTAAAGTTCAGTGGTTAAAGATTGGAGACTCTAAAACCTCCTTCTTTCATAACTCCTTAAAAAAGAGGAGATCTGGGAACAACATTTTGACTTTGACTTCTCAAGATGATATTATCTCGAATGACGATAATAATATTGCTTTGGATTGTATCAAGTTCTTTTCTGATTTTTATGATGAGATAGGACAAAAATCACTGATGGTCACCTTATTGAAATGCTCCAATTTTATAAGATGGTTAGTCAAAGTGATTGTGATAAGTTGGTTAAACATGTGACTAAATATGAGTTGTGAAATCCCTTTCCTCTATAAGTTCGCGTAAAGCTCATGGACCTGATGTTTTACCAGTCACTTCTTCAAATTTTGTTGGTCTATCATTGGGGATGACTTTATTGCTCTTATGTAGAATGTATTTGTTAAATCAAAGCTTTTGAGGGATGTTAATAACAATTTTTTAACTATGGTTGCAAAAAAGGATAACCCTAATAGTGTAATAGATTATTGTTGTAATGTGGTGAATAAATGTGTTTCTAAGATTATTGCTTTGAAAATGAATTCAGCTTTGAGGGATTTGATTGATCCTAATGAGTCTTTTTTTATTAGTGGTAGGTACTGTTAGATCATTGCTCGGTCGAACTCACGTGCGTTGCTATCTCAAGCATGTTTGTCAATGTTAGTGATCAAAACTATAAGTCTTGATTTCTAGCCTATTTAGATGTCTCGGACTAGGACATAGATTGTGTAGTTAAGCTTTAGCTTTCACGACGTTCATCATTTGAAGACGAAGAAATACTAAGGGGAGCTTGTGTAACTTCATCAACAAAAGGTATGTGAGATTTAAACTCATCTATCACTTGGAAAGTCTATTTCTACTATATCTCCTACATTGAGACATAAGTCGTGTTACGATATAGTTTTCTATTATACACATTTGAGATTTCGAGCTGAGTTTAACTCGCTTACATATTTCTCGGAATATGTGTTGGAAAGCTTTCGCTTCGGACAAGTTCATCTTACATTCGTGACGAAAGTCCGAATATGATCATTTGAAAATTGTCGAGTAACATCTTATATGGTTTGTGTGATACAATCATTTGGTGTAATCTTGGAATGTTTCATTATGATAATTTCAATAACTTGAAAATTGCTTTGATGCTAATAGTATGTGAAAACGACTATTTTCATCCTCTAAGAAAGTTTCAATGATTGAAATAAAGAGTTTAGAATCAAGTAACCATGTTTGGATATAAAGATAGTGTGTTAATCACATTAGTGTGCGAGTCCAAAATCGGGAGCCTGAAGTATGCGCACCCGTACGCGTACTGGCGGTTGTTGACGTCTGGGAAAGTATGCGTACCCGTACGCATACTGCTGGAAAGTTCACCTCCGTGAATTTCTGCTGGAGTTTGGAAGTGTAAGTAGTATGCGCACCCGTACGCGTACTGGATTTACCCAAACTTGGTCCGATTACTTAAGTATGCGTACCCGTTTGCATACTTGAGTGGGTTACTTTCTAAAATCGGTTGTGTACATGAACTTAAACATTTATATTATAAGGAATGCAACCTTTGCAAACAGTAGCTATAATGTTCATGAATTGATTCGACTGAATCAAACCGATTTTGTTTCAATTGTGTTCTTGTATACTTTTATGAAAATATAGCAATTGAACGGCTCTTTAACTAGTTTCATTTGAGTCATTTGAACTAGTTATGGTTAAGATGAATATGGTTGATATGAGAGTTAATCATATGGATAACTTCGGTTAACTATTGGTGAGTCAACATGGTGTGCACGTTTAGGTATGGTTCATAAACCTAAATGAGGGTACATTTCATTTGTGTGTAACAAGCTAAGTTTGATCCAACAGTTAAAAGATATTAGCTTGGTTGAATAAGGTTTTTGATCTAACGGTGAATAATGAATGCTTTGTTACCAAGGTAACTTAGATTGCAAACCCTGATTTTAAAAATATACAAAGGAGAACTCTAGCAACTGAGAAACCTAATCCCCACACCTCATGTTGGTCACTAGTTGCATAAGCTAGAGTCGATTCTCCTTCAACCTTAGGTTTTCCTAAACCTTGTAGGTTAACGACTTGAAATACTTCATTGGGATTGTGAAGCCAGACCCAACTATTTCTCTTGTAGTTGCGTGTTCTGATCTTGCCCGATTCTATCGTTTGAGTTCTATCTTCTCTAAGATTTTCTCGAGATTAATTTCTCCGATAGGCAAGATAAAACGTGATCACAAATATCTTCCTCTCATCGTTTGTGATTCCACAATATCTAGTTTCGCCCTCATACGATTTAGATTGTTGTGAGGTAATTGATAATACTAGGTTGTTCTTCGGGAATATAAGTCCAGTTTATCAATTGGTTCATGTTCACCTTGATTTATCAAAAGACGGAACAAAAAATCTTGGGTATTTCTGTGGGAGACAGATTTATTCAATCTATAGACTTTTCAATGTGAGATAGATTTGTTTATCAAGTTTTCGACTTTGGGTCGTAGCAACTCTTAGTTGTGAGTGAGATCAGCTAAGAGAATCAAGTGCGTAGTATCCTGCTGGTATCAGAGACTTATGGAGCGCAACTGTACCTTGAATCAGTGTGAGATTGATTAAGGTTCAACTAAATTCTAGTCCGAAGCTCATTGGTAGTAGACTAGTGTCTGTAGCGGCTTAATACAGTGTGGTGTTCAATTTGGACTAGGTCCTGGGGTTTTTCTGCATTTGCGGTTTCCTCGTTAACAAAATTCTGGTGTCTGTGTTATTTGTTTTCCGCATTATATTTTGTTATATAATTGAAATATCACAGGTAATGCGTTGAATCGATCAATTAGGAAATCCAACCTTTGGTTGTTGATTGATATTGATTGATCCTTGAACATTGGTCTTTGGTACCATTCAATTTTACTCCTCTTATATTCAATCAGGTTCGCAGATCTCTATTTGCTGGTTGCGGATTGAATTAAGAGTTAGAGATATAAAACTCTTTGATATACTTTTCTCTTGATTGAGTCTGGCTGTCTAGTTGATTCTCTAGAAAGTATATTGTAGTAAGTCCTATCATATTGCCAAACGAATTGTTGGGTGTGGTTGTTAGACCCCCGCATTTTCAATTGGTATCAGAGCAGGCAAACACATTAAAGACCTCATAAGTCTGTGTTTGCAGTGATCTGATATGGACAGAGGTGCTATCTCTAGAAATGTACCACCAGTCTTCGATGGCTCAAATTACTTATGGTGGAAATTTTCTATGCGTGCCTTTCTTCATGGGCGTGATTTTCAATCACGGGTTTATGTAGTTAATGGCTATGATGCTCTCATTGTTGCAGTCAGAAATGCAACCGTTCCAAAGAATATTGGTGCATATGACGCTGCTGAGATTCTTGCTGCAAAGCAAAATTCCGACGGTTTGAATGCTATCATACATGTCATTACCTCAGATCTTCAGCACCATGTGACTTGTGAACTCGGTCTAAAGATTCTTGGGATATCTTAGAAACCGTATCTGAAGGTAACACCAGTGAGAAGGAAGCTATGCTTCAAAACCTTAATTTCGATTGAGAAAACCTTCGTATGGAAGATGAAGATTCATTTGATGAGTTTAATCACAAAGTGTCTGAAATTTTTAATGCATTTGCATTGGGTAAGACGATACCTGAAAAGGACATTGTGATGAAAATTCTCAAATCGCTGCCATCTAGATACGATTCTAAGAAGCATGCCATCGTTGAGGGAAATAACCTTGATGTTCTCTCCATAAATACACTGGTTGGAAAGCTAAAGATCTTTGATCATGAGCATACATCCAAAATGGGAAAGGAGTAGCCTTTAAAGCACAAAAGAACACTAAATGACTTGACAAAAATAAAAGTGTTTGTTTCTCTGAGGATGATCTTTCTGAGGCTGATTCATCAGATGAAGATCTTGATAAGTCGGTCTCTTTGATCACAAGACAGTTCAGAGATCTTCTTTTGAAGAGAAGTAAACGGTTTTCCAGAGATAAACCCAGGTCATCAGTTAAACCTCACAACCGTGTTCCTCCTAAAAACAGGGATGTTGACGAGAATGATGACGAGGATATGACTCGGTGCTTTAAGTGTAAAGGTTTTGGTCATTTTGCAAATAAGTTTCATAACCGGAGGAAATACACTGGGAACAAAGGTCTTGCTGCAACTCTTGATGAAATGTCCGATCACTATGATTCCAATGAAGACGAAAAATCAAGTGTTCCACTTCTTTGTGAAAATATTGATTTTGATAATTGTAGCAATACATACATCAATCTTGATATTCTTTCAGAAGAAAACTCAACCAATCTGAAAGAAAAAATTGACCTTTCTGTTCGAAACTCTATGTCTGATTTTTCAGGTTCCACCATGTGTCTTGCAGCTTGCACATCCCTGGCGTCTGAATCATCATATGCTTTGACATGCTATTATTGTTCACTCAAGGGTCATGAACTTTCAAAGTATTTTAAGTACAAACACAAGATGAGATATGTCAACAAACTTCAAAGAAGAGCGAATCGACTAGCAAACAAGCTTAAACTCACTCAAAAAACTGCCGAGGTATGTAAGATTTTGTCTTCTTCGAAGAAGTTAGTTTCCAAAGATAAGATAAGACCACTAGAAAATAAAGTATGGTCTAAATGTTTTGATAGACATGGTTCTATAAATTCATTCCAAAAGGGATATGGTGGACAGATTGGTGTTCACCGCAGCACAACTTGATTGTGTTGTTTACTGTATCTTGTCTCATGAGCCTGTTCAAAAAAGACAAGATTGTGCACACCTCAGGCTTTAGAAAAAGTTTTTTTTTCTTATTTTCTTAGATTTTCTGTGTTTTGCAAAATTGGAATTCCCTGTCAATCAATAAAGAAGGGTTATTCTCGATAATTCTATTCTTTTTAGGGTGGTGAGTTGTGCGTGTACGAACCTGTTTAAAGGTTGCATAACCCTACATTACTTTTGCCTTCTCTGAAACTATTTCTACCCTAAGACTGCTTGTTGAGTATAAATTGTTATTTTCTCTCACAAACCCGTACTTTTATGGATACTTCAAGCATCATTTCTTCTGATGGAAAAGATGTTAATATGATTGTTAAAATAGATAATGGATCACGAACCGTGGAGGGTTCTCAAGGTACTTTAGGGTTTTACTATCTTAGAGCCTATTTATGTTCACTCGTGAATGTCATTGTCCTTTACCTTATCTGTCTTCAAAAGATACAGTCTCATGGCTCCTATAACTAAAGGTACCACAAAAAGAGATGATGTAGAAGAAGTCAATGTGTATCTGTGTGAAGGAATTATTTCCTTGAGGAAAAGATAGGTGAAGGATACGAATAATGATCCAGGTTCTTCCTCCAACTTCCTATTGTTTGTTTGTCATTCTGGTAATAACTTCAGGTCTATGGTGAAGGATTTCGTCGAAAAAAGAAATGATTCAAAATATCGAATTGTTTCATGTTTAGAAGAGATTACTCACTATGAAAAAATGTTGTCTCTATCAAAGAACACTTTGAGCGAACTGAAAAGAGAACTTAGTGAGTTAACTGATATTTCTGAAGATTTGGAGGAATTGAATGATCCTATTATCAATGGTTTTTTCAATAATGAGAAGGAATTCTCTATAGATGCCCTGAGAAAGCTCTACAATGACTAGGAAACTTCTTATGAGAATTTTTATTCTTGTTTTTGTTTAGAAGGATTACTAGGGTTTGGAATACCCATTATTGTGATTACACATAGCTAGTTCCAAAAGTTTTCATCTTCAATGTTTTTTGATTTATTTATTTAAATTCTAAGTTATTTGGAAGATGATTTTTGCAGTATTAATCTTTATGGTTTTATATATTGCAAATTGTTACGGGATATGTTGTTTACGTTCGTGAACCTTGACCGTCCCATACTTGTTCAAAATTTATCTCTATTATGTCGGCATGAAAGTACTGATAAAAGATAGAATGAATTTTTGACAATACAAAAGTTAAGCCTTTTATGTCATTAGAATTGAAGGAAGAAAGGATGAACTTTTGTTTACAATGATTAAGTCTATTATATGTCATTGTGCAAATAGTGATGAAAGATAGGATGAATTCTTGTTTATTCCGCAGTATTGATCTTCCCTGATCCACATCTTTGTGTATGTACTGTGTTGCTCCGTAAGTTTTCTTATGTCGAGCATGACCAATTGAATTTCATCATTTTTGTGGTTGATTCAATTGAGATTTTTGGATACAAATTCTTGTTTTCATGTGATTTGGTTATATCCAAAGAAGTCCTTCTTTTCTTGTAAAAGCAAGGTCGCCTTTGTTGTTCTTTCAGGAATGACATTTTATGGGGGAGAGTTCTTTTTGAACTTGTGATTAATCGCCATATCTTTGTGGGGAGTGCGGCTGTGGAATATTATAGGGGTTATCTTGTATCTTTATAAACTCCTTGATGAATGTGTTTAGCTTAGGCTTTATGATTGCATCTAAATTTGTTGGTATGTTGTTCTCTTTTGGTCATGAAGAATCTCTATGGAAATTTCATGAGGATCCCACTAGTTTTCGTACCTTTTCCAATTTATATTGTCAAAAAGGGGGAGAATTAACGTGTAGTTTCATACTAAAAATACATATGGTTTACGGATCATTATGTAAGGGGGAGTAATTTTCATATTGAGATGATGTATTGACTAAAGGGGAGTGATACATATCACCATAGTATTGTTGTCAAAGTTGTGATGCAATTGAACTTTGATGTTTTGTAATAATACTATGAAATTGTATAACAATGATCGAGAACACTTGTTTTCTCATTGTCGTCGCTACGGATCTTCAACAACTATGATGCTGAGTTGAACGCGTTTAGAATCATGAAGTATTTGGAAGTGACGAAGTTTTCGAGTCGTGTTGAAGATGCCAAGGAGATCAAGCATTTGGATGAGAAGTTACAAAGTTTTTATTTATTTCGTAATCCATATGTATTGATAGTTTTGTCACTAAAATTTACAAAGGGGGAGATTGTTAGAGAACTGCTCGGTCGAACTCGCATGCGTTGCTATCTCAAGCATGTTTATCAATGTTAGTGATCAAAACTATAATTCTTGATTTCTAGCTTATTTAGATGTCTCGGGCTAGGACATAGATTGTGTAGTTGAGCTTTAAATTTCACGACGCTCATCATTTGAAGACGAAGAACTACTAAGGGGAGCTTGTGGAACTTCATCAACAAAAGGTATGTGAGACTGAAACTCATCTATCATTTGGAAAGTCTATTTCTACTATATCTCCTACATTGAGACATAAGTCGTGTTACAATATAGTTTTCTATTATACACATTTGAGATTTCGAGCTAAGTTTAACTCGCTTACATATTTCTCGGAATATGTGTTGGCAAGCTTTCGCTTCGGCCAAGTTCATCTTACATTCATGACGAAAGTCCGAATATGATCATATGAAAATTGCCGAGTAACATCTTACATGGTTTGTGTGATACAATCATTTGGCGTAATCTTGGAATATTTCATTATGATAATTTCAATAACTTGAAAATTTCTTTGATGCTAATAGCATTGAGAAAACCACTATTGTCATCCTATAAGAAAGTTTCAATGATTGAAATAAAGAGTTTAGAATCAAGTAACCATGTTTGGATATAAACATAGTGTGTTAATCACATTAGTGTGCAAGTACAAAACCGGGAGCCTGAAGTATGCGTACCCGTATGCATACTGGCGGTTGCTGATGTCATGGCAAGTATGCATATCCGTATGCGTACTGGTGGAAAGTTCACCTCCGTGAATTTCTGCTGGAGTTTGGAAGTGTAAGTAGTATGCGCACACGTACGCGTACTGGGGTTACCCAAACTTGGTCCGGCATACTTAAGTATGCGTACCCGTTTGCATACTTGAGTGGGTTACTTTCTAAAATCGGTTGTGTACATGAACTTAAACATTTATATTATAAGGAATGAAACTTTTGCAAACCGTGGCTATAATGTTCATGAATTGGTTCGAGTGAATCAAATCGATTTTGCTTCAATTGTGTTCTTGTATACTTCTATGAGAATATCGAAATTGAACGGCTCTTTAACTAGTTTCATTTGAGTCATTTGAACTAGTTATGGTTAAGATGAATATGGTTGATATGAGAGTTAATCATATGGCTAACTTAGGTTAACTATTGATGAGTCAACATGGTGTACACGTTTTAGGTACGGTTCATAAACCTAAATGAGGGTACATTTGATTTGTGTGTAACAAGCTAAGTTCTCTAACGGTTAAAAGATATTAGCTTGGTTGAATCAGGTTTTTCATCTAACATTGAATAATGAATGTTTTGTTACCAAGGTAACTTAGATTGTAAACCTTGATTTGAAAACTATATAAAGGAGAACTCTAGCAACTGGGAAACCTAATCCCCACACCTCCTGTGTGTTACTAGTTGCATAAGCTAGAGTTGATTCTCCTTTAACCTTAGGTTTTCCTAAACCTTGTAGGTTAACTAATTGAAAGACTTCATTGGGATTGTGAATCCATACCCAACTATTTCTCTTGTAGTCGCGTGTTCTGATCTTGCATGATTCTATCGTTTGACTACTATATTCTATAAGATTTGCTCGAGATTAATTTCTCCGACAGGCAAGATAAAACGTGATCACAAACATCTTCGTCTCATCGTTTGTGATTCCACAATATCTAGTTTCTCCATCATACGATTTAGATTATTGTGAGCTGATTGATAATACTAGGATGTTCTTCGGGAATATAAGTCCGGTTTGTCAATTGGTTCCTGTTCACCTTGACTTATCAAAAGATGAGACAAAAACTCTTGGGTATTTTTGTGGGAGACAGATTTATTCAATCAGCTAAGGGAATCAAGTGCGTAGTATCTGGCTGGTTTCAGAGACGTAAGGAGCGCAACTGTACCTTGAATCAGTGTGAGATTGATTAAGGTTCAAGTAGAGTCCAGTCCGAAGTTCATTGGTCATAGGCTAGTGTCTGTAGCGGATTAATACAGTGTGATGTTCAATCCGGACTAGGTCCCGGGGCTCAGGGGCGGAGCCAGCCCATTGCAAAGGGTTGCACTTGCACCCCCTGCCCAGCTGGCTCCAAAGCCTATTTTATCCAAATTAGAATTTTTTTTTGTATATATAAGCCCATATTTGCTTTTTTCAACCCTAAAAAATGTTCTTGCTCCCCATAGCAAATTTTCGCACCCCCACCTAATAATTCTTGACTCCGCCCCTGCCGGGGCTTTTCTGTATTTGCGGTTTCCTCGTTAATAAAATTCTGGTGTTTGTATTATTTCTTTTCCGCATTAACACAGGTAGTTCGTTGAATCGATCAATTAGGAAATCCAACCTTTGGTTGTTGATTGAGATTGATTGATCCTTGAACATTGGTCTTTGGTACCGTTCAAGTTTACTCCTTTTATATTTAATCAGGCTCGCTGATCTCTATTTGCTGATTAGGGATTGAATTAAGAGTTAGAGATATAAAAATATTTGATATACTTTTCTCTACATTGAGTCTGACTGTCTAGTTAATTCTCTAGAAAGTATACTGGAGTAAGTCCTCTCAGATTTCCAAACGAATTGTTGGGTGTGGTTGTTATACCCCGCATTTTCAGGTACATCCAAGAAAACATTATGGTGGCTCGTGAAATAGTTAGGAATTATTATAGAGAATCTGGTACTCCTAGATGCACTTTAAAGTAGATATAAAGCTTATGATACAGTGAGTTGGCAAGCCGTTTTTATTACTTTACAAAAGATGGGATTTCCTGAGAGTTTTGTAACTTGAGTTAAGATTTGTATCACCACTCCTAAATATTATTTTCTTATTTGGGTCACCTTATGGGTATTTTGGAGCAAATAGAGGATTGAGACAGGAATGCCCCTTATTTGTTTGTTACTAGGGTTTAACCCGTGCTATAAAGGCACGAGCATGGATTTTACACCTTTAGTTTACTAATTGGATTTTCTTCATCTAATAGTTGGATTATTATATCAATAAAAAACAGAAATTACGTTGTTATTTCATTTTGGCATATCAAAACAAACAACCCTTTTTTCATCTGAAGTCCTAATATGCAGTTAGTTAGCAGCATAAAGGAAATGACGACGTCCCATAGGTTGATGGCACTTTTATAGGAGGAGACGGTTCCCATATATTGGATGTCAATTTCGTCTGTGACTTTTATCCTAGAGATCCAACCGAGACTATCCACCTTCTCCCCCAACCACTTGTCTTCTCCCCATACACATTAAATGAAAACATATTGCATATATACCATGATACCACAACATCTACCACCAACAAGTACTTCAACACATTGCAACACCACCAAGAACTACATTTGGGCACCATCACTGGCCTGAATTTAATAAAATTAATATTAAATCAAAAGAAAAACCAAAATCAGAGATTATTTACAGGTTACAAATCCATAGTAATATTTACGACCCCACTAATAGTGTCCTAAGCACCAGAAGCAACACTAATGGAAGCAAAAATAAAAAAAATTGAAGCATTGGTTTGAATAGATGGGGGAACAAATTTAAATTGCATTATCAACTCAAAACAAACTCAATAAAATTCTATCTGCAATTATGGTCGAACTTACGATATCCAAGACCAACCCACCCTATATTGAATCATATTTCTTTTGCTGTCTACTTTGAGAAGAGACGGGTTAATCCTTTGACACTTGTGGATTACGAAGAGTAAGCAGACTTTGTGATGTCTATTATTTTCTCCAAGTTTCTCGGACGTACAGTAGTATTAAGTGAAAGATACGACGTTTGCGTATGTGAAAAATGTAATGTAATGGTTCAAATTTTTGCAAGGATTCCTCTAAAGACGTGAAAAAAAATTGTGGTTAGGGTAATCTATACGAATATGTCATATAACCTGATATAAGGCATCTCTTAGTCTTAGAACTTAAACCTCTAGGAATAATTTCTTTGTTTACGTTGATTCTTTTTCTCTTGTGTTTTCTTTCGAATTTCATCGTTCTTTGTACCCTAATATTTTATATTAGAAATGGGCTTACTTGGGCCTAATCCTAGTTAGCAATTCGGGATTCGGCAAACGTGCGGAACGACAAACGTACGAGTATTATACGGTTTTGTAAAATTCAGATTCCAAAATTCGGTCAACGGGACGTGATTCGTCATTAATTCGGAACGGCATACGTACGTGTATAATTCGATTTATAAATGTGAGTTCGGCTCTGAAAATTCGGTATCTATATATAACAAATAATTTGTATTTATAAGGTCATAGACCAATTTTTATGCATATGTGTGAGTTATTTAAGGAAAAAATAAACTCAATATGATGATATTAATAATATATACAACATTAGTTATCCAAGAGGACGTCGTATGGTGGTTTAGATGCTTGGTTAGTGAGTTTGAGATCTCTCTCACCTTCACCTTCAAATCTCTTCAGTCGTTTTTGTTTCATAAAAATTACAACACGTCTAATATTCGGTCGTGTATGTTCGGGAGGCAGTAAAGCCCAAAAAGTGGAGTCTTTGAAAAGTAAAAGCTAAAGAATTTATGGCGAATTAAGCGGACGTATCATTCGGGATACGTAAAATTCGTGAACGATTCGCGAATAATCCGGGAATGCCACATAATACGCGACTTGGGTTCGGAGTTGCAAACGTACGCGAATAAGACGGTAAAATTCGTGATACGGAAAAATTCGCGAATGATTCGCGAACTTACTAACTAGGGGCTTAATATGCTCCTCTTATTAGTCAAGTATGGCTCACTAGGCCTCAAAAGCACTATACATAGAAGTCCATGTGCAAAGATCCAAGTCAAGGCAAGGATGGCCCATGGTATTAGTGCCACATCAGCATACCATGTTAACATTGGACTTCCACGACAGCGTGCCACGTTAGATGACACGTCAACATGGACATGCCACATCAGCATAAATGGGTGCCACGTGAGTAATGAGGTGTCGTGTCAACGCCACATTAGCTACGTCAGCATGACAGTCATCAATGTGGGTTACAAGTCATCGACGATGACCAATCGGTGACTGCCACATCAATAGACGGTCCAGTCAGCGTGTTAAGTCAGCAGTTCTCTTCTGTTACCGTCAGCGAATACCGTTAGCATTTAATGCTGTTATAGTAAAGCGAATATGGACCGTTGATTCCTAACCCCGTCGAGCAGCCGTTACCATCACCATCAACGACGTCAGTATGACATCATCAGCTAGCGTCACGATGATGTCACCCACCTATCATCTTCGCCGGCGTTGTATCTTCTCCGGCGACGGTGCTGCCCGACGGCCTTGTCTGGCGGTGGCCGTTTCCATCCGGCAACAATTGGTTATGATTCTATACTTCGCGGCGCAACAAGTTAGCCTACTTCCAGGATATTTCCACCCCGCACGTTATAACTGTAGGATATTTACGCCCGGCGAGTTGAGCTGTCTCATCGAGTCACAGCCGAGTTGAGCCGTTGACTCATTGATTTTTCAGCCCATCCTCATTTGGCTTGATGATGTTTCCGCCCCACTATGTGGGCTTAGCCTATAACATTTATTTTTGGGCCTCGGTTATATGCGATTCATAACTTGGTTAATTCCATAATCCTAGAGGAAGTTTCTGGTAATATCTAGAAGGATTGTTCGCCAAGTCACATAAGGAATATTCTGGAATGTTCCATGAGGCTTGGAGGGAAAGTTATGCTTATCTCGAAATTAGGGTCAAACCTTAATTTGCAACATATAAACAGATGGTTTTACAACCCTGAAAGGTACACAATCTTCTCTACCAAACTCCTCTGAAAAACTCTAGTTAAAGTAAGCATCAAAGGGTTTTTTGCAGGTACCCTCCCAACACTGTTCACGTGGACAGAAAGGCAGCAGATCGATCATCAACCTAATCATCATCAGATTCGTGTTTGAGGTAGAAATATTTTACCATCCAAACATTGGCGCCGCTCCAAGGGGATTCGAGAAAAGAGATCGTGTTTTTCCAGGATCGAGATTATGGAAAAGGTAAAGCTAACTGCACGAAGGATCGATTCTGCTAGCAATCCGCAACGCACAGTTACTGAACCAAACAAGGTTCAATCAGCGCCCTCTATCCCTACTGGAAACATAAGAAATCGAGATCGAGTTCGTGAAAGAGCCCCAGATCCGAATAATCGGAGAAGCGAAAAACGATCGATGGTCGAAGACGAAGAGATGGATGTTGACCTCATACCAGATGGAGGAAATCCACAAGTTCGAGTAAACAGGGAGCTGGTGTTCGGCAGCCCGTCAAGGAGGAATGACGATGGGATTGATATGAGAGATGGACGAACTGCAACTCCAAGTACAGAGGAAGATCTGTTGCGTCAGCAGTTGCATGAGGCGGAGAAAGAGAACGCTCTCCCGAGACTAGAACATGTGAGCCAGTCTCGATCAAGGACTGTTGATCTGAACCGTCAAGATCGATTGAAAATTTTTGATCGTAACAGGAAGGGTCGATCTGTGTGGGAACGCCTCGGAAACCGGGTTAACCCGCGTGCTGCTGACCAATCCATATAGGTGATCGATCTGGATGAACCAGAGAAAACTCCTTCAAGAAACCACCAGGTGGTCATTGGAGATCTACCTAGACGAAGGCGTGTACGAGACTAGCGAGAAGATGCACGTGCACAACCAGCTGCAACTCAGCAAAGTACATCCAGAACATCCAGAACCATCACCGTCTCGAAACGTCGCAGGAACGACGAAGACGAGATCCGAGATCGATACGAGGAGAGAGAATTTACGCAGGATTTTTATGCTCGTTCGGAGCAAGACATGAGCAGAAATGGATCTACTGGTTCTCAAAGAAGAAGAAGAATATCCAGAATTGAGGTTCCAGATGAAAGGGAGCATGAGCAAGAAGACAGTTCCTCTGATGGCGATGTAAACGCAATAACAAATCCTCGTCTTTGCAAGATGATCGAGAAAGTGATGTCAAAAAAGCGCTCCAGAGAGGAAAAGATGGACAAGATGCACCAAGCCACAAGAGCTCCCTTCAAACTGAATATCATAAAATTCTGGCCGCCAATGAATTTCCAAGTTCCCAAACTGCCGAAATTCGATGAGAAAACAGATGATCCAGATCAGCATGTTTTACATTATGAAACTTCCATGACTCTGTGGCAGCACAGGGATGAGTTGATGTGCAATATGTTTCCGCAATCAATGACTGGCGGAGCAATTACGTGGTTCAATCAGCTCTGGGCACGGCCAATCTTACCATAAGCTGGTTGACAAGTTCATCTCTAACTACAAATTACGTGATCAGAAGGGATGCCACTCATTGTTCCTACTGGTGGTATTCGGAAAGAGGAAAGCACTAGAAAATTTACTCGACACTTCAAGCAAGAGTTGGCCGATGTCGATGGAGCCAACGATCTAGTCGCCATCGAGGCTTACAAACAGGCATACCAATATGATCCAAGAGGTGTATACGGTTCCTTGGTCAAGAGACCGCCAAAGACTCTGGAAGAACTGTATGATCGAGCAGAAGAATACGCTCGAGTTGAGGATTATTCAAAAGCTCGAGAGATAAGAGAAGTTAACAGATCATCCAACCATCCAAATGATGGGAAGAAACACAAGTCGAAAAACCGTTCGAGTGGACAGCACAACGATCAGGGTGAAGTTCGAGAGAAAAGCCACGGGAACAAATGGAAACCGGATATCAGAAATATCATGATATGAAGTTGACACCATTGAACATACGGCTTACTGATCTGTATGAGAAAATAAGAAAGGATTTGAGCCCCCCACGGCCTTTGCCAGTGGATACACGTGATAAACGTGATAAGAGAAAATACTACAATTATCATAAATATCATGGTCACAAGACTGAGAATTGTCGCTCTTTACATATCGAAGTCCAGCGAATGATAGATGTTGGAAAGCTACACGCCACGATCAAATACTGCAATTAGGAAAAGGTTCGGGGCAATTTGGCACAACACATGTGATTAATGTCAGTCACGCCACGATCCATTCAATGACCAGACGGGCATCAGAAGATGAGACCAGGAGAAATCTCAGGAAGTTAAAGGAATGGTACGTGACAAATTACATCGATTTTGTCACTGGAAATGGAGAAGAAATTCTGGAGCTTGGTTGCACAAAGATCGAGTTCTCTGAAGCAGACATGAGAGGTGTATATGCCCCCCCCCCCCCCACAACGATGCTATCGTTATAACAACTTGGATTGGGATGTTCCGCGTACATCGTATTCTAGTAGATACGGGAAGCTCAGTGAGTGTGTTATTTTCAGGAGCCTATTCCTCCATGTATCTCTCACACGAACTGATCGAAGAGAATGAAAATCCAATTATTGGCTTCAGTGGCGAAGTTACAAAAGCAATTGGGAAAGTAAATATGCCTATAACAGTAGCTGACAAGTCCGTTCTGGGAAATTTCTTGTTGCTGGATTGTCGAGCTCCCTATAATGCGATTGTGGGACGAGACTGGCTGCATGCGATCGGTGCAGTCACATCCTTGCATCATCAATGCCTAAAGTTTATTACTCCTGAAGGGGTCGTGAAGGTTAGGAGCGACCAGATGGCAGCTCACAAGTGTCACGAGAACGCCATGGATGAATACCAGAAATCAGAAGTCAGCGGGAACCATATCCTGCGAGCCGAGAAAAAATAGCAATTACAGAGCCCTCTTCCTCCAGAATCATATAAGGGAGAGGATGCGATGGAACCCCCAACAGTCGAGAAACTTATCGAGGTCCAGATTGGGGATGTGAAGCATAAAACCACGTTCGTAGGGGCAGATCTACTAGCGCAAGAACGTGATGGTCTCATTACATTATTAAGGGCAAACGTTGACGTTTTCGCTTGGAGTTTTGCTGAAATGCCTGGGATAGATCCAAGCGTAGCCTGTCACATGCTAAATATCGATGATAAGTTCCATCCAGTTCGTCAGAAACTTAAGAATATGGCACAAAGCAAAAAATATGGAGTTGCTGCAGAAGTCGGGAAGCTGTTGGAAGAAGGCTTTATTCGACCAGTACAGTATCCTCGCTGGCTGTCTAATATCGTGCCCATTCCAAAGAAGAATGGTAAATTCATGTTTATATCTTTATTGATTTAAATAAAGCATATCCAAGCGATCCGTACCCACTTCCACGGATAAGAGATTTAGTGGATGCGACCTCAGGGTACGGGAGATTGTCATTCATGGATGGTTTTTCGGGGTATAACCAGATACCTTTGTTTGAAGAAGATCAAGAGCATACTGCCTTTGCGACTGACAGGCGAGTTAACTGCTATACTGTGATGTCGTTTGAGCTAAAAAATGCAGGAGCGACCTACCAACATCTGGTAGATGAAATGTTCAAAGATATGATTGGGAAGACGATTGAGGTATATATAGACGATATGGTAGTGAAATCTGAGCAAAAGGAGTCCAATTTTCTCGATCTATAGAAGACGTTCGATATGTTGAGGCGATATCGTATGAAACTCAATCCTGCAAAATGTTGATTCGGGCTATCCTCGGGAAAGTTCTTTGGATACTTGATGACGCACAGAGGAATCGAGGCGAATCCGGAGCAAATCAGAGCCATCATAGATATTTCATCCCCAAGAACGAAGAAGGAGGTCCAGAAGCTAGCAGGGAGATTAGCAGCTTTAAGTCGTTTCATTTCGCGCTTGTCAGATTGATTCAAGCCATTATTTGACGTTTTGAGGAAGGCAGTAAACTTTGGTTGGACGGAAGAGTGAGAAAGAGCATTCGATGAAATCAAACTATATTTATCTACTCCCTCAATATTGGTGAGTCCAAAAACTGGGCAACCTGTCGGAGTTTATCTGGATGCAACAGAGAACGCTGTAAATGCAGTATTATTTGTTACTGAAGAACATGAAAAACCTGTTTACTTCGTCAGTAAATCTCTGACAGGGGCGGAGACACGGTATAAAAAGATTGAAAAATAGCACTTGCACTTTTGCATGCATCACGTCGCCTCAAGCGTATTTCCAGGGAAGACAGATCGTAGTCTACTCTGAATATCCGCTGAAGAGAATTCTGAAGCGTGCTAATGATTCCAGCCGACTAGCAATATGGTCAAATTTTCTGGGGGAGTATGAAATCTAGTACGAAACCAGATCTGCAGAGAAAGGGACACGCATTGGATATACTGTTAGCAGATTTCCCTATGGACGACATAAAAACAGTTACCGAAGAAGAAAAGTTGTTGAACAAACCCGAAGAATCAACCAATAATTAGACTGGGAGAGAGTCCACTATGGAAGTTGATACACCTGAGCCACTGTGGACTGTATTTACTGATATATCATCAAATGTTGGTGGAGCTGGTGTTGGTTGTGTCATCCTTACTCCCGAAGGTTCAAGGATCGAGAAATCAACTAGATTGGGATTTCTCGCATCAAACAATGAAGCTGAATATGAAGCAGCAATTGCCGGTTTAAAAGCAACCAAAAAATTAGATGCGAAGGATGTGAAGCTGGTCACTGATTCTATGCTAGTAGTCAATCAGTTTTTGGGCACCTACAAAGCCAAAGACAAGAGAATGGCCTTATACTTGGATTGCATGAGAAAGCTGGTAAACGAGTTCGACCAGTTCTCTATTGGGCAGCAACCCCGACTGGAAAACATTCACGCGGACGCTTTATCATATCTGTCTTCCGCAGTCGATACTGACACCACTCGTTTCGTGATAGTGGATTTCCAAGAGTTGCCTAGCATCTCCGACAGCCACTTTGTCCTGTCTCTCGAACACGCTAGTGGGTGCGAGAGGGTATCTACATCATCACATGAAGATATCAGCAACATTGAGAGCAATATGGATGTTTACAGTTCAGTGATAGACAATTCAAGCAATCCTGCTGAAAATGCTTCAGACTGGCGTCAACCATATATTCAGTATTTGACAACCAGTGAACTCCCAGAAGATGAGCATCTCGCTTCAAAAGTGAAGGAGAATGCATTGAGATATTCAATGATTGAGGGACAGTTATACCGCAAACCTGTAGCTTTGGAGCCATTTTGCGATGTGTATCAGCCGAGGAAGGACAACAGATATTGGCAGAGGCTCATGATGGAATATGTGGCAACTATTCTGGAGGGCGAAGTCTCGCGCACATGATACTTACCCATGGGATACATGCAGAAAGATGCTAAAGAGTACGTGCAGAAGTGTGTGTCGTGCCAAGAGCATGCTCCAATTCGCTAAATGGGGACTAGACGTCGTCGGACCACTCCCCAAAGCTCCTGGAGGAGTGAAATTCGTTTTGGCTGCTATTGATTATTTTACCAAATGGATCGAGGCAGTGGCTCTGGTACATGTTACCAGACATGATATAAAAAGGTTCATATGGGAGAACATCGTCTGCAGATTCGGAATCCCACACGAGTTAGTGTCAGACAATGGAAAGAAGTTCAAATCTGGAGTGATCGAAGAATTCTGCGAGAACCTGAGCACTCGCCACAACTTCTCTGCTCCGTATTATGCTCAGAGCAATGGGCAGACAGAATCGACGAATCGTGTTATTATGGAAAACCTCAAGAAAAGGTTGGAGAAGGCAAAGGGTAAATGGACGGAAGAGTTCCCTGGAGTCTTATGGTCTTATCGAACGACCCCAAAAAGATCCACTGGATTTTTCCCATTCACACTGACTTATGGGACAGAAGCATTCATACCCACTGAGGTACACCTGAAGACTACCAAAACCCATGCCTGTCAAATCTGGAAAGAATGACAACATAATGGCTTTAGATAGAGAGCTGCTGGAAGAACAAAGAGAAACAACCTTGCAGCAGTTGGCCCGATACCAACAGGAAATAAAGCCGAGCTATGATCGTAAAGTCAGAGAAAGATTATTCAAACAAGGGGAATATGTCTTGAAGAAAACTCGAGCAGCCACGATGGAACCAAACTGTGGAAAGCTCGGAGCAAATTGGGAAGGTCCGTACATAGTAGATAGGCCCACATCTTGTGGCTCATAATACTTAACGAACCTCGATGGAATTCAAGATTCAAAACCATGGAAGTCGTGGAATGCGTTCCACTTGAAGAAGTTTTATCATTAGATACATTCACATAGAAGTAGTTTCGTTCAAATCCTGCCGTGCTGCACTCTTTTTCCTTTATGATGGTTTTATCCCACTGGATTTTCCACACAAAGGTTTTAATGAGGCAGCTGTTGTCGGGCAGTAGGTACTTATCTTGTTATTCAGAAGTTTAATTCAACATTATTTTGCTACTCCACACTCTATCAAGATTGTTCGTTGTTTAATTTTAAGCTACTGCAGATGGTTCGAATCCGCAGTCAGTCCCAAATGGAAAAGTAGTGCAGTTCGAGCCTGTTGTCAACAACATTTCCAATACCTAGCAGATAGGGTAAATGCACAGTTCGAACATTTTTATCCTATTCCAAACGTATCCCGATCATATGGGACATTAACAAATGTGGCGTACGTTTCTCCTGTCAGACATGGGAAAATGTACATCTCTATTCTGACCGCATCTTCAATAGTGAGATTGCCCCCTAGGCGAATTCAAGATAGCAGAAAAACTCATTCTCATTCCATGCGCGAGCAAAATGCAGCAAGGAAGTGCACCCTTGCGCGGGCATTGATAAGCATGACACAATTACATATTGGGGGCGAGTTATATATCACCTCAATCAACTGGGGGCGAGATATATAACACCTCGGCTCACATACATAACAATACCTGGGGGCCAGTTGCATAACCCTCCATAACGCGTTTGGGGACGAGTTATGCGATACTCCAAAATAATGGGGAACCCTAACTTCTTAACCCATAACAAGTTATGGATCAAGAGGGGGCGATGTTTGTATCCTAATATTTTACACTAGAAATGGGCTTACTTGGGCCTAATATGCTCCTCTTGTTAGTCAAGTATGGCTCACTAGGCCTCACAAGCACTATATATAGAAGCCCATGTACGAAGATCCAAGTCAAGGAAAGGAGGGCCCATGGCATTAGAGCCACATCAGCATACCATGTTAACATTGGATTTCCGCAACACCTTGCCACGTTAGATGACACATCATCATGGACCTGCCACGTCAGCAATGAGGTGTCGTGTCAACGCCGCAGTAGCCATGTCAGCATGACACGTCAGCAATGTGGGTTACACGTCAGCGACGATGACCAATCGGTGACTTCCACGTCAACATACGGTCCAGTCAGCGTGTTAAGTCAGCAGTTCTCTTCTGTATAGAATATTCTGTTACCGTTAGCATTTAACGCCATTATAGTAAAGCGAATCTGGACCGTTGATTCCCAACACCGTCGAGCAGCCGTTACCGTCACCATCAACGACGTCAGCATGACATCATCAGCTAGCGTCACGATGACGTCACCCACTTGTCGTCTTCGCCGGCGCTGTATCTTCTCCGGCGACGGCGCAGCCCGACATCCATGTCTGGCGGCCTTACCCGGCGGTCGCCATTTCCGTCCGGCAACAGTTGGTTATGATTCTATACTTCGCGGCACAACAAGTTAGCATACTTCCAGGATATTTCCATCCCGCACGTTATAGCTGGAGGATATTTACGCCCGTCCGAGTTGAGCTGGCTCATCGAGTCACAGCCGACTTGAGTCGTTGACTCATTGATTTTTCATCCCATCCTCATTTGGCTTGATGATGTTTCCGCCCCAATATGTGGGTTTAGCCTATTACATTTATTTTTGGGCCCTGGTTATATGAGATTCATTACTTGGTTAATTCCATAACTCTAGAGGAAGTTTCTTGTAATATCTGGAAGGATTGTTGGCCAAGTCACATAAAGAATATTCTGGAATGTTCCAGGAGGCTTGGAGGGCAAGTTATGCTTATCTTGAAATCAGGGTTAAACCCTAATTTGCAACATGTAAATAGATGGGTTTAGAACCCTAAAAGGTACGCAATCTTCTCTACACAAACTCCTATGAAAAACTCTAACTAACTTAAGCATCTGAGAGTTTTTTGCAGGTACCCCCCAACACTGTTCACGTGGAGAGAAAGACAACAGATCGATCATCAACCTAATCATCATCAGATTCGTGTTTGAGGTAGAAATATTTTACCATCCAAACAATCGTCTTTTGTGTTGTTGTTACTTTGTAGAGCTCATAATATTTTAATGTGTATTTTCATTTTGTAATAAAATTAGAATATAACCCGTGCCGTAACGGCACGGCTCGATAATAAGTAATTTCATATATTCTGATCTTGATTCGTGTAGTTTGTCTGCAGTTATTATATAACATGACAATTGGTTCCAATTTTTTTTATTTGTCATGTGTTTTAACCGAGTTTATTTTAGCACTAAAACGATCAACCAAGTTTTATACTTTATATTTTTACATGTTTAATGGAGTTAAGAAATTAACATAGTATGTTATTACTCAATAAAAACCACCACAAACCATATGATACCATTTTTTTCTTCACCACCACCCACTGGCAGAGTCAAGGGTCGACTAACCTGACTCCATTCCCCCCTAAAATTCTAATAACTACATAAAAATATTTAGTTTTATCCTATAAATAGCACTTTGCTCATCTTTAAGGTTTAGTCCTATAGGTTTATACTTTCTTTTGAAAAAGCAGTCCCTTCAATGTCAATTTTTAAATCTGCCATTGTTGCCACCATTACCACCCACCCCTATAGGTTGTTTGACGTAATTTTAATTTTCAATCACAAATACCATTTATAATTTTTAGATTGAATAAAAGGTTGTGAATTTATTTGTTTAATCATTATTTTTTCCATATACTATTCTCTTTTACATTGCAACCAATTTTATGTCAATATTAAAAATACATTGCAACCAATTTTATGTCAATATTAAAAATTCATGATTTATAGAATATAGCACGAAAGATAGCAGGGGTACCATTTGGGTGACCCAACGATCATGAACATTTTGTCCTATATGATTTGATATCATCCCTGAAATATATGGTACGTATCTGGCTTTATCAATCATTATAAAAACGACCAACTACATCTTTCACAATACAATGTTATATGTGTCGCAACGATACAAAATATTATTCACCACTACTCTCCAGCACCCGCCACACTACTTATTCCACCACCACCACCATGGGGGGAGCTAGGATTTTGAGAAAGGGGGAGCAAAAATTCCTGGCAAGTTGCATACGGGTGTAAAATGTACTTTGTGGCCCACTTTATGATAAAAAAGATCAAAATTATTATATTTGGGCTTGGCTCCACCCCTGACCACCACTAATGTTTCCGCCTCCACCTCTTTATAAGAACCGCCGTTACCACTGCCGCCACAATTTTCTGATATTATTTTTATTAAAATTATTTATTAAAGGAAATAAATATTTATTAAATTAATTAAGAGGACATTTCAATTAAAAAATCAATAAGCATTTATTATGAGCAATTAGTGAAACACTAATTAATTAATTAATTAATAAAACACTTTCATAATGAAGAAAACCAATAAATCATTTATTATAAGCAATTAATTAGTGAAACACTAATTAATAAATCATTTATAGTATTTAAGTTGAACAACCCATTACCGTAGATTTATCTCCTCCTAGACAAATCTCGGCCGCTCTTTATCTAACCTAACTTATTCAAGCTTTGTTTTGTATTTAAGACTGAACTTGAGAAAATGAGTAAATACCTGAAACCGTCACATACACGGATGTTTAATTGGGTCCGGTTCTGGGTCTAATAATTTTAGAATTGGACCTGGAACTGGAAAAAAATAATAGGGTCTGATTCTGGATAGTATGATATCTGGAAGGAATCGGACCCGTTGAGACTCCTAGTTTTTGCCTCTGAATTTTCTTCTTTGGAGGTAGTCAGCTACATTATCACCCAGGGGGTCTGGCTAAAGATGAATTGGTGCATTTAAAGACTGATGACTCTGCTGCCAACAAGGATTTCATTGATAGATGAAGACTGGATTGTGATTTTGTTCTTAGAGTGCATATCCCTTGCTCTTGGATGGCACCTACAGGATATGATGTTATGATAAACGTTGATGAGTCTACGGGAAATAATTCAACTGGTTTTGGTGCTCTTATTAGAGATTCTTTAGGAGATCTTTTAGCTTCTGCCATCATATCTCAGTTACTACCCATGAGATGCAAGGAGTGGAGCTAGGCTTGTTGGCTGTTGCTTGCCATTAGAATTGAAGCTCAGGTTATTCACAGCTGCATTGACTCTATGATTGTTTGTCAGATACTTAATAGTGCAGATCCTAAGCCTCCTTGGAATGTTATCCAAGTCTGGCGGAGGGTTATGACTCTACTGTTCAAGTTTATTTTGGTGAAGATTACTCGCTGCTTCCGTGAAACTAATCTAGTAGCTGATCATTAGGCTAAAATTCATCTTACTCAGAGAATTGTGGATTCATTGATTGAGCAGTTCTCTCTTGATTTAAGTGATATTCTTGCTACGTACAGACAAAGTTGGAATTTTGTATTATAGAGTATAGGTGACTTAGTACTAGCCTACTAGGATTTGGGTTTTTATTTGTTTTTTGTTTCTTATTGCTTTCTTGTTTGGTTGGTTCCCTTTAACCCCATGTGCCGTATCAAAATTGAAAAGAAAACTTTTGGGTATATAAAAGCATTTCCAACAGTGGGTGTAAAAAATACTACGTGGAAGTCTAGTTAAGATTTTTATTTAGGAAATTTTACACATATAGTAAATATAGGATTTCATGGTTAAAAAGCTATCTCTAATAGTGAAGGGCTTATTTTTAGAATATTTTATATGATAAAATCTTAACCGTTTATTTTTACTTTAACTAATTTCTAAAAAAATAAAATAATTCAAAATATGACGTGGAGTGCAAGTGAAGTTGTAAATAAGACTTTCTTTAACACCTTCATATTTATTTTCTCATCCCTCCTAATTTGTAGGATCCAACAATTGGAGATGGATTTAGAGCATCTCCAATAATGAGTCTAAAAATCCTACTTGGAATATTAATTTAAGTCCTTATTTATGGGGTTATACATATGTGGCAAAAATAATAATGTTTTGCTCATGAACCATCTCCAATGTTTTTTTTTATAGAAATAAAATGCATTAAAAGCTGCTAACCAACATGGTCACCTGGAAGTCTTACAATATTTGTGCCAAAGAAATGTAAAGCTGGTTGTGGTTGTAACATCTCAGCTTTGGATTTATCAACTAATAAAGACTGACGAATACAATAAGGAGTAATAGAACTCCGATTAACACCATGTACAAGTTTTTTTTCTTCTTTGTCTAGAATATCTGCAACTCTATTAGCCTCTTTCGGGACATACTTAAAACCCAAAAATTTATCGCATTGAGTAGCAATTTTCTTCGCTTCGTTTAGAATAGATTCACACTGTCATAGAATTCTATTGCTTGTGCCATTCAAGTATTCTACCACTCTCTTGCAATCTCCTTCAATGCTAAAAGCCGATATCCTTGCTTCTTTTGCCCAACTGTCTCCTTCTAGAGTTTAGGGTCTTAGTTTTAAAATTTGTTTTTACAGATAAAGATAAAAGTGATTCCCTTTTCTCTGTTGGTTTTGAAAAGTTTATTTAAAAATAATAATTTAAAACTATAGTTGAAAAGATGACAAAAAGGTCATTCTCAAAGTCTAGATAAGGCTTTCTCTAAGACCTTCGTATTTATTTTGACATCCATCCTATTTTATAAGACCTGTTGAAGATGAATTTTCTTTAAATGAGAGTATACAATCGAGTCCAATTTTGTGCAAACTCCTTTTAAGAGTGTGCACATAACAAACCATTTCTATTGGTTGTTTCAAACAAATCTGTTTTTCTTTTTGTTTTAATTTGATTTATATCTTAAAAAGGTATGAAAATATGTATGTTACCTTAGTTATAGGATTTGCAAAACAGGAAAAAGATAAACGTGCAAGTATCATCAATTTCTAAGGTTCTACCCCTGATTGTTTTGAATCAATTTCTAACCCTGATTGTTAAGCGGAATGATCAATTTCTACCACTTATCCATGGACCTTTACTTCTTTGGTTGCTTTTATACCTTTGTTGTTTTGATTGATTTTATAGTTTTTTATGTGTGTGTTGTATGGATAAAGCTAGCACTTTGCGGTGAAATCAAATCAAATATACAGTAGAACTCCTTATCAAATCGGTATATATAGCGTGGAGATGGAACTAGCACAATATATCTTCTTCTTTTTTTTTTCTTTTTTTTAATAATTAAACCATTAATATTTCATCCGAAATAAAAAACGTTTACATGATGGAACTGGCACAATATATCGTTCCATGATAATTATCATTGACAAGCAATCTATTTTCTATTACACGACAAATTTTAAGAAAACTTCGTAGTCTTTTACAGTATTGATTTTCTTATTGTGTTTTGTTTTATGAAATCACTAAAATATCATTCTACTTATTTTAAAAGTCCTTACTTTAAGGTAACTAATTGGTTCGCGAGTTATAACCCCAAAGGTGTCACTATCCATCCACAAAAAACTCATCAAAACAAAAGTAACATAAAAACCAAAAAAAAAAAAAAAAGTAACACAAAAACCCCAAAGAATTTGATAAATCAAATTTTGGTTTCATCATAAAATTTGATGATTTTAGTTTCATCGTAAAATTTGATGAAACCAATTTTGAAATTTGGGTTTTTTGTATCAATTTTTAAAATTTTGGGATTTTTCTATCAATTTTGTTTAAGATGGAGTTTTAATGGATCCCAACATTTGAACGGGGTTTTCGTACCACAAGTTTTGTCACGTTGGATTTTTATGACTAGTTCTGTTTACTAGATAACCGGTTGTTGGAGGAAACCAATAGGATCGTTTTGTTAGTGCAAAAAATTAGAGTCGTCTGCATAAGAAAATAAAACTCTCACCTAAGATGCTTTTATGCTAACTAGTAAAGGGCACGTGCGTTGCACGTGTTGTTCGAGTTGAACATTTCATCCTTATGCGGTTGTTTCGCCAAATTTATTCTTGAGCACCATCACCATCATTAGAACCCAGAAAAAGTTCATTCTGAAGCACAACTTCTTGTTTATTTCCAATATAATTATCAATTTCAATAAGTTTGAAAAAAAAAAACATACTTCAATAAGTTTATCAATGTAAGGATCAGGCTCAGTGGCTCGCCCTCCTTGTGCATATACACAATTATAATGAGAACTACATACCATCATAAACAAAAGACACATAAAACTGAACTTCATTTTTATCAACCATCTAACTTCCGATGTTTCTACTTCAGGTGTTTTTCTGTGTCGCACATGATTGTGGTTCACATAAAACTATCTGTACACGGTTATAAAAGAAAAGAAGAGGAAGAACAAACACACTTCAAACAGTAGTTAACCTGAAGCTCAATGGGCAATTTTTCTTGCATCATCTGTATAAAATATGTCTTCACCAGGAAGGACTTGTTGTTTGTCTTGGAGTTGACCGTTGATCGTCCAACAGAAAAACGAAAACACTCCTATAAAAATTTCATTCAAAGATTCTTGTCAGTATAATATTCACACATCATCATCAATGCCATCGAAAAAGTAACATGCATTTTCATCACCTGATAATGGCTTAGTTCAATTAGTTTAACCTGGCAGTGATATTAGAATTTTCATTTTTCGCCTTAAAATATGTTTATATGTACTTTCAAAGAGAAATTTTCTTGAAGAGCAGTTGGATTCTTCTAAAAACTAAACATGGAGTAACTAATAAATTAATGAAAGAAGGAAGCCTGGAAAATTTGACTTACCGGGATCAACAACATAATCGAAACGTTGACTTTGTATCCGCGGCTCGAAATTCATCTTCATTTAAAGTGTCACTAATTGTTGCTGGGTTGTTATGGTTCAGGATATATAACCAAAAATAGACACAATTTTATTAGAAAAGGGTAGAATGCACAACTCACGAAGCATTTAGTTGAAGCTCTAGTATCGTATAAACATGTCAAGGATTTTTAACTTGTTCTACAAATCGCAAAGCATCAGATCACCAAATTTATGTCAGAGCAAAACAAAATTTAAGTACCATATTTTCCAACTACTAATTTGGTGTGCACTTCTGTGTTTAATGATATAGGTATTTTAGAACTCAAAATTTTACTGCAAGTTCTAACAATTAAAGTAATTCAAAAAATCAGATTTTGTTTTGCTCAGATAAACCAACCTGGAATAGTTATGCAAAAATGTAATTCAAAAAATCAGATTTGCCAATAGTGATAGGGTGGTAAGCTAATACGTCCGGAACAAATTAATGAAAAAAGGAAATCTGGGAAAGATGACTTACTGGGATAAAAAATAATCGACACTTTAGACATTTTTCCGTGCCGTAGCGACCAAGTTTCATTCCTCTTCATTTTCAAGCATAAAGCTGGAATTGTAACTTATCGTTCTTGCTTGACCGGTATTGGTTCAAGATATATAACCAAAATAGACTCAAATTTCATTAGGAAGTCGGAAAATGCACACTTGCTGAAAGATGATAAATTCATGAAAATTTAATAAACATTAATGTAAAAATTTGTACACGTCATAAATGTTATTGTTACCTATCACTCTGCTGTAACAGTGTTTTGTGAGTAGTAGTCTTAAAAACATGACGAGACATTTTTTTCTTTTCCAATCAAGATGTCCTTCCTCTAGTGTACGAATCCTCCGATGTCTCTTTACAACCAAGATATATTTCATTAACTTCCTAGCCTGTTCTGATCTGAAGTCCTTTAAGAAGTTATCTAAGTTCTATAACAAATAGCTGGAAAAAAAGTCAAATAATCTTTACTATTATAGTGCAAAGAGGGTTTTTAAGCCTCTTTTACCAAAATGACACCGCAAGAAAATTAAATGTAAAAATAATTCGAGGTCGTATGCGTCATTTCAATTCCTGAAATATCAGAGAATAAAAAAAGTATTGCATCACTTCCAAGAATTCAAACTTCAAATCTCGCATCCCCTTTTTAATTCCATTTCTCCTAACGGTGAGAACTGTGAACTCTCTCTTATGCTCTAATCAATTTAATCTGTTTCCAGAAAATATATAACCAAATTAATACTTACAATCAAAAAGGTAAGTTGGGTTTTCAATATTTTACAGTTTTTTTGTTCTACATAGGTTATACAGGTAGTTAATCTCCAACCAACTTTTGATTCAATATTGTAAAAATTCATAGTTTCAGCTTTGTTTCTCTATTATTCAGTTGAGTTTTTCCCTACATATTATGTTACGGTGTTATATGAATCTTGCTTTTTCTTTTGTATGCAGCACAATGTGCAACATGTGATGGAGTTTTGAAACGAAGGATTCGCAAGGTATACAAACACATTTTGATATTCCTGGAAAGGAATCTTTTGCTTCTCTTTTTTATTTGAGAAAACTGTAAACTTATAAGATATGGCTTCAATTCGAAATTTAACTGTTGATAGCTAACCTCTAATACATCCTAAGTGTTTGTGGAAATGCCTAGCAGAGAAGAGTCGTTCTTATCAAGTCCTTCTACTAAACATGGTTACCCTATATTTCTTTTTAGTTTCCTGTAATTCTTCTTTCTACCCTGTTCATGCATAGTTCACAAATCTGTTAACATTGTCTTTAGATAATCACATGTATTTATTATTTATAATTATTTGATTTGTTTCCAGCTATTTGTTATAGGACTTAGATGACTTCTTAAAGGACTTCAGATCAGAACAGGCTAGGAAGTTAATGAAAGATATCTTGGTTGTAAAGAGACATCGGAGGATTCGAACTCTAGAGGAAGGACATCTTGATTGGAAAAGAAAAAAATGTCTCGCCATGTTTTTAAGACCACTACTCACAAAACATTGTTACATCAGAGTGATAGGTAACAATAACATTTATGGCGTGTACACATTTTTACATTAATGTTTATTAAATTTTCATGAATTTATCATCTTCCAGCAAGTGTGCATTTTCCGACTTCCTAATGAAATTTGGGTCTATTTTGGTTATATATCTCGTACCAGTACCGGTCAAGCAACAACGATAAGTTACAATTCCAGCTTTATGCTTGAAAATGAAGAGGAATGAAACTTGGTCGCTACGGCACGAAAAAAAGTCTAAAGTGTCGATTATTTTTGATCCCAGTAAGTCAGCTTTCCCAGATTTCTTTTTTTTCATTAATTTGTTCCGGACGTATTAGCTTACCACCCTATCACTATCGGCAAATCTGATTTTTTGAATTACATTTTTGCATAACCATTCCAGGTTGGTTTATCTGAGCAAAACAAAGTTACAAGCTTTGAATATGAAAAACAAGTAAGAGAACATATTTGTATTTAGTTTAACCAAGCAAGTTATATGAAATGTGAGCGATAAGCTTACATTTGTCTTTCCGCAGTTTCAAGTTTTTGTTACTTCATTGGTGAGTTTTCGCGTGCAAGAGTTCTTAGGTTTTGCTTTCTATTCTTCGGGGAAGTCGACATCATTATTCCTAGTTGCTTTCATTTAGATCTTGCCCGCATACATTAAAAGGAAAATTTCTTGTTTGGTCCTAAGCCCATAAGGTTATTTATAGTAGGGTCCAACTGGATTTTACTCTTATCCTAAGGTCCAAAGTTATTTGAAAACATGGAAATGACTAATATACCCCACTTTTTAAGTACGTGTAAAATAACATACTTCTACCAAATCAGGATTTTATTTATCTGGAGGTCCAAATTTAATTAAAACATATAAAGGACCATAGATTTGAGTACATATCTGCTACACTGTTTACAAATTTGAGTACATATATGCTACACTGTTTACAAATTTGAGTACTTCTACTATTTTATTTCTCAGTAATCTTCTCTCTTGCTGCATCACAATCTTCTTAGCTTAAACCACAACTGCAACAGCTACATCAACACCATTGTCATTTCAATTCAGCTGCAACACAGACTTGTTCTTATTCCCTGTTTACACAACACTACCATCTTCATAAACCCATTGAGACGAACATCTCATCCACTGATTTTGTTCACAGTAATCACCACATACAATTCCTCCTCTATCTCTTATGTATCTTCAGTTTACATCAGCAACCCAACCTTCTATGTTCCTCCAAATCCATTTTCAGCACACCTTCTTTCAAACACACATCACAACCAATTTGTAACTTTATCAAGACCACCACCAATTTCACAAGCTTGCAAATCTGAACCAATAGCAACTCTTGTTCCTATCATTCAAAATCTGTCATTTCTTGCAATAAGTTCTGAATTGCAGCTCCAGATCATCTCCATATCCAATTCCAGTACTGAATCAAATGTAACAAAGATCATTTATTTCAGTATTTCATATACTTACTGAATCAAACATAACAAAGAGCACTTCCTATCAGTATGTGACATATGTACTGAAGATTCATGAAAACACAAAGAGAAAGCACAAAGAAAATGGTGAGTACAAACCTGTGTATGAATCATTCGGAAAGTAGACATCAGTATACAATGAGCTGGTGCACTCTCTGATCCATGTAGAAAGGCATTTATGAAGGAACTGTCGGGACTATCAATTAATACCAGCATTACATAGCCTGGTTGCCAGAAGGAAGGCAAAATGATGATGCTTATAATAGATGTATGCATATGAGTAAGTATTTGGATTGGATCACTCAGCATCAGATATGTTTTGAACCTGTAAATGTGACAAAGATGTAACAGTATTAATACACAGTATTTCACATATGTACTGATGGATCAATACTAAAACAAGTGAGAGATCTATGAAAAAACAGAATCTAGGAGCAGATTCATGAACTACAAATCAAACTGCATGACAAGAATAATTAAGGATCTATCAGAAATAGCAGAATCTAAGCACATAATATGGTATTTGACATATGTAATGATGGATCAAACTAAAAAAAGTGAGAGATCTATGAAAGAAACAGAATCTAAGAGCAGTTTCTATGAGTATGCCATATATGTACTGCAGATTCATGAACTACAAATCAACTTCATGACAAGAATAATTAAGGATCTATGAGAAACAGCAGAATCGAAGCACATAATGCGGTATTTCACATATGTACTGATGGATCAAACTAAAAAAGTGAGAGATCTATGAAAGAAACAAAATCTAAGAGAAGTTTCTATGAGTATGTCATATATGTACTGCAGTGTCATGAACTACAAATCAACTTCATGACAAGAATAATTAAGAATCTATGAGAAACAACAGAACCGAAGCACATAATACGGTATTTCACATACGTACTGATGGATCAAACTAAAAAAATGAGAGATCTATGAAAGAACCAGAATCTAAGAGCAGTTTCTATGAGTATTGCATATATGTAGATGGATAATACGATCTGAAAGTACAAACAAATCGAAAACAGAAAAATAATAAAATCGATAGCTAAAATCATTAAAAACATGATAATCTAACCAAATAACAGAATAAATATGAACAAGATTCATAAAAAAATAACAAAAACGACCGAGCTCTATGAGTATTCCGTATATGTACTGCTGGATAATACGATCTGAAAGTATAAACAAGCCTGATTTTGAAGCGAAAACAGAAAGATAATGAAATCGAAAGCATAGATCTCTCACTTTTTGAAGAATCTATGAGAAACAACAGAATCGAACAATCACAAAGAAGATTTATAAAAAAAAAAAACAAAAAAAGCAATTCACAAATAGAAATATAAACAATGTAAATCACAGAAATCACTAACATAGAGAACATCATTATAATCGAGTTACCAAAATCATGAATCGATCTAATCTTTATGATTCAGTTGAAAGCATAACAGAAAACAAAAACAAACATTATAGAAAAGATTAGATAACATACCTGCAAAAAGAGGGCGACCTTCAGAAACCCTACGTCTAGATTCACCAGCACCAACAACAGCAGAAGAAAGAGAAAGGAGAGAAGAAAACCGATCTGAATTTTTTTGATCGAGAATATAGAAAACTTAAAATGTTATTTGTTAGGTGAAAGTTATTTTAGGAATTTTTGAAATACACATCTTTGGTCCCGCACGTGTACAGGACCTGGGCTTAAAAAATTTGGTCCATTTTCATGTTTTCTTTTAATTATGGACCTCTGATTAGTGGGATTTAATGGGTGGACCTGCCACTAACTAAGAACACTATAATGGTACCTATTGGTAATTCCTAGATATTAAAACCAATTATAAACATTTACCCTGTTGCTTTTGTTTTGATCTTGGTCGCCTGTTTTGAAACCAACTATAAACATTTATTTCTAAAATTTGGTCATTTTAAGTTTTTTTTTTACTTGGAGTTCCATTTCCTTGACCAGAGATATGTTTCACGAATTTGTAGCTGAATAAATGTTGGAGTCCAACGTTTAATAACGAGGATGAGGAGACGCCTCTTGATAGGATTTCGGAAAATCCTATATGTAAAAACTGCAATCGCACGGTGTCTAACAAGTAGACAGAGGAAAGTACGGGTCGAATCCACAGGGAACGGTGGAAAATAAGTAATCAATATTTTCAATCAATTAACTAGTAAATACGTTTTTGGATTTTTAGAATAATAATAGCAGACAAATAAACTAAAGTAACAAAATGAATCCAATAGGAGAATTGGTAACCAGGGTTTTATCGGTATCCACCACTATTTATATTCAGTCACTGAAATGAAACATAATTATGAATACGTGTTTATTGTTCGTTCTATTGACATCACCTATTACAAATATTAGAGTCGCAAATGTTACTGGTATACCCTAAGCATCACACATCAAAAGACTAAATCCAAGCATGAACCATCAAATTGCATCAGCGAGAAAGTTGTAAGAAACTAAATAAAGGTTCACAAGTTCTATATGACTTTTCTAAGCATAACCCATCAAAGTTTTTAACGAAACATGGATCATCAAATAATAAGACATTTGTATTTGTAAAACTATCAATAAAGCACATAGGTGTAAAACCGGTGAAGCAAAAACTTATATTTTTTTATCAATCAATAAACATTATTCAAAAATTAATCAATTCAAATCATATTGGTCTAACGCTATATAATCAATTCATATTTTTCTAATACCCAAAGTGATTTGAACCCATAAAAATCCTAGTTATAAATTTAGCAAGACATGGCTTTCTCAAAAGCCATAAACAAATGAAAGAGAATCACTAATCGAAATGGAATTGAAAAGAATGGAGTTGCAAACCCTCCTCCTATTCCGTCTGTAGCGGCGGCCTTTTGTTCTCTGTCTCTGCTCACGGCTCTCTGGCCGATCCTCCTTTCACTTTCTGTTCGTTTCTCCTCATATAGGTGCTGCTTCGAGTCTAGATCTAGCAACATTTGTCAAGGCCCGGTCCAATAACCACGCTCGATTCCAAATCCGTGTTCCACAGCCAACACCAATTTCAGTCCGTCTATTCTCTTCCCCAAATCCGACTGCAAAGGACCACTCCCAGACAGCTCAATCATCTCAGCCATTACCAGTGAAATCCTTCCAAGCTAACAACTGCCTCGACAAACCAATGATCATAGCCAACTCTCTCGCCTTCATTCTCAGCAGCTACCATCGATCATTCCAGAAAAACCAAATATAGGTAAGAGAAGCTGCCACCATTAATCATCACTGTCTTTGTTCGCTGCCAACATGAACTTTTCGTCTCCACCAGCAGCTTGACTTCGCAGGTACCTCCACCAGTTGCAACTGCAACAGCCATCTACCATTCCATGACCAACTGAGCACCTTTCTTCTTCACCAATTCTGTTGCGAGATTCTCAGCTACAACAAACGAAACTCTGCTTCGTCTTCTATCCGTCCAGCCAAACTGGTTCGAATGCAACCATCTCGGCCAAAGCTTCCCCAAAACTCTTGCCTTATAAACCCATCTCAGACTACATCAAACCATGGCTTCAGTTCTCATAGACATCTACCATATGCGACCCTGTTTCGGTCAACACAGACATCCATCTAATCTTCCTCCTGCAATCGATCTATGCTATTAATTACTTCCATTTCAAGCTACAGCAAACCCATCTCTTAATCACCACTGCATGCAACAGCAGCTGATTCAATCCATCTCATTTCACGTCAAATCCACCATCTTACGTAACTCAACTTCATCGACTGTTCTACATTCCCTTGCTCAATCGAAATCAAATACACAGTACGAACCAGCCATACTCAAGCTAAAAACTCTGTTAATTACCACTGCCGCCAGTTGTTCACCAGCAGCCACCAGTTTTGAGAATAAAGAGAACCACTTCAATCAATATCACCATCTGCAGATCGATGACCTCTTAAGCACCATCATTTTTGCTGTAAGAATCTTGGACGAAATCCAAGTTTAGTTTCTCTTGATTGAACTCCAAAATGATAAGAAGCCAAGGGACTTGGTGTACGCCCAAGCAGTCTGTACTCCCTTGGTCATTAAACGCACAAATGAGCTTTGAACTTCAATCACCCAGTAGTGGGCCTTCAGGTGCATGTGCTAACAAAATTATTTGTTTTGTCACATAAATGCTGTTGGGGTGAATTGAATACGTGGTGCCACAGTGATGCCTTTGGTTGTTTTTGTGGCAACCGTTCTTATAACTCCAATTTAGCTAGTCATTTTTCCGGATCGAGTTCAGTCGTATTTTCTACAAAAGCATTAAAATAGAGTCATTAGCCAAAATATCGAGTACTAACTAATATAAATATGGATATAAAATATAGTATTTTCATGCTTATCACCTCTCTCGCAGCTCTTTAATTGTTAAAACTTGCAGTAAAATTTTGAGTTCTGAAATACCTACATCATTAAACATAGAAGTGCACACAAAATTAGTAGTTGGAAAATATGGTACTTAAATTTTGTTTTGCTCTGACATAAATTTGGTGATCTGATGCTTTGCGATTTGTAGAACAAGTTAAAAATCCTTGACATGTTTATACGATACTAGAGCTTCAACTAAATGCTTCGTGAGTTGTGCATTCTACCCTTTTCTAATAAAATTGTGTCTATTTTTGGTTATATATCCTGAACCATAACAACCCAGCAACAATTAGTGACACTTTAAATGAAGATGAATTTCGAGCCGCGGATACAAAGTCAACGTTTCGATTATGTTGTTGATCCCGGTAAGTCAAATTTTCCAGGCTTCCTTCTTTCATTAATTTATTAGTTACTCCATGTTTAGTTTTTAGAAGAATCCAACTGCTCTTCAAGAAAATTTTTCTTTGAAAGTACATATAAACATATTTTAAGGCGAAAAATGAAAATTCTAATATCACTGCCAGGTTAAACTAATTGAACCAAGCCATTATCAGGTGATGAAAATGCATGTTACTTTTTCGATGGCATTGATGATGATGTGTGAATATTATACTGACAAGAATCTTTGAATGAAATTTTTATAGGAGTGTTTTCGTTTTTCTGTTGGACGATCAACGGTCAACTCCAAGACAAACAACAAGTCCTTCCTGGTGAAGACATATTTTATACAGATGATGCAAGAAAAATTGCCCATTGAGCTTCAGGTTAACTACTGTTTGAAGTGTGTTTGTTTTTCCTCTTCTTTTCTTTTATAACCGTGTACAGATAGTTTTATGTGAACCACAATCATGTGCGACATAGAAAAACACCTGAAGTAGAAACATCAGAAGTTAAATGGTTGATAAAAATGAAGTTCAGTTTTATGTGTCTTTTGTTTATGATGGTATGTAGTTCTCATTATAATTGTGTATATGCACAAGGAGGGAGAGCCACTGAGCCTGATCCTTACATTGATAAACTTATTGAAGTATGTTTTTTTTTCTTTTCAAACTTATTGAAATTGATAATTATATTGGAAAGAAACTAAAAGTTGTGCTTCAGAATGAATTGTTTCTGGGTTCTGGTGACGGTGATGGTGCTCAAGAATAAATTTGGCGAAACAACTGCATACAGATGAAATATTCAACTCGAACAACACGTGCAACGCTCATGCCCTTTACTAATTATAAAGAATACATGTGATTATCTAAAGACAATGTTAACGGATTTGTAAACTATGCATGAACAGGGTAGAAAAAAGAATTATAGGAAACTAAAAAGAAATATAGGGTAACCATGTTTAGTAGAAGGACTTGATAAGAACGACTCTTTTCTGCTAGGCATTTCCACAAACACTTAGGTTGTATTAGAGGTTAGCTATAAATAGTTAAATTTCGAATTGAAGCCATATCTTATAAGTTTACAGTTTTCTCAAATAAAAAAGAGAAGCAAAAGATTTCCTTTCCAGGAAGATCAAAATGTGTTTGTATACCTTGTGAATTCTTCATTTCAAAACTCCATCACATGTTGCACTTTGTGCTGCATCCAAAAGAAAAAGCAAGATTCATATAACACCGCAACATAATATGTAGGAAAAAACTCAACTGAACAATAAAGAAACAAAGCTGAAACTATGAAATTGTAGAATTGAATCAAAAGTTGGTTGGAGATTAACTACCTGTATAACCTATGTAGAACAAAAAGAACTGTAAAATATTAAAAACCCAACTTACCTTAAGATTTTGATTGTACGTATTGATTTGGTTATTGTTTGTCGGTGAAAACTGCTCTGCCGGTTTTGGTAATTTTGTGTGTGTAGATGAGAAACGAGTCTAGTCCCCAAACAATGTACTGCATGGGAGTACTTTTGATTCGAGAGATCAATCTGTACAATCCTGGCCTAAACCAAGAAATGGTCATTCCAGGCTTGTTTCGGTCACAAAGTGAAGGAGAAGGGTTGGTCTTAGGGAGGGAAGCGAAGAAAGTGTTGAGACCAGAATAGTTGATTATGAAGGTGTGGTTGTTTATGACTTGTATCAGAAAGTAGAACTGGCTAGCAGAATGGAAAGCTACCAGGTGATTTCTGGATACTATGTTGTTCTCCGACCAAAACTTGTTGTTTGGTGGAAATAGGTGAAACCTATTTATACAAGTCGTGGTAAAACGTACCCTGGTCTCGTAGGAAGTGGAAACGATTGAGTAGTGGGAGAGTGGAGTAACGTGTAATGTCAGAATTTATGCTTCCATGATGAAGGAAACGTTTACACTATTACTTCTTGCCATTACTAACCGCCTTTCTTCATGACACTTTATTGTAACGGACCTATTGCACGCCGCACGTTGTAAACCGCCAGAACAATACCATGATGAGTATCCCCCATTTTGTGACATGTTTGATGTCTCGAGTGTTTTCGTGGAAAACATGTAGCACTTTGCTACGTGTAGCAAGTTAAAATCAAGAGGCTTTCCGCAGGAAAATAGCATGCGATGCTATTAGGCTTGTCTTGGCTGGTCGCCTGAAAATTTCCACAAGCCTGTCGGCTCGGTGGCGAACTTTGATGGCTGAGATTGCATCTTATGATGAAGGGTAGCCCTTGATTATGGATACCTTCTGTTGGCGCCTGGTAATGGTGCAATGGCACCTTTGGTGCATGCCAGCGACATTGCAGCATGGCTGTCATGGCTCGTGCATGTCAGTGGCACGGTGGTGCAAGTGGTGCCTGGCGTAGCCATGGCCACTAGATTTAGGTGGCGGGTTGCCTGAAAGTTGACACAAGTCTGTCGATTCGGTGGAAAACTTGGATGGCTGAGATTGTAATTTAGGAGAGAGAGTGTCCGTTGATTATGGCCACATTCTGTTGGCACATGTTAGTGTCATAATGGCATAGCCGTGACTGTGGCGTAGTGGCATGCGCCTACGGCATGGTGGCATAGCCGTGACTGTGGCGTTGTGGCATGGCCAAAGCTAGGATTTGGCTCAGTGGCCAAAATTAGGGCTAGGCGACATGGCCAAGGCTAGGTTTTGGCGCTGTGGCCAAAGTTAAGGCTTGACGGCATGGCCAAGGCTAGGATTTGGCGCTGTGGCCAAAGTTAGGGCTTGACGGCATGGCCAAGGCTAGGATTTGGCGCCATGGCCAAAGTTAGGGCTTGGCGGCATGACAAAGACTAGGATTTGGCACAGTGGCCAAAGTTAGGGCTTGGCGGCATGGCCAAGGATAAAGTGGCTCATGGCATATTGTGGACTATGACCAAAAATTAGGGTTTCGGATAACGCTACTGAAGCAAAAGTCTTGTTTCGATCATGAAATCCTAACTGGAGTCCGTTATGGCATTGGCCACGAACAGAAAGTGGATTAGCACGTAGGTGCGCTATTTATGGCGCGTTGGCATGTTTGGCGTGTTTTGGCATGCCGCTTTGGCATGTGCGCTCGGCATGCTCGTTTGGCATGTTGGCGCGGTTTTGGGAAGCCAATTTGGCATGGAGACCACTTGACGCAATTTCCATCTCTTTTAATGTTGTGGCAGGTTTAGGGAAATATGATCAGTCAATAAAAGTAGAGGGCCAGTTGGTGTAGGTGTTAGTACTGGAAACGATAGAATTCAACACATCTTTATAAACTTCTCTTATGGAAGTGATTTTATTAATCTTTGATCACTGCCTGACAAGTAAAAATACGCGGCCTTTATAAAGGCTTTACAGACTGAATTGCCAGACCTCGAAAATAAAGGAAGATCACTACAAAATCTAAACAAATAAAGAGGAAATCTCAGCAAAATCACAAGAATACGATATCATGCCAAAAGCTGCGTAATATCTCTTATTTCCTAAAATAAATATCTTTAACTAACCAAACTCAGAAAAATACCCATATTTGGTTAACATATACGGTTGCGTCGATCTCTTTCTTCCAAGTAGGATTCCGCCTGGTCTTGCACTACATCATTCTGCCCTAGAAGGAGGAAATTCTCCCTCGAATTAGGCAAGTCATCGTCAGATGAGTCACCCATGTAAGGAATGAGATGACGCACATTGAATACATATGTCGTGCGAATATGACTTGAAAGCTTCAGACGGCAAGCATTAGGATTGATCTTATCGATGATTTCCAAAGGACCAACCTTGCGAGGACCCAATTTGTTGTACGTCCCAGCTGAAAAGCGTTCTTTAGTAAGCACAGCCCAAACAAGATCACCAACATCAAACTCAACGTGGCGACGATGACGATCCGCAGCTGACTTATATTTGGTGGAAGAAGCAATCAAATTCTGGGCTATTATCGTATGAATCTCTTGCAAATTCTGAACTAAAGCATCAGCAGTAGAATGACTGCTTTGCAAATCAGGAACAAGAGCGAGATCAATGGCACAACGAGGATTAAACCCACAGACAACCTAGAATGGACTAAATCCTGTGCTCTTATGAATATCTCTGTTGTAAGCAAACTCAGCTTGAAATAAGTGATGATCCCATTGTTTTGTATGTGAACCAATCGAGCTACGAAGTAAATTACCAAGGGAACGATTGACTACCTCGGTCTGGCCATCCGTTTGAGGATGATACACGCTTTTAAACTTCAAGTATGTACGCAGTAATTTCCATAAACACCTCCAGAAAATGACTCAGAAACTTAGAATCACGGTCTGATACAATAGATTCAGGAATACCATGAAGGCGATAAACATTTCTGAAAAATAAAAGAGCCACATTTACTGCATCTGTAGTTTTTTTGCAGGCTACAAAATGTTCCATTTTTGAGAATCTGTCAACTATGACAAAAACAGAATCCATTCCTTGTTGAGTGCGAGGCAAACCCACAACAAAATCCATGCTAATGTCAGTCCACGGCTTGGATGGAATTGGTAATGGCATATATAAACCAGTATTCGTAGCAGACCCCTTAGAGACTTGACAAATATGACAGCGGGAGACATACCTTTGCACCTCTTTAAACAATCCCGGCCAAAAGTAAGATGTTGAAATCAGCTGAAATGTTTTGTCACGACCAAAATTGCCTTCATTATATAATTCTTGAATGATTTTAAGGTGCCAACTACAGTCAGGTATACATAATCGAGTACCCTTGAAGAGAAACCTATTAAGAAGAATGATCTGGGATCTGTTGCCTTCTTCGACAGTGGCTAAAACAAGAGAGAAGAAGGGGTCATCTCGGTACAGTTCTGAAAAAGAATCAAAGCCCATTACCTGATTACGAAGAGAGGTTAAGAGACTCCTTCGACGACACAAACCATCTGCCACACGGTTTTGAACTCCAGCCTTGTGTTTAAGAACAAAACTAAACTCCTGCATATAATTTGACCATTTTAACTATCGAGCATTCATTTTATCTTGATTTCCGATGTGTTTGATAGCATCATGATCAGTAAACAACACAAACTCTGAGTGATCAAGTAATGACGCCAATGCTTAAGTGTTTGGATGCTAGCATTGTTGGAATATTATGTCGGTGAAGAGAAGACTAAGTCAGAAGATATGTATGATCTAACTACGATGGACTACAAACAAGATAAACAAGTGTGCGGTCAAGGCACCTGCAAGATTATAGGATCAAGTCAGCTATTAATCCTCTAATATAGATAGATAAGTTTCACCATTTGTTACTATGTTTATATCCTATCACATATAAATAGGCATCATGAAAAAGTAAACCATCCCAGAATGATGAAACTCTCTGGAGATCAATAATCTAATTCACCCTATGGGGTTTCTGTCCGTGGACGTGGGCGTTAGTGCCGAATCACGTTAATCGTTTTGCCTTCTTTATTTGTGTTTTATTTTTTGTGTTCAATCGATGATCCATCTCTATGATACCGATAATTTATTATGGTATCAGAACGGGGATATCCGCTTAATTGCTTCCGCTTTCTATTTTTATGGTTATCATGTTCATCGATTTGTTCAAGCTAATCTCAGAGACTATTCTCAATGGAAAATTATTTATTTTTTAAATTTTCCAGGAGTTATCAACAAATAACTCTCCTTAAATATCTAAGGAATTTTTATTTTTTATGATATTTATTCACATCAAAATATTTCATTCGTCAACAGTTTGCCTAAATATCTTTCTAAGCAAAAGATCATGTATTTTTTTTGTATTTCTGGTTAACTGCTATCTTTGTTAAGGATCATCCTGGACCTTATTTTATTTCCTGTTCTTGACCCATATCTTTAGGGTTTATTCATTCAATCACAACCCATTCATCATGGGTTTTCCTCAAAATCTTTTGAATTCAGTTCACGAAAGGTTTTTGATGATCAAATATATCTTCTTTTAGATCTTTATCCAAGATCTTATTATTCAAATCTTGCTTTGATTTTATGAGCTAATATTCCTCAAATGTTTAGTTAATCATGATACTGTCAACTAAATCAATCTTCGCGTCCATCTTTGTTATGCGTCGAAGATGTGTTATCACGTCCCAACTTTTGTTGTTTCCTGTCATCAACATTTTATTTCAATTCCGAAAATACGTTTGAATCCGGAATTTCTGTCTTCTGGTTTATACCAGTCTCCGGTGATAATTCTTTAGCGTAGTCTAATACAAATTATCATTATTTCTGATGATTTTTATTCCAAAGATTTTTTACAATCGTCCATTGGGTATGATATCAGATGTCGTCATTTTTTTTCTCTACAACGGCAAGTATTATTCGCTCGTGGTTGATTTGCATCATCACTGCAAAAATTATTCAATGGATTAAGGTCAAAAACAAAACTAAAATATGGTCTTTGTTTATGTTTTATGTCAAGCCATTGATTTCCACTCACTTACCCTAGCTATATTCTAGTTAACTGTACAATCAGGGGGTACTGTGCTTCTTGGTTAGAGATTCCAGTAGAGTCCTATAACCTTGCTGTCTTGTCTATTTAGATCGGCATCACCATAAGACGTCATATTTCATTTTCTCTTGAAATCGAATCTTTCATTGATTATTTTTCTTGCTATGTTCATTGCAAGATTTTTTTTCTATCATCACGAGTTAAAACTCATCGTCGTTTTGGTTTGCGTGATATCATAGATAACATTCATGGGGATATCATGTTTCATTGAATGTTTCATTTGTAATTTCGCATACTTGTATCACAACCCTTGTTCTTAACAAGGTTTAGCCATTTATAACCATGTATCATTTTGATGAGGTTATATCCATTATCATAGCAAATCTTAAATTCTCCTTTTTCATTTCCTGAGAATTTAACTCCGGATATATTTCCTATTTTCGAGAATATCCAGCTATTTTGGTAATCTATTTTACACCAAATATTTTTTCTATTTTCTGAATATTTTCAGTGTCACCAATAATGGTTTCTTTCACGAAAAGTTTTCCTCAAAATCTTTTCGAGACTAGTTTTCATCCAGGAAAACTCTCTTTGACGTCCATTCGTGTTCCTCAATATGGACGTATCTCATACTAGTTGTAAACTAGTTTGTGCCTTGTTTATTCGGCCTTATCATCTGAACAATCAAATTGAAGGTATCTATAAATTCTTGTACCTTTTATCAAGTTCAGTAGAAAGTTGTGAGCATGAAGACTATACTGCTCATTTATCATTTTCTTGTGAAAACTAATTTTTTTAGACGACCATTGGTTTGTCTATCATGTCATGTCTTGGTTAATAATCATCAAACCAAGTCCATACCACTCTACTAAACCTTCTTGAAAGCCTAATATCCAATCAAGTTCGTTTGCAACTACAAGACGCAACTACAAGACCCATATGTCTCAACAGTTTCGGTGAAGATCACTTTGCTGCTCCAGTTGATGTATAAATCAAGCCCGTTAAAGCCATTTCAATCATCTATGCCTTCTGAAGATCATTTTACTGCTCCGTTATACTTTTTTGTTCAAATGCCGATGTGAATGAAGATTAAAGTTTATGCTAAAAGATTCTTTTGAAGAATGTGTGCAAGTTGAACACTTCAATTCTTTCCGTGTCCAACTTGAAGGGGGTGTTGGAATATTATGTCGGTGAAGAGAAGACTAAGTCAGAAGATATATATGATCTAACTACGGTGGACTACAAAAAAGATAAACAAGTGTGCGGTCAAGGCACCTGCAAGATTATAGGATCAAGTCAGCTATTAATCCTCTAATATAATAGATAAGTTTCACCATTTGTTACTATGTCTATATCCTATCACATATAAATAGGATTCATCATGAAAATACAAACCATCCCAGAATGATGAAACTCTCTGAAGATCAATAATCTAATTCACCCTACGGGGTTTCTGTCCGTGGACGTAGGCGTTAGTGCCGAACCACATTAATCGTTTTGCCTTCTTTATTTATGTTTTATTCTTTCTGTTCAATCGATGATCCGTCTCTATGATACCCATAATTTATTAAGCATATAATTCCAACTCGTAAGTGTTGTAGTTACGCTTACCCCCATTTAATTTCTCACTGAAAAATGCGACGGGTTTACTTGCTTGGCTCAATACAGCACTGATACCTATCTTAGAGGCATCAGTATGGACCTCAAATGGTAAAGGAAAATTGGGAAAAGCTAAGATAGGGGCTGAGCACAATTTCTTCTTAAGAAACTCAAAGCTTGCAGTTGCGGCGTCGGTCCAAGAAAACTTTCCGTTTTCAAACAATCAGTGATTGCAGCTGCTATAGTACTGAAATGGGGAATAAGTCTCTTATAAAACGAGGAAAAACCGTGAAAACTCCGGGATTCATGTAATGTTTGAGTACACGTCCAAGTACGAACAACATCCACCTTCGAATCATCAACAGAAAGACCATCTTTGGAGACGACATATCCAAGAAATAAAATTTAATCCGTACAAAATACGCACTTCTTGGTAGCAGCACAAAAGTGTTGTTGTCGTAAGACCAGTAAAACTTCCCAAAAAAGTGTTGTTGTCGTAAGACCAGTAAAACTTCCCAAAGATGAGACAAATGGGATTTCAAGTCAGTGCTAAAAATTAGAATGTCATCAAAGTAAACGACAACAAACTTACCCAGGAATGGCTTCAGAACTTCATTCATCACCCGCATAAAGGTACTGGGAACATTGGAGAGACCTAACGGCATTACTAGCCATTCATATAGTCTTTCCCTAGTTTTAAAAGCGGTTTTCCACTCATCACCCGGACGAATACGTATCTGATGATAACCACTTCTTAAATCTAGTTTGCTAAAAACAGTAGCACTGTGCAACTGGTCTAATAAATCATCTAGGCGAGGAATGGGGAAGCGATACTTTACTGTAATCTTATTAATAGCACGGCTATCCACGCATATACGCCAATTTCTATCTTTCTTGGGAATGAGTAAAGCCAGAACAACACATGGACTTAGATTCTCCCTAATAAGACCCTTGTCCAATAGTTCCCCCACTTGACGTTGCAGTTCGGCATGCTCTTTAGGGCTCATGCAATAGTGCGGACGATTAGGAAGAACTTATCCAGGAACAAAATCTATTCGATGTTGGATATCTCGAGAAGGAGGTAGCCCGTCCGGAAGGTCCACTGGAAAAATGTTTGCGAAGTCTTCCAATAACCCCTGAACACAAGAAGGGACTTCCAAACTACTTTAATCAGCTTGACGAACCGACGACAGTAAAAATACCATGACAACATATAGCATCTCAGTTTCAAAATCACGCCAAGAAAGAAAATTTGAAGCAACAGTAGAGAGAGTAGAAGGAACCAACTCCTTTGATGGAATTAATGTTATACGAGTATAATTAAATGTAAAAGAGTATGAATTCTTTTTACTATCATGACTTACGTCCCTATCAAATTGTCATGGTCGCCCCAACAAGAGATGGCAAGCATCCATTGTCACAACGTCACACCAAACACTATCTTGGTACAACGACCCAATAGAAAAATTCACAAGACAACGTTTCGAAATAGTTACCTCGGAACCTTTACTGATCCAATGAAGAGAATACAGATGGGGATGTTTTTCAGTTGGCAGTTTCAACTTACGGACAGGCTCTTCCGAAACTACATTCTCACAACTTCCAGAGTCAATTATCATACGACAAATCTTACCACCCACGGTACAAGTTGTCTGAAATATATTCTTTCGTAACCACGACTCATCATCAACAATTTTTGGAGTCAGGAGCGATGAGGAACCATTAAGCATTCACCTTGATCTCCAGGCAAAAATATTTCATTTAGATCATCCGTATTGTCATCAACGTCATCGAAAATACCATCCTTTGCATCACTGTCAACTAGTAACGCCTTACCCGATCTGCCAACTTTACGACAGTTATTCGCAAAATGACCCGGATCTCCACAACGATAACACTCTAACCAGATTTTTATGGCATACTAACACCCTGTTGTGCGGAAGCATTTTGTGAAGGGACAATAGGAGGACGACTAATTGCTATCGTAACATTCTTACGGGAAAATTGTTTCTCCAAGCGCAAAGCACATTGATGGACTTCAGAAACAGAACAATAATCAAATAAATTAAGCGTGTCTTAAAATTTTTGGCGCAAACCTCTTATGTAGCGGTAGACAAGTTGCTCTTCAGTGTCCATAATTCCCGACCGAGTAACCAAATCATAGAATTCTTTCATATACTCGCCAATTGAACGAAAACCTTGGCGAAGATTTTGAAGACGAATATACAACTCTCGAGTATAGTTAAAAGGTAAAAACGTTGTACGCATACACTTTTCAAGCCTTTCCCAAGATGAAATATGTGGTTTACCTTGTTGAATGCGTGATGCTTTCAATTGACGCCACCAAACAGCATCCCTTCCTCGAAAGAGGGTAGTAACAAGAGGAACCACACGAGCAGCAGGTACCCTCTTAAACTCAAGCACTTCTTCCACGATAGAAACCAGTCGATACAATCTTCTGGCGTCAATCCACTACCATGAAACTCGAGAATCTCTACGCGGAATGCTGATTCCCAACTTCTAGAGTCACGTTCATGATGAAAGTTCTCCCTTACACGCTTAGCAAAGGGGTTTTCAGTATCAGCATCATCGGTTCCTTCGGTATCTGATTCATCCGTAGGAAGACGACGACGCTCATGTCGTTGCAGCAAAGTAGCTACTTGACCGGAGAGCTGCTCAACCGTGCGTGAGAGTTCATCGTACCTAATTCTATCCATCACCTCATCAACCAAAACTTTGCGAGAACCGCCACGACCTCTGCCACGAATCATGATTGAAGGATCGATACCCAATCTGAATACCAAATGGTGTAGGTGTTAGTGCTGGAAACGATAGAATTCAACACATCTTTGTAAACTTCTCTTATGGAAGTGATTTTATTAATCTCTGATCAATGCCTGCCAAGTAAAAAGACGCGGCCTTTATAAAGGATTTACATACTGAATTGCCAGACCTAGAAAATAAAGGAAAATCACTATAAAATCTAAACAAATAAAGAGGAAATCTCAGCAAAATCACAAGAACACGATATCATGCCAAAAGCTGTGTAATATCTCTTATTTCCTAACATAAATATCTTAAACTAACCAAACTCAGAAAAATACCCATAATTGGTTAACGAATACGGTTGCTTCAATATCTTTCTTCCAAGTAGGATTCCACATGGTCTTACACTACATCACCGTCCAAGCATGGGCGTGGCTACCCTTTTGGCGCGCGTGGCGGGTTTAATGCGACCTGATTGGTCGATGGGGAATAGGGCCAGAAAGTATGGGCCCATCCACAACTCATGGGAGTGTGGCAAGTTTAATGCGACCTGATTGGTCGATAAAGGAATAAGGGTCGGTTGGGTAGCATGGGGCGTGTCTAATTGGTGCCTTCTAGCCTATATCATGACCACGCTTCCCTCGTTGTTGCTTCTACTCCGCGTCTCTGTTTTTTCTTTGCTTTCTGACTGAGTATTTTGTGCTAGGGCCTTAACCTTGGTACTTGGAGGTCCATGCTACTATGCTACGAGTGAACACAAATTCGTCATGCCATACCAATATTAAGGGTTCTGCCAGGGAACATAAGCACAAGAAAAGTACTCAGCATGCTCCGGCATTTGTGAGTAATGCAGTTAGGAGCTTATACACTCATTAGCCTCTATACTAGTGGACAATTCATCTAGGAGATTGAGTTTAAATATAATATGTAGAGAGACATAGGTACTCATCAGATACATTCTCCAAATTCCCTGCGGAATATATACATATCAATGTCCACTACATATGATGCCGGGTCAGGTAGATATATTTTTACAAATTTATCCCTGAACTGAAAACCACCATCAACATTAAGTCCCCTACTTAGCTTGTAACAGTGGCATTGTTTCGGGGTAAGCATAAGATGGTGACAGACAAGGATAAAAATCAAAATGGCAAGTCATGAGGAGATTTCCAGGAAGAGTGGCTAACCTTTGGCAGGAGGAAGGAGGAATCCGTGATCATTGCGTTGGCGTCTTGGCGTACTTCCGGCTTTGCCATAGAGTGCTGGCGTTGGTGATGCAGGTCCGGCTGCGAAATGCTAATGATGGCGCTGCAACCTTAGCTACAGAATGATGATGATGACTGGCTTGACCAAAGAACGAGCGGAGATGGCGCTTGGCTCCAGTCCTTGGAGTGGTGGGAATGGATTCAGTCCGTGGAATGGTGGAAACGACTTTGTTTTCTTGACCACAGAACGGGTAGAGATGGCGTTGAAACTTTGGCTCGACCGTGGAGATGGAGGATATGGATGGTGTTGATGGCTCTTGGTTCGTGGAACGGTGGAAATGGAACTTGGCTTCATCCTGTGGGATGGTGAAAATGGCACTTGGCTTCAGTCCGTGGAACTGTGGATGGCGCTGCTACTTCGGCCACGGAGCGGTGATGATGGTGCTGCAACTTCGACCATGGAGCGCTGATAATGCTGCGATTTCGACCACGAACTGTTGATATTGGCGCTCGGAGCGTTGGCGCTGACTTGACCACGGAGTGCTGCTGGCATGGAGTGTTGGCGCTGGCCTGACCACGGAGCGCTGCAGGTTGAGCGGCTGGTGTTCCTCGTGCTGGCACACTGCTGGTTCGGCCACGGAGCGGAGGTATTGTCACACGGCTTGTTCGGTTATGGATCATAAGTGTGATACGCCCAATCATCTATTCCCGTTCATAGAGCAAGGAGGAATCCTGCTGCTGTTCAAACTCTAGAAACTCCGTTAGTATGAAAAGGGGTATCGGCCCTCTTCTGGATTCTTTGCTCGTCCGTCTCCGTGCTTTTGTATATAGCATTCGGCTCCACTTCGTCTTTTCTAGCGGTGGTAGATCAAGCATTAACATCAACAAAGCAATCTCCGGCAGTTGTAATCAGCATTAAGGCGAGCCAGGAGAACTCAAGGTAGGTGCTCTTTTCCATTTTGCGCATGTAGCCACTCAACAGTACCATCGATCTTCTCCATAATGTGTAATAAGGTTCTGACTCCAGAAGAATGAGTATCTGACCTCTCCAGTAGATTTAAAAATTTACCAAACTCCATTGCACTCTTAGCATGGATGAATGAAATATATGCTCGGCAATGATCATGTCGGGCCTAATTTTGGAGATTGTGGTTGCGTTGTTGGTCCATCCTTGACTTTAGGTTATCTGGTGCCTGTACTTTCTGATTGCGATGATGATATGCTGTGGATGCTTGCATGGTCGAAATCTTCTGGAGCCATTGGGTGAAGTAGACGAGCTGAGAGCGTTCCGTTGCCGATGTGCTGCTATCAAGTCTTCAAGGTCTCTATACCAAGCTACATCCTTTGAACCATCTTCTGAATATTGAACTGTTATATGGAATGGGATGCGGTGAGTAGTCCCCAGTTATACTTATGTTAGATCCAATGGCGTGTCCGTACATGTGAATGTATCTCTGTGGCGTGCTTTTGGATTTTTGATGCATGTGTACGGATTTATGTTGAGGAATTCCTGTGGCTCGTAAAACTTCGACAGTAATGATGTTGAAATCAAAAATAATCTGGTTTAGGGGAGTGAAAGCATCCCATGTTGGTAGCCCCCATGTGTAATTATCCTGAGCCTATTTTCTCGTGGAAGATGTACTTCTACTGCATTCATTGGTAAGGTGGTGACTGCGTTCAAACCTCTAAACCTGAAGGAGGCTTCAGTCCCCAAATGTAGCCTACCTTAATTGTATCGCCTTGAATCCACGCTTATGAGATTTGATACAAGCTTATTATACTCTTCTGGATGTGATGCGGGATTCTTGGAATCATCTCATGGACGAAAAATTCTGGATAACGAAGAGGTAGCAGTGAGAGAGTTATGTCGTTAATAGTGGCTCCCTCTGTCTCTTCAAGAAAATGTTTCAGCCGCGTCTCTGGAGTTATCGCATGAATGCTTGATTGTTGTCGGGGATGGACCGCGATGAGCAGTCCCCAGTTGCACTTCTCTTTGGTTACTGAAGTTGTTTCCTCTGAGTAGGCTTGGGATCCGTAGTGGGCCTCGTAAAGTATTGCACACGCCTTCTGGGCAGAGAGGTGATGATATCCTTACGCTACATCTTTGAAGAGTAGATGACCTCATCGTGGCTATGACTTTTGGGTCGACCGTGTCTCCTGAGCTTTGTAGTGGTTGTTGTTATGGTAAACCTCTGGCTGGTATCAAAAAATGAGCAACAACAGTTCTTGGCAGTAGATGTGATCCTAAGAGACTACATTGTCGTGGAAACAAAATAGGTTGGCAGGAATTGCATGGGCGTCCATGGAAGCAAAGGGATTGGCTGGACGCGTAAGCGAGTAAACTGTCCAGGACCGCGAGCTTTGGAGAGATGGATCAAAAAGTTGCCACAACTACGAACCTTGGATGGTTGTGATCACGATCCTTGACAGGGAGGAGTGGCGACTTCTGGAGAAAACGTTGAAGCGGCTTCTGGAGCGAAACCTTGAAGCGGAGTGGCTTCTGGAGAGAATGTTGAGGCGGATACTTCTGAGTTGTGGTCATGTCCGTCTGAGTCTTGGCAAGAACTTCCTGTCTCTCTCTCAAATCGATAATGGTAATGAGAAAGATTGATTTCCTCTAGCTCCTCCAGCCTCCCGTCCTTACGAAGAAGTGGTGGAAGCCCTGGTAATGATTAGAGGCGTCATGCTCGAAGAAATATTATGAGTAGTGGCGGCTCTGGCTCTGGTAATACACTACACCAAATTCTGGGATTCATAACAGAACTGAGCCGTTACTAAAATGGGTTGTAGCGGCTCTTGCCTGTTGTAAAAGTGGGCGTTACATTTTTTCGTAACGGATTTGTGGCCGTTACGAATTTGGGTTGTAACGGCCCTCGTAACAGGTGCCACGTGGTATTAGCTACGGGTCGTTACGAATTTTATTTGTAACAGAACTGTCGTAACGCTGGCGAGCCGTTACTACGTGGCATATTGTAACAGCTTATAGTCGTTACCACGTGGCAGATTGTAACAGCTTGGAGCTGTTACGAACTTTTTTTTAACAACAAAACAATTACTGCCAGTCAACCTTGGCCTGGTCAAGGCTGACTGGAAGTAATTTTTCCACCGGAAATAAGCCGTAATTCTAAATTCAATACCCTGCATACACCTTTCAATACATTGATAACAACAACAATTTCTTCAATATAAGCAAAATAACATTCATTCAATTCATCCCAGGTTCATACAACAAAAGAACTGAAATTTCTCTAAGTACCAAACTTTTTTTTTTGTTAAGTATCAAATTTCTCAATGAATACATGGAAGGTTCCAAATTTCTAAGGGAACAAATGCAAACTTGAATACATGGAACTTACAAATCTTGAAGCTCCTTTGTTCTCCACTCTTTCTGATGAAATAGAACATCATTCAAATAACAACAGCTAGTTCATTATATCCTTTGCAGGCTTGCTTTGTTGAAAGCTTGAGCATCAGAAAACTCGATGTAGGCAATCCTGCAAAATACAAAATGCAGCATTATTGGGAGTCTCAGAGTCTGGGATAGACGAATAAAGGATAAAGTGTACGAGATTTTCTAACATGACCATAACAGTATGCCAGATCTGACTGTGCTGTAACTTCCACAAACTCACAAATTTATGCTAGTTTTATTTAATAGGAAGCCCTTCGCTATAACTCTTTCAAGAATGGCGATTTATAGAATATAATACTATAATATGGATAAAACTAAGTAATCAATTAAGTTTCACTAGGCCATTGGGGTATGTAAATTCATATTTCCAGAAAACAAAACTAGACTGAAAAGACTTACCTACTGAACATCATTCCCTCGAGCTCACATCTGTTGCTATCACAACACGTTACCACTGATCGTCCCAGATAAAATCCGACACCATCGTAATTGCATCTCACTCCTTTTAAGGCATGAAGACACTGAGAGGTTATGGCTATACTTCACAGTTAAGTATCTAACCAGTATACCTGCAGGTCATGAAAAAATGAAATCAGAATATACTACACGTTTTATAGTTGTTAGGCATCATGTTGAAAAACTCTGCAATAAGGAAGGAGACAGAAAAATCATATGTTACAATATATAACTTGTAGCTCATGAGTACAAATACCATGTCTTTGTTCCATACGAAATGTACATTGACTAGAAATGCTAGGTAAATGCTTATCACTGGATGATCACTACTAGGGAACGTAAAAGTTAGTTAGCTATTAAGAAATATTAGGAGGAGATAAGCATTTGTCCATCCCATAAACAGTGACTGATTTCTCGAATCAAAAAATTTCCCACATAATGGCAGCTCTTTGACTGCTATTCCATCTGAACTACCCCAAGTAAGATCAAACTTAGAATAACCACATTATACCCTACTCTAAAGACATTTTACACTAAAAGGGATTTGGTCCATTTGAAATCTAGTTAAATGATGTCTTATCGTCAGTTCACATTTGTAACAGTTAAATGGGTATTACTTTCTACCGATAAAACCATAACGACACATGTGAATAAGAATAGTATATGTGGAGGCCAATCTTAGGCATGATATCCAAGTAGATAGAGCTTTATTGTCTGTGTAACATCTTTATACCGATCCGTGAAAATACGGAGGATCTCCAGTCCCCAGGCGTAATTCCCCTGAATCTATATTTTCTTGGACGATGCGCTTCAGAGCATTGCATTCACTGGTAGGATGATTGACGAACCTGTGGTAATGGCAATACTTGGGATTTGCCATTTGTTCTTCAGTTGGTATGCGCCTAACAGGCGGTAGTTTGATGGCATCGTCTTGAATCCATACTTCCAGGAGTCCGGTTACTTTCTCGATCGGGAACGGGAATTTTGGAGCAGCATATCCAGTTTCTTGTTGTTGCACAGGAACCTTAGCCGCGACCTTCTGGGGTGAAGCCATCTGATACGGTGGTTCCACACGTTTGGGTTGTTGTTCCACTACTGGAGTTTTTGTCTTTCTTCCTTCATTAGCGATTGACTGGAGGCTGGATATTTTATTAGAAAGACGTCTGATTTCTTGAACGTCTTTACGAGATTCTTCATTCTGGAACGGTTCAGATCGACCGAGTAAAGAAGCAACGGATCTCTTAGCAGCTTCTGATGCAATATGGGAATTGATATTTTCCAGGAAGGGTGCACATAATGAAATCACCTCTTCATTGCGAGGAATTTGATGAGAACGTGATAAATCCCACGAGTCTTCTTTCTGATCTTGAGGAAACATCGTTTGATCTTCATAAGCAGACAAGTTAGCTTGGTGGATACCTTTCCATTCAGCGTGACCATAGGCTTCATCCTCCTCACTAGGAGTAGGATTATGAATCTTGGAAAAAGGACTACCACCATCAGCATTGATCCAAAATGAATGGTCGATAGCGTTTCCTACAGAGTGAATACGTGTTAGTTCCTTTGACAGTTGATTCGTGAGTGCTTTCAAAAGCGTAAATACCTCATCCTGCGTCCTGACAATAGTAGCTTGATTTTCGACAATATCATTCAGGATTTTCATTAAGTCATGAATAGTTGTTAAATATCGAGACTTCTTAGCCTCGACAATGGTTTTGAATGACAGAACGGATTCAGGGGTAACATGTGGAGTATTTTCGGTGCCAGGAGAACTAAAATTGGGATTGAGGTTTTCTGAAGCATTCCTAAGATCAACCATCTTGAGAAATTTAGGAAATTGAAAATGGGTTTGAATTTGGCCTAAGACCAACTGGGATGAAAATGAAATTGGGAGTTGAATTTGCAACCGAGAGATTTAATCTCCCACTGTGGTCGCCAATTGTTTGTGGATCAAAACTGCTTCTGCCGGTTTTGGTAATTTTGTGTGTGTGGATGAGAAACGAGTCTAGACCCTAAACAATGCACTGTACGGGAGTACTTTTGATTCGAGAGATCAATCTGTACAATCCTGGCCTAAACCAAGAAATGGCCGTTCCAGGCTTACTTCGGTCACAAAGTGAAGGAGAAGGATTGGTCTTAGGGAGGGAAGCGAAGAAAGTGTTGAGACCAGAATAGTTGATTATGAAGGTGTGGTTGTTTATGACTTGTATCAGAAAGTAGAACTGGCTAGCAGAATAGAAAGCTACCAGGTGATTTCTGGATACTGTGTTGTTCTCCGACTAAAACTTATTTTTTGGTGGAAATATGTGAAACCTATTTATACAAGTCGTAGTAATACGTACCCTAGTCTCGTAGGAAGTGTAAACGATTGAGTAGTGGAAGAGTGGAGTAATGTGTCAGAATTTATGCTTCTATGATGAAGGAAATGTTTACACCATTACTTCTTTCCATTACTAACCGCCTTTCTTCATGACACTTTCTTGTAATAGGCGTATTGCACGCCGCACGCTGTAAACCGTTATCGCATTGGCCACGAACAGAAAGTGGATTAGCACGTAGGTACACTATTTATGGCGTGTTTTGGCATGCCGTTTTGGCATGTGCGCTCGGTATGCTCGTTTTCCATGTTGGCGCAGTTTTGGGAAGCCAGTTTGGCATGGAGACCACCTGACGCAATTTCCATCTCTTTTAATGTTGTGGCAGGTTTAGGGCAACCTGATTGGTCGATGGGGAATAGGGCCGGAAAGTATGGGCCCAGTCACAAATCATGGGAGTGTAGCAGGTTTAATGCGACCTGATTGGTCGATAAAGGAATAAGGGCCGTTCGGGTAACATGGAGCGTGGCCAAGTGGCGTCGGCTAGCCTATGGAATGGCCACACTTCCCTCGTTGTTGCTCCTACTCCGCGGCTCTGTTTATTCTTTGATTTCTGACTGAGTATTTTGTGCAAGGGCCTTAACCTTGGTAATTGGAGGTCCGTGCTACTCTGCTGCGAGTGAACACAAATCCGTCATGCCATACCAATATTAAGGGTTCTTCCAGGGAACATAAGCACAAGAAAAGTACTCAGCAGGCTCCGACATTTATGAGTAATGCAGCTAGGAGCTTATACACTCATTAGCCTCTATACTAGTGGATAATTCATCTAGGAGCTTGAGTTTCAATATAATATGAAGAGATACATAAGTACTCATCAGATATATTCTTCAAATTCCCTGCGGAATATAGACATATTAATATCTACTACATCTGATGCCGGGTCAGGTAGATAGATTTTTACAAATTTAGCCCTGAACTAAAAACCACCATCAACAATTATATATTTCCTGGCAAGGGATTAACTTGATTAGAGCATAAGAGAGAGTTCACAGTTCTCACCATTAGAAGAAATGGAATTAAAAAGGGGATGCGAGATTTGAAATTGGAATTCTTGGAAGTGATGCAACTTTATTCTCTGATATTTCAGGAATTGAAATGACGCATACGACCTCGAATTATTTTTACATTCAATTTTCTTGCGGTGTCATTTTGGTAAAAGAGGCTTAAAAACCCTCTTTGCATTATAATAGTAAAGATCGGCCCCTCTCTCCTCTCTGACTCCTTCTTCTTCTTCAACAACAACACCATCGTGAACAACCCTTGTATGCTCAGATCTAGTCCATTTTGGGCAGGATCTGAGCAGATTTCTTCACTCTTTATTGTTTTCTAGGTTAGTTAGTAGTTATAGCTTAATTTTTATTATGTTTTCTTCTTATCTACACCATTATGGTGGTTTTATCTACTATTTTGAGGTTTATCTTCGCTTTAATGGCGGTTTTTGGTTATTGGGTTGGGTTTCAAGATCGATAGTGATGCTTGTTATAACCTTACTTCAACTTAGCATGAAATGGACTGGTATAATCTCAAACCTCACGATTTGAGCCTTCTAGTTATGAAGAAACTAGCCAAAATTGGAGAACAACAATACTCAGATTTGATTCCTTAAACATGGCCGCCCAAAATGCCTGTTCTTACACATTTAAGAAGGAGAAAACCAGGTCAAGATAAGGACCATTCCCTGCACTACACGTTTAGACATCCTACTGATTAAAAGGAAAATTACTATCTACCAATAGCTAGCTGCTCAGGTCTACCAACTAGCTTATTACAAGTAAGGGCACTCCATACACTGACTCTCAGGTACATGACAATACCACCCCCTCTACCAAATCTTTGTCCTCAAGGATTGAAATCTGGAAAATGAGTAGTGACATTTGTAGAATCCTCCCAAATAGCATTTTCAGCTGAAGAATAGGTCCACTGTATAAGCAGTTGTTCCACAGTTCTGCCATGTCTAGTGATGCTTCTGGTGTCAAGGATAGCAGCTGGGTGAAGGAGAATCTGACCTGCATCATCCACCACTGGAAACTGAGCGGAAGGGGTGTGTGCCTTGTCAATGCACTTCTTCAACTGGGAGACATGAAAAACATGATGTATCCTGGAGCTAAGAGGTAGTTGAAGTTTGTAAGCTACTGCACCTATCTTCTGAAGCACAAAAAATGGACCATAGTATTTGACAGAGAGCTTCATATTTTGTCGAAGTGCTATAGAAGATTGTCTGTAGGGTTGGAGTTTGAGGTATACTGCATCATCCACTTGAAAATACATATCAACTCTCTGCGCATTGGCATAGTGTACCATCCTTTCTTGGGATTTGTGTAGTGAGTCCTTGAGAATATCTAATGTGGAATCTCTCTGCTTCAAGTAATCCTCAACTCCTTTGACATCAGTGGTGGATGTGGAGGGAAAGGAAAGATGAGGTGGTTCATAGCCATACAAATCTTTGAATGCGATCATATTGATGTTGGTGTGGAAGTTATTATTATTCCACCATTCAGCTATTGGAAGCCACTTGAACCAATTCTTAGGTCTGTGACCAGTCATGCATCTCAAATAATTCTCTAAGCAAGCATTTACTCTTTCTGTCTGGCCATCAGATTGAGGATGATATGTTGTACTAAGGTTGAGACTGGTGCTGAGAGCTTTGAAAAAATCCTTCCAAATTAAACTAGTAAAGACCTTGTCTCTATCAGATATAACGGATGCAGGTAGGCCATGCAGCCTGAAAATCTGGTTGATAAATTCTTTTGCCACTGTGGTGGAAGTGTATGGGTGAACTAAAGCAATGAAGTGTGCATATTTGGTGAGTCTGTCAACAACCACCAGGATCACAGTCCTTCTCTCACTTGCAGATAATCCTTCAATGAAATCCATTGAGATGTGTTGCCATGCTGAGTCAGGAATTAGGAGAGGTTGTAACAAGCCAGCAGGTTGTGTGTGCTCTCCTTTGTTTCTTTGGAAAATATCACAAGAGGAGACAAAAAGCAAAACATCTTTTTTCATGTTTGGCCAGAAGAAGTAAGTTTTTTCTATGACATAAGTACCTTGTATACCAGAGTGGCCCCCCACTGAAGAAGAATGCACAGAAGCTAAAAAAAATTTTCTAGTATCTTCTCCACTGCCAATGTACAATATGTTCTTGTATCTCAATATGCCTTCAGTATAAGTAAAATGTTGGATTGCAGAAGGATTCACAATAAGGTGAGGGATAATGAGTTGAACTTTGGGATCAGCTGCATAGCTAGAGATAATGTCTAAAGCCCACAATTGTGTGGAAGTGGCTAGTAGTTTGCACTCACCCTGCAGGTGTGGTCTTGTGGACAAGACATCATCAACCTTGTTTTCAGCACCCTTTTTTTACCTGACTTCATAATCAAAACAAAGTAATTTGATCACCCATTTTTGTTGAAGCACTGTAGTGATTTTCTGTTCCAGAATGTACTTGATACTTTGAGTTCAGTGATAGACACATTTTTGTGACTAATTTGTCTCGATTCTATAATTGATAGTGCTCATTTTTGTACTTATTACGATGTTTTATGTGTGTGTAGGTATTTTTGGCCAATAAACATTTTTGGAAAAATCGGCTCGAAAATTTGTGCGGGGAACCCCTGGAGGACATTTGCTATTCGGACTCTCACCATGGATAAGGGGCAAACTAATTACCAAGGGGCATCCCTGCAGGGCATCTACTATTCGCACCCCCACTCTGGATAGGGGGAGACCACTTTCTTCTCAAAATTCAAAAGAAAAAATTGGCTGGAAAAAAACCAGTTTGCATACCAGAGTTAGGGTTGGATTTCAAGGCTGTTTTAGGGAGATTCAATCGCGGGAATTTGTTGGGCTGGACGTGATTTAGCATAACAGGCTTGGTATGAGCGTGATGGTTTTCCAATAGTTGTTGTAATAGTGGTAAATAATAGGTTCTTTTCAGACTTGTGAAGGAAAGAATTTTTATATTTAAATAAATATTGCAAATTTGATTCAAAAAGTGATGTCAAGATTTTGGAGAAACTGGGGCTAAGGGTTCCACTATTCTATCAATTCCAAAGTGATATTATTATTATAATTATGCAATTTCCCATTTAAGTGATTCTAATTATTGCAAAAATAGATTTTATAAAAGAGCAATTGTAAGTTGAAAGCATGGAATATCAAGAACTCAAAGTTAAGCATATACCATCAATTAAAATAACAATTGCTTAATAAAAATCATTGGAAAAACTCTTTTGTTCTAGGCAAAAAATCATAATTTAAATTGCATAAATTATTTAAAATAGAAATTACCACTTTTTCATTGTCAGAATAGCTTCCTCCGTCGCCCCAGAGGATGGGTTTATCTCCTCATATCAATCATGGTCTCAAAAGATTGGTCTATGGCTCAAAAGATGATCAAAAGAGTGAAAAGGTATGAAACTGTGAGTTTGTAACAGTTATAATTGTTACAAAACTCGCTGTAACGGAATAACGAAAGTGAACTGTTGCAAACTTTATTAATTGTTGGAACAATTGTTACAAAACTGTTACAAAGAGTTTGGATTTGAAAGTTTAGGCCACGGTTTCTGCGACTGTTTTCAACTATCGAGTTCACTATTCACCTTCTTCCCCGACTGCAACTCGGCAGTTTCTCTGTAAATTTTTTTCTTTGTTTCTGAGCTTCCCTAAACCTCCCTAAGTCTCGACAGACCCTCTCTGAGTTCCCAACACCCTATATATACTCCACAGGGCCAAAATACCTCGCCATAACTTTATATAATCTTCCATTATTCTTCACTGTCTGTTTAGGAAATAATTTAGGTATTTGATTTCTCCACGAGTTCTGAAACTTCCAAATTACTATATTTATCTCCTTCACACTCCAGATGGTTGTTAGAGTCATCCTAACATACGCAAACTCATTCCAACTCATGCAAATCTTGTGACAGTCCCCATACAATGACGTGCTCCCTGTTTTGCTCCACAATTTGATTCAGCCAATTCTGGCCCGAGATAACACGTGAAATAGCTTAATATGGTTATATCACATCTTTCCACAAAGTTTCAGCGATTGAATCGCAGAAAATCACGTCCAAAAATCGATCGAAACATCTGCCAGTTGAAGAAGAAAATTTCCCGCCAAAATGAAAATTCAAATTTTTGAAGATGGTGTCCCCCTATCCGATCCTGGGGTGCGAATAACATCTGCCTTTTTGGGGTGACCTGGGTTGCCCCGTAGTAATTGAGTGCCCCTTAACCAATGATGAGAGTCTGAATAACAAATGTCCTCCGGGGGTGCTCCGTGCAACTTTTCGAGCCGAATTTTTCAACAATAATTATTTTCCAAAAATACCTACAAACACACAAAACACCATAATAAGGACGAAAACAAGTACTAACAATAAGAAACATTGAGGACAAATTAGACACATAAATGCGTCTATCAAATACCCCCAAACTTATTATTTGCTAGTCCTCGAGCAAAAATAAAAAATAAAACGAGTTAATCTCGGGAGGGTTTACCAGAGGTGTACCCACAAAACCATTACTCCAGACCCTAGCTATCTATGTCGAACCTTGGAAGGCACTAAAGAATCTCCTTGGTTGGCTTACAATCACTGACTACATGAGGAAATACCCTGATGCGAAATTCCAATTGTTGTACACGAGTTTACACTCAAGCATACTAAAATTCATATAAAGTGACAGAGCTCTACTCAGATAGTTGCACTATGGACATCATATTCGGAGTCAAACTAATCATATGGATAGAAAAATGAGATGGAAATAGAAAAATGTAGATGGTTTTGATGTTAACCAAATGATCGATGTTTCACATATCTGTCTGAAGGCCACTGCCAGAATGAACCTATCCTAATGGACTGAGATACCGGTCTGACTAATATCAACACAACTGGCATATACAAGGGAACCAGTGGTCAATAACTTAAACCTTTTTTTTTTTTTAACTTAACGACATGAATAGATCTTTTTGATCCAAGCGCATGCTTCTTGTCAGCAGATTACACGATAGTTCCCACGGGTCCTGCATTCCACGCTTGCTTAGGCGACGAAAACAGGGAGAACACACGCATATTGTTATCCAAGTGTTAATACTTATTCCGATTGGTCTAACTGGTCCGGTCTCTTTTTTTTAGTAACTCAGTCACTCTAATTCACCCTAGCAGTGGTAACACCTAATCACTTAGAGAAACATAGTTTAAAATGAAAAAATAAAATAAAAAAAAAAGAAATGAAAAGGACTCAACGAGATATGGTGCAACTGTCATGTTATTTCTAACACCTGAGCTTTGTGCTTTTATGAATAGACTCTATAGATGTTTCCATCTAATCAGATTGGTTCCTCAACTCCTACAACCAAGATGCTTCCATCCACTTAGATTAGTTAGTGCCATCCTGAATACGCATAAATCTCTAGGCTCTGGAGCGTATTTATTTATTGCAACTAAAAGATTTTTCCATACCCCCAAACTTAAATCTAACATTGTCCTCAATGTTTCCAATGATAAAATTAACAGCATGAACGAGGAGAAATTGTTACCACTTGAAGCAAAAAGGGTTGAGGAAAGATATTACCGTGTTGCGTGAGATTGGGTTATCTCCCAAGAAGTGCTAAGTTTAAAGTCTTCAGCCAGACATCAAATACCTCAAAAAGGATCTTCACCTTCCAAAGTCATATACCAATAGCCGAAAAAGTTGTGGGTCCATAATACCAAATAGAGCTAACACCAATATGAGACAACTGCACTGGTTAAGAAAAATGAACAAAAGGAGCACATCCTCATCTAAGGTTTCTTGCAAGACAACTGGATCTATCCAGAGCCTTCAGTTAGGCTTCATAAGAGTGTCTTGAAAAATAGATTCATCCGAAAAACGGGTTTCTAATATATGGACTTCCTCCTGAACAGTATCAGGCGGATCAGGTTGTGGAGTCTGAATAGACTCAAGCGATACCTCAGATGCACTAGGATTGAGTCCCAAGTTAGGGACTTCTACTGGGGATAATTGACAATCTCTACCCCCAAATTTAGGATAATCACTATTCTCCGTAAGACCTTTAACTATGGCTTGAATTTCCGGATCCGGAGAGTATTTAAAATACTCTAGAGCTTCTTCTAGTTCACTACCCCCAAACTTAGAGTTTTTGGTGTCTCTAGATAAACTAGTCACAATATTCCTAATTTCTAGACCATCCGGTTCCTGAAAAAGGTCAATTGCTTTCTCTGAGTTATAATCAGGTGGTTCATCCTCTAAATTCTTTTGAGGTATACTAGCTATAGGACTTATATGTTTCATATCCTCTATGGTCATCCCTAGAGTTTCGTTATTGTGTTGAAGCACGATTACTGGCCTAATCTCATGATCACTATCCAAATCGGAAGTTATAGGCAAAATCTCAGATGGGCCTACAAATGCATAATTGGGGTCCAACTTAGGAGGATCTTTAGGCTCTTCGAAATAAGGGCTTAAGGTAGATTCGGTAGCTAGTAATGGTTCAAAACTAGATTTCCATCTATCGGTATCTAACATAGGAATGGAATCCAACAGAGCATTTACTTGTTTAATGTTGCTATCATCGTCGAAATCCATGCTAAAACGGGATAGACAACTCTCTAATGGATCTTCCGATTCGATGTTTGGTACAGACTTCAGAACTAAGGTTCCTATCATGTTGACCTCTTCAATGCACGTGTCATCTAGCTCAGAATGTAGCTTATTGACATTAAAAATATTCAGCTCAATAGTCATATTACCAAAAGATAGATTCATAATACCATTTCGACAGTTTATGATCGCATTAGACGTGGATAAAAACGGGCGTCCTAAAATCACTGGTATTTGGTTCTCTGGTTCATGGACAGGTTGGGTATCTAGGATAATAAAATCCACTGGATAAATAAACTTGTCAACCTCTATGAGAACATCCTCGATCACACCACGAGGAACTTTAACGGACCTATCAGCTAACTGAAGTGTTACCTGGGTAGGTTTCATCTCACCAAGTCCTAGCTTAAGGTACACATGGTACGGAAGTAAGTTCACACTGGCTCCTAAGTCAAACAACGCTTTCTCAACACGGTATTTACCTATTGTACAAGCAATGGTAGGGGACCCTAGGTCTTTATACTTAGGAGTAGTGGTATTCTGAATAATGGAACTCACGTGACTAGCTAGGAAGGATTTCTTTTGGACACTAAGCTTACGCTTTCGTGTACACAAGTCCTTAAGAAACTTAGCATAAGCGGGAATCTGCTTAATCGCATCCAAGAATGGTAGATTGATAGTAACCTGCTTAAAAACCTCCAATATATCATTAAAGTTCGACTCGCTCTTAGTTGGAACTAGCAGCTGGGGAAACGGGGCTCTGGGAACAAAGCCGGGCTCAGCAGGACCCTCATTGGTCTTTTTAGAGACTCTATCAGTCTCCTCATTTTCTGGCTCAGAAGGGTGAACTACAGCATGTTCACTATCAGGCATGGCAACCTTATTGTCAACTTTCTTTCCACTCCTAAGGGTTGTAATAGAGTTCACATGATTGTACGATTTCTCTGCTTTAGGATTGGGTTGAGTTTGATTAGGAAACTTACCTTTTTCCCTCAAAGATTCATTTATCTGACTAACTTGGTTTTTTAACTCAGAAATAGCTTGGGAGTTAGCATAACCTATATTTTTACTTTTTTCTATCCCTTGAGCAACCATTAGGTTGATCTTATCAGAGTTTTTAATAAACGAGGCTAGAGTGTCTTCTAAACTTGTGATCTTTTTATCCGAAGGGTTCTGAAATTGGGATTGACCTGAAGAGTTCTTAGGATAACCAAAACCTGGGGGAGGCTGAGAATTACTAGACTGACCTTGATTCTGGCCCTTAGACCAAGAAAAATTAGGATGGTTTCTCCAACCAGGGTTGTAGGTTTCTGAGTATGGGTCAAAATTCTGACGGTTCTCAAACCTAGCGTTGTTATAGACAGCATGGGCTTGTTCTTAACTGACATGACCTTCCCAAAACGAGTTATTGGGATCTACTCCACAACTAGAGACTTGAGCGGCTCTAATCCTATCATCAGGTTCAACAAGAGACCTATAATTAGGCTGATTCAATTCCAAAGCTTCTAACCTTCTAGACAAAGCAGCAAACTTAGCATCTAACTCGAAGCTTGTATCTACCACATTGGTGCTACTTCTATTGACCAAGAGTCTTTTAGGGGGTTCAACACAAGACTCCCACTGTTGGGATTTTTCAGCGATAGCTCCTAAGAAGGTAAAAAAATCATCAACATTTTTACTGGTGAACTCACCAGCGCACATAGACTCGACCATGGCTTTGGTCGAATAGTCTAACCATTATAAATAATCTCAAAAAGTTTCATTTTATCAAATCCATGGTGGGGACACTGGGATAGGAGATCATTGAATCTCTCTAAAAACCTATTAAGAGACTCTCCCTCTTATTGCACACTAGCACTAATTTTCTGCCTAACAGCTGCAGTTTTATGCTTAGGGTAGAATTTCATATAGAAAGCAGCAACAAGTTCCTTCCATGTTTCAATGGACTCAGGTGGTAGGTTGTTCAGCCAGGTCTTGGCTTTATCTCTCAAGGAAAATGGAAACATCTTAAGTTTCAAAACTTCATCAGTGAGGTCTTTTATTCTAATTGTCCCACAGATTTCCTCAAAGTCCCTAATATGAAAATAAGGGTTCTCATCATCTTTTCCTAAGAACATAGGGATCATCTGAAGAATACTAGGTTTTATCTCGAAATTAGCCGTATTGGCTGGCAATTTAATGCACGAAGCTCGGTTGGTCTTAGTTGGGAACATGTAATCTTTCAAAGTTACCATCGCTGGCACAGCTGAAGTACTAGGGGTACCTTCCTCACAAAGAGACAGATTTTCAAAACTGAAGTTTCCAAAAACGGGGCTCTCAAAAGAAGAGTCTTCGAGCTCCCCTCTTTCACAAGAAGAACTTCTAGGCTCGTCACTAATCAAACGGCCAAAAGTATTTCTTTTCCAAGCCCTTTCGAGCATACACTAAAAACAAAAGAAAGAGAAAAGTCCTAAAAGGAAGGGAAGTTCTATGCAAACACAAACAAGGCTGACTCCACCACAGCAAACCTACTGATTTCTAGAAAACAAAAAGCATGATGGTTCCACTTAGATTGTTTCTAGACCAACTTCTAATCCTTCGAAAGGGAATTCGTTACAATTTAAGAAAACCCCTCTGGAATCAATCCAAGTCAAATTAAGTTGAATTGAGGCGAGGGAAGCTCAGTGGAGCTTTGATACCCAAGGCCTCACCGCTATCAAAAGGCGGCGCAGTCACGCATTCAACTCACAGAAACCAACATGAACTTCAAAGTATGCTAAAAGAGTAACCAATATTTTTCGAACGACTTTCCTACTAAGCTCGTTACCCTATAGGTCTCGTTCTATTCCAAATTTTAAAGCTTAGGTTCGCGTTTGGTTTCGTTTTCCTAAGGCGGGCAAGAAGAGAACGGTGATGAAATCCGAACCCTTATCTTGTATGGCCAGTCCTTGCCCTTTACTAGGAATTTAAAACAACCGTTTTCAGTTCCTCAGCATATATGCAAACGAAGGAATACAGTAACTCGCTGACAGGGGATTCGCGAGTGTTTCGACAGACTTACCTCCCATTCAGACGGGGGATGAACCGTTGTCGTCGACTCGGGCCACAACTCCTATGTTGTGTACGAACCCGAGGGGCCTAGGTGATATCGTAATCACCATCCTTCTCTGCAAACAGTTTAATATTTAATCTACCCTTCCGTAGGGTTTAAAAAAAATTAATGTCCAAATGTCCAAAGTCCAAAAGAAAGGTCCAAAAAAATAAAGTGCAAAAAGAAAAAGAAAAATACAAAATAAAAAGAATTCCTAATACAATCTAATAAAATAACACTCTATTTTTTTTTCTCTCTTTTTCTATAAAAAAAAATTATTCTTCTTTAGCTCCTTTCGTTTTGCCTTTTACTTCAAGTCTTTAAATATTCGCCAAAAGCTTTGGCAAAAATTTCTTTCGCTCCAAATTCCCAAAATCTGAAAGGAAAAGACAAAAACCCAAAAAGGTAAAGAAGAACAAAAAAAACAAAAAAAATAAATCTAAAAACTCTATCCTAAAGACAAGTCCGCGTCGGCGGCGCCAAAAATTGATGATATTTTCAATGATGTTGTAGTAAAGAGTTCGTTGAGGCTTGTGAAGGCAATGAATTATAGACTTAATAGAACTTAAAAATATAGAAGACTTAACTCAAAATTGATTTCAAGTGATTAGAAAATAACCAAGACACTAGAATCCACTATTACATATGAATGATGTCAAATATTTCATAACTCTAATTATCCTTTTAATCCTTTATTTCTTAATCCACAAATAATCAAACATATTCTCAAAAATTAATTGTATCCCTTAAGCATAGATTATCTAACCAAAGCATAACCTATCTAATTGAATCACAACTAATGAAGAAAATTATGTAAACTTTTAAGAACTCTGCAAAAGCAGTGATTGAGTGAATTATAATTAAATACTAGAGAAAATGAAATAGTTACCCATTGTTCATGTGTGAATAGCTTCATCCATTTCCTTGGTTACGAGAGAATTATCCGCTCATCATGTTGGAAACACGCTCAAAAGTTGATTTCATTTATGCTCAAAGGGTTACAAATGATGAATAAGGGAGAATTATAATAAAAATCGGGTTTGCAATGCTTATAACTGTTGCAAAAGCCGTTACTGTATTGTTGCGTTTTTTAAGTCTGTCTCTGATCTGCAACCCACAGTATGAGTCGCTGACACTGTTTAAAAACGACGGTTGTGGCAAGTCTGTTCTTCGTGTTCTTCAATGGCAGCAGCAGCAACAGGTGGTCTCTCTGCAAATTCGATTTTTTTGACTCTGTGGTGCTCTAAACTTCTCCCAATTTCTATGTCCCCCTTCTGCTCGACCCCAGTAGCCTATTTATACACCTTTGGACTAAGAATCTTCGCTCATTACTCCAGAAAATCTTCCCATATCTCGACAGTAAAGAAAAAATAATAAAGGAAATTTTCTTTCCTTTCTCGCCTCTTCACACGCCTGCTGATATCGATATACTCTCAGGGCATTGTTTTCACGTTCCACCAGAAGTAAAACTCTATCAATCCACACACCAACTACAAAGAACTCGTGATGGAGCAACCAAAACCCGAGCAACCCTGTTTTCTTCACTGCCGATTATCCAACCAAATCCGGATGATTTTGAAGCCCATACGCCTGTATATCTCAGTCAAGTGTTCCCGTGAAGTTTTAGCCATTGAATCACACTATAACATCTTCAAATTTCGATGGAAAATTCTCAGAGAGCTGCCAAATTTTTCCCGCCAATTTTTAAGTTTCAAACGAAGAAGATGGTGTCCCCCTAACCAGTTGTGGGGTGCGAATAGCAGTTGTCCTTTTGGGGTGCCCCTTAGTAATTGAGGTGCCCCTTAACCAAATCTGGGCTCCGTATAGCAAGTGTCCTCCGGGGGTGTTTCGAGTGATTTTTCGAGCCGCTTTTTACAACAATATTTATTTTCCAAAAATACCTAAAAATACACAAAACACCATAATAAGGACGAAAACGAGTACCAACAATACGAAACATTGAGGACAATTTAGGCACATAAATGCGCCTATCAGAGCGCTAGAATGGATTGAATTGCGCTAGAACTCGAGTTGGAGCAAAACAGAGGTGAAGTTACACACGGGTCTCTGCTGGCCTGATTTTCGAAGTTTCAGGGAGATTAAACCGGAGATAATCTTTCCGGAGATAGCTACTTACCTAATAGAGAGTTTGGGATGATTTGGAAAGCTCAGAAACGCGTAAACAAGTCGGCGGAGAATATTATTTCCGTGACTTGCACGAAAATAAAGAGAGAATTTTTATCGGAATTTTTAGGTTTCTGAGCAGTATAAAAGGAGTTCGGATAGGTCATAGAAGGGTTACGAACAGTTTGGGGTAGTTTAGATAACCACAGAAAGCTCAAAATTGAAATTACAGACATTCAGTTCTGCTGGTGTAGGGGAAGAACACGAAGAACATACTACTCCCAGAGACAGTCGTTTCTTCTACATCAGTTTTCATATATTGTTTCTGTAACAGTTGTTTGTAACGCTTATACATCGTTGCAAACTGTCTGCTTAACTAGTTTTCTCTTGTTTTTCACCCTTTTGAGCTATAAAAACCTATTTTGAGTATGTGAATAATATGAGGAGCTAAACCCCTTAGCTGAGGCGACGGAGGAAGCCATTGTTCCATGAAAAGTGGTATATTTCTATTTTAATTAATTCTTGCAATTTCTTTTATGATTATTTGCATGGAACTAATATTGGAAAATTGATTTTTATTGAATGATTGTGATCCGTTTTGATGGAGCATGCTTAGTTTAAGACTTTTGATGTTTCATGCTTGATGTATACAATTGTTACTTCAAAAATATACTAGAGGAAATATATTAGAATCACTTTAAACGCAAAGAATTGCATGAATATTGATTAGATTAAATCACTTAATTGGTCAATGGTGGAATCCTGAGTCTCGGTGCTTTTTATAATCTTGATAACAACTTCATCTTGAGTTTTTATTTTAATTTAAGTCTAAAACAAATCTTCACAAGTCTGAGTGAACGACAACCTTTTACCACTATCTACAACAACATAACAAATCACATCAATTTTTTGCCGCCGCCGACGTGGATTTGTATTAGGTTTTAGATTTTAGATTTATTTTATTTCTTTTAGAATTTTTGTTCTCTTTTACGCCTTTGGTATTTTCCGATTCTTTTCAGATTGGAGCGAAGCTACAAGGAAAGAAAAAAGTATTATAAAAGGAAAGCATCGCCAAAGAAGGAAAGAACAGAGGAATCCAAAAGGAGTGAAGAATAAGATTTTTTATATAGTTATTTTGTTTTATTTTTAGAAACTGTAAATAGGGTTTTATTTTTTGTAATTTTTCTTTTTATTTTTGGACACTTTTTGGACTTTATTTTTGGACGGGGACATTATTATTTTTAAACCCTACGGAAGGGTTGTTTTAAATAAAAACTGTGTGCAGAGAAGGACAGTGATTACGATATCGCCTCAGCCCCTCGGGTTCGTACATGACATAGGAGCCGTGGCCCGAATCGACTTCAGCGGTTCTTCTCCCGTATGGTACGGGAGGTAAGTTTTTCGAAACACACGCGAATCCCCTGTCAGCGGGTTTACTGTATTCCTTCGTTTGCATATATGCTGAGGACTTGAAAACGGATGCTTTAATTTCCTAGTAAAGGGCAAGGACTGGCCATACAAGATAAGGGTTCGGATTTCATCACCGTTCTCTTCTTGCCCGCCTTAGGAAAACGAAACCAAACGCGAACCTAAGCCTAAAATTTTGACTAGAACGAGACCGATAGGGTAACGAGCTTAATAGGAAAGTCATTCGAAAAATATTGGTTACTCTTTTGAGCATACTTCGAAGTTCATGATGGTTTATGTGAGTTGAATGCGTGACTGCGCCGCCTTGTAACCGGTGAGGCCTTGGGTATCAAATCTCCACTGAGCTTCCCTCGCCTCGGTTCAACTTACTTTGACTCGGATTGATTCCATAGGGGTTTGCTCAAATTGTAACGAGTTCCTTTTCGAAAGAATGGAAGCTGGTCGAGAAACAATCTAAGTGGAACCATCATGCTTTTTGTTTGCTAGAAAATTAGTTTTGATTTGGTTGAGTCAGCCTTGTTTTGTGATTGCATAGAATCCCAAATATCCCGATAGTGCCAGAAATGGAAACTTTAAAAGCTTTGTTGAACCCTACTAGGACTACTCGTCCCTCCTGTATCAGGTTAGCTGAAACTGAAGCAAATTATGAACTTAGGCCTGAGACCCTACAGATGCTCCCAATATTTTTAGGGAAAGAAAATGAAAACCCATACTTCCATGTTAGGGACTTTGAAGAAATTTGTAGTACCCTAAAATTAGAAACCTTGATGATGATGCTTTGAAACTCAGGTTATTCCCCTTTTCCTTAAAAGATAAAGCCAAGTCGTGGCTGTATAGTTTGGCTTCCGAATCAATCAAAACATATGAACAACTTACATCTGCCTTTTTGAACAAGTTTTTCCCTAGGCACAAAACATCGTCTATTAGGACGCAAATCTGCACATTTTCTCAACAGGAGGGAGAGTCTTTGTATAGGTATTTGGAAAGGTTCAATGACTTATTAGCCCAATGTCCTCATCATTGTTTAGAAAAGGTTAGGCTAGTTCAAATCCTTTATGAGGGTTTAGATTATTCGACAACAACCATGGTTGAGTCTCTATGCACTGGTGGTTTTGAAAACCAAACTGTTGATGCGGCGATGGAATTTTTGAATGAAATCGCCGAAAAGACCCAGCAATGGTAATATAGTAGGGAACCCAAGAAAACAATTCTTCTAGGTAGAGGAAACGTTAATAGGGTAGAAGGAGGCTATGAATCAGATGCCAAAATTGCTGCTATAGCAAAAAGGTTAGAAGCCTTAGAATTGGGTCATACTAGTGGTAGAATAGAGCCTTTTTGGGAAGGCCAGAATAATGAAGATCAAGCCAATGCTCTCTATAATAACACTAGGTTTGATAACCGTCAGAAGTTTGACCCATATTCAGAAACCTATAGTCCTGGTTGGAGAAACCATCCGAACCTTTCATGGTCTAAGGGCCAGAGTCTAGGTCAGTTTAGTAATTCTAATGCTCCCCCAGATTTTGGTTACACTAAGAATTCATCAGGCCCAGAAAATAAAACGACTAGCTTAAAGGAATCTATTAAGATGTTAGCAAAAACTCAGGATATGTTAGCACAGAGCCAAATTAGTTTTCAGCAGGAAACCAAGCAGAACTTTCAAACTAATGCTCAGAGCCTTGCTAAGCTAGAACTTCAAGTCGGTCAAATAGCTAAGACCTTAAGTGAGAGAGATAACGGAAAGCTCCATAGTCAGACTACCCCCAACCCTAGAGGAGTTCATGAAGTAGGTGCAAAACCATTTAATCAAGTGAATTCTGTCACAACCCTTAGGAGTGGTAAAAAGGTTGACAATAGGGTAGCCAAGCCTAATAGTGGACATACTGTAGATCCACCTTCTAGTTCCCAAGATGAGCCCCAGAAGGAGCCACTAACTGAAGAAACCGATAAAATTTCTAGTGATGCCAATGTGGTTCCCGACAGGTCTCATTTTGTACCCAAAGCCCCATATCCACAGTTGTTAGCTCCAACAAAGAGAGAGTCGACTTTCAACTAAATACTAGAGATATTTAAGCAGGTAAACATTAACATCCCTTTATTAGAAGCAATTAGGCAAATTCCTGCTTATGCCAAGTTCCTTAAGGACCTTTGTACACGAAAGCGTAAGCTTAATATCCATAAGAAAGCCTTTTTAGCTGGTCAGGTAAGTTCAATCCTTCTGAACCAAACATCCCCTAAGTATAAAGATCCTGGATGCCCCACCATATCTTGTGTAATCGGTAATTATTCAGTAGATAAGGCATTGCTTGACTTAGGAGCTAGTGTGAACTTACTCCCTTATCATGTATACAACCATCTAGGTCTTGGAAAGTTGAAACCGACTAAAATGACATTGCAATTAGCTGATAGGTCTGTCAAAGTACCTCGTGGTGTCATAGAGGATGTTCTGATTGAGGTTGATAAATTTATTTATCCAGTGGATTTCGTTGTTCTAGATACTCAGCCTGTTCAGGATCCTAGTGCTCAAATACCGGTGATTTTAGGTCGCCCATTTTTAGCCACGGCTAACGCTGTCATCAACTGTAGGAACGGACTTATGAACATCTCCTTTGGTAATATGACCACTGAACTAAATGTCGTTAATGTTAATATACAACCTTCTGACGATTTAGAGGAAGTGAATATGATTAGCACTTTAGTTCAGGATCTAATTCAGGATAATTGGGACACTTTATTTGGTGATTCCTTAGATGAACTTGATGAGGAAATTCTCTTAAGTCAGTTAGGTGACCAAACTTTTGAACAAGAAGAAGCTCTTGAGTATTTTAAAGACTCGGAGGATCCAGAAATTCAAGCAATAGTTAGAGGTTTGTCCGAGAATACTGACTACCCTAAGTTTGGGGGTAGTAATGGTCAATTATCCCCATTATAAGTCCCTAACTTGGGATTCGAGCCTAGTGTACCTGAGGTATTACTTGAGTCACTTCCGACTCTGCAACCGGATCCTCCTGATATTGTCCAGGAGGAAATTCTAAAGACTTGTTGTTCGAATGAGTCAATTTGTCAAGACACTCATATGAAGCCCAAATGGGCACAACAAAAAAACCCAGTTGTCTTGCAGGAAACCTTGGATGAGGATGTGCTATGTCTGTTCATTTTTCTGATTTAGTGCAGTTTTCTGATAATTGTGGCAATTTTATTTGCTTTTGTTGAGCCACAGTTGTTTCGACTATTGATATATGATTTGAAAGGTAATTAGCCATTTTGTGGTATTTGACGTCTCGCTGAAGACTTTAAATTTAACACTTTTTGGGAGGTAACCCAATCTCATGCAACATGGTAATATCTTTCCTTATCTCTTTTTCTTCAAATGGTAACAGTTTCTCTTGTTCATGCTTTTAATTTTATCTTTAGAACATTGAGGACAATGTTGGATTTAAGTTTGGGGGTATGGGAGAAAATTTTTAGTGAATAAATAAACTCCAGAACCTAGAAATTTATGCCTATTGAGGATTCCACTAACTAATCTAAGTGGATGGAAGCATTTTGATCGTATGAGTTGAGGAACCAATCTGATTAGATGGAAACACCTAGAAGAGTCTATTCATAAAAGAACAGAGCTCATGTATTAGAAGTAACATGATAGTTTCACCATATCTCGTTGAGTCCTTTTCACTTCTATTTTTATTTTATTTTGTTTTTAAACCATGTTTCTCTAAGTGATAGGTGGGGCCCACGATTCAAGTTGTTACCAATGCTAGGGTGAATTAGAGTGATTGAGTTACAAAGAAAAAGAAAAAAAAAGACCAGACCAATTAGACCAAACGGATCAAAAAAAAAAATAATTCAGTGAATAAAGTCGACCACTGGTACCCTTGTATATGCCGGTTGTGTTGACCTAGAGTTAGGTTATCGACCACTGGTACCCTTGTATATGCCAGTATGTTGATATTAGTCATACTAGTATCTCAATCCATTAGGATAGGTTCATTTTGGCGGAGGCCTTCAGACAGATATGGGAAACACCGTTCACTTAGTAAACATCAAAACCATCTACGTTTTTCTATATCCATCTCTTAATCTATCCATGTGATTGGTTTGACTCCGAATATTGATGTCCATAGTGCAACTATCTGAGTAGAGATCTGTCACTTTATATGAATTTTAGTATGCTTGAGTGCAAACTCGTGTACATCAATTGGAATTTCGCATCAGGGTATTTCTTCCTGTAGTCAATAAGTATGCCAACCAAGGAGATTCTTTAGTGCTTTCCAAGGTTCTGCGTAGATAGCTAGGGTCTGAAGTATAAAGGTTTTGTGGGTGTACCTCTGGTAAGCCCTCCCGAGACTATAACTCGGCCACTAGGGCCACCTAGGGGTTTAAAGGCTTATTGCATACGCTAAATGAAATCGACGATGCCTGCGTCAGTGAGTTAGGATTTTATCTTTGCTCGAGGACTAGCAAATAATAAGTATGGGGGTATTTGATAGACACATTTTTGTGTCTAATTTGTCTCGATTCTATAATTGATAGTGCTCATTTTTGTACTTATTACGGTGTTTTATGTGTGTAGGTATTTTTGGCCAATAAACATTTTTGGAAAAATCGGCTCGAAAAGTTTTGCGGGGCACTCCCGGAGGACATTTGCTATTCGGACTCTCACCATGGATAAGGGGCAACCTATTACTAAGGGGCATCTCTGCAGGGCATCTACTATTCACACCCCCACTCTGGATAGGGGGAGACCACTTTCTTCTCAAAATTCAAAAGAAAAAATTGGCAGAAAAAAACCCAGTTTGCATACCAGAATTAGGGTTGGATTTCTAGGCTTTTTTAGGGAGATTCAATCGCGGGAATTTGTTGGGATGGACGTGATTTAGCATAACAGGCTTGGTATGAGCGCTGGAATGGATTGAATTGGGCTAGAACTCGAGTTGGAGCAAAACAGAGGTGAAGTTACACACGGGTCTCTGCTGGCCTGATTTTTGAAGTTTCAGGGAGATTAACCGGAGATAATCTTTCCGGAGATAGCTACTTAGCTAATAGAGAGTCTGGGATGATTTGGAAAGCTCAGAAACGCGTAAACAAGTCGGCAGAGAAGATTATTTTCGTGACTTGCACGAAAAGAAAGAGATAATTTTTATCGGAATTTTTAGGTTTCTGAGCAGTATAAAAGGAGTTCGGATAGGTCATAAAAGGGTTACGAACAGTTTGGGGTAGTTTAGATAACCACAGAAAGCTCAAAATTGAAATTACAGACATTCAGTTCTGCTGGTGTAGGGGAAGAACACGAAGAACATACTACTCCCAGAGACAGTCGTTTCTTCTACATCAGTTTTCATATATCGTTTCTGTAACAGTTGTTTGTAACGCTTATACACCGTTGCAAACTTTCTGCTTAACTAGTTTTCTCTTGTTTTTCACCCTTTTGAGCTATGAAAACCTATTTTGAGTATGTGAATAATATGAGGAGCTAAACCCCTTAGCTGAGGCGACGGAGGAAGCCATTGTTCCATGAAAAGTGGTATATTTCTATTTTAATTAATTCTTGCAATTTCTTTTATGATTATTTGCATGGAACTAATATTGGAAAATTGATTTTTATTGAATGATTGTGATCCGTTTTGATGGAGCATGCTTAGTTTAAGACTTTTGATGTTTCATGCTTGATGTATACAATTGTTACTTCAAAAATATACTAGAGGAAATATATTAGAATCACTTTAAACGCAAAGAATTGCATGAATATTGATTAGATTAAATCACTTAATTGGTCAATGGTGGAATCCTGAGTCTCGGTGCTTTTTATAATCTTGATAACAACTTCATCTTGAGTTTTTATTTTAATTTAAGTCTAAAACAAATCTTCACAAGTCTGAGTGAAAAACAACCTTTTACCACTATCTACAACAACATAACAAATCACATCAGTCAGTTGAGATGATAAAGTGATGGCCTTGTAAGTAATATCTCCATTTAGTTACAGCTTGAGCAATGGAAATCATCTCCTTCACATATGTGGATAGAGCACTAGCTTTTGGACCCAAAGGTTGGCTGAAAAAAGCTATGGGCTTGCCTTCCTGTAATAACACAACACCAATACCATTATCACAAGCATCAGCCTCAAGAATGAACTCCTTTGTGAAATCAGGTAGTGCTAGAACTGGAGTAGTAGACATTGTTTTTTTGAGATGTTGAAAAGCAAGAGTAACAGCTGGAGTCCACCGAAATGCATTTTTCTTGAGTAAGTCAGTCAATGATCTACTAAGAATCCCATAGTTTTTGACAAATTTCCTGTAATAGCCAGTCAATCCAAGAAAACCTCTTCACTCCTTAATATTTGAAGGTGTAGTCCATGTAGTCATTGCTGAAACTATGGTAGGGTCAGCTCTAACACCTTCAGAAGAGATTATATGACCTAGATATTCCAATTCTTGTTGGGAAAAACAACATTTGGAGAAGTTGGCAAACAGCTGATGTTTCCTCAGAATGCTCAAAGTGATTTCCAAATGTTTCATTTGATCCAAGCTGGGACTAAATACCAATATATCATCAAAGAATACAAGGATGAAGTATCTCAAGTGATCTTTAAAAATATCATTCATAAGAGCTTGGAAAGTGGCTGGTGCATTTGTGAGTCCAAAAGGCATTACTTTAAACTCATAATGGCCCTGATGTGTTCTGAAAGCTGTCTTGTAAATATCTTTAAAGTAGACCCTGATTTGATGCTAACCAGACCTTAAATCAATTTTTATAAACCATACAACACCTTTGATTTCATATAGAAGTTCATCTATAACTGGAATAGGGAACTTGTCTTTGATTGTAATGCCGTTGAGTCTTCTATAATCCACACAAAACCTCCAAGTATTGTATTTCTTTTTGACTAAGAGAATAGGAGCATAAAATGGACTGTGAAAAGGTTGTATGATACCAGAATGTAATATTTCTTTGATCAAATCCTCCACCATAGCTTTCTGAACATAGGGACATTTATAAGGTCTGAGATTGTGTGGTTCAGAATTTGGTTAAAGGGGTATAGTATGGTCCAAACTCCTATGAGGTGGGAGCTTAGTGGGTTCTGAAAAAACATCTTGAAATTGATCCAAGAGTGAAGATGTCTGAGGTGGTATTGAGGTAAGGGACAAGGTGGTGGAGATAGAGAATAAGTGACCAAGAATACCATGAGAATGTTTATTGAAAAAAATATTTGAGTGCACTACCACTCATCATAGACAAGTAGGATTTCCCATGAGAGCCAGTGAGGGTAATTTTCTTACCATTGTGCTTAAAGGAGATTTTTAATTTAGAAAAATTGAAAATAACATCACCTAGTTGTTTTAGCCAGTCTGCTCCTAGCACCATGTCACAGCCACCAAGTGGTAAGAGTCTGAGTGGTGCACCAAATTTGTACCCTTGCATACTCCAATCCAGCTTTAAACACACTCCATAACTGATGGTCTTGTCACCATTTTCTACATTTACCAACATATGAGATGTGGGCTCAACTTGACATTGTAGTTTCTTGGCCAGATCAGTGTCAAGGAAGCTGTGTTTGCTCCCAGTATCAATGAGTACTGATATACTATGCTTTTTGAGAAGTCCAGGAATTCTGATAGTTTCCCCATTAACTTGTCCAATAAGAGAATTCAATGAGATTTCCATATCTGACTCCACTTGAGAGGTGATATCCCCAGAAGGATGGTCTTCAAGAATCTCTTCAGGTTCTGGTGGTGCAGTATCAACCATAAAGAGCTGCTGTTTGGCACAAATGTGTCCGGGCCTATAAACTACTTCCCAGTTATAAAAGAGACCTTTTTCTCTCCTTTTTCTAACTTGATCAGGAGTAAGTCTAGTGATATGAGGAAGGGAGGAAGTAATTGATTTAGGTGGTGGTGGGACTGAAGATGGTTTAAATGGGGAGGGTGTACTGGTGTTTGGTTTTGGGGTTTGTGGAGAACTGAAAACTTTAGATGATGAAAAAATGTTATAGTAAGGTTTTGGGGGTGGCTTATAAAGTTTTTGTTGGGCCAAAACAGTTTGTTCTTGCATCTTTGATAGGGAGAAAGCTCTCATCAGGGTAGTTGGGTGAACATCAGCACAAAATGTTGAATGTGTTCCTTAAGAGCCCCAATAAAACTTTTGACAAAATAACTCTCAGGTAGATCAGGATGTATACTTAGTAATAGAGCCTTAACAGACTCAAATTCCTCAAAAAATTCATCAACAATCATTTTATGAAGCAATTTATTGAAATTACCAACTATATTCTCATTAGCAGGATTTTCAAATCGGATGCAAGCATGTTCAGTGAGTTCAAACCAAGTAATAATAGTACGAAAAGATTGAATGTTATAAAGCCATTTTTCAGCCTTACCCTCGAAATGCATAGAGGCCATCTTGACTTTCTGTGTCTCATCCCTGATGTCATGAAGCTGAAAGTAATTGTTGCACTTATGAATCCACCCCCTTGGGTTTTCACCATCAAAGCGAGGAAAATAAATCTTAGGCATACGAGGTGAAGGTTGAATATCTCTGTGTCCATAGTGCATTCCAAAAGCAGATCTATCATCCTCGTGGTTGATTCTGTGGTGAGAAGACTCTGCTCGATTTGAATCTTCTTGGTGTTTGTAAGTAGAAATTTTCTTTTTCTGCAAAAGACTCCATCTGAGCTTTCAAATCTTCTTTAGTTATCATCGCTTTCTTGATTGAGCGTACATCAGATTGAATCATTATGATATGTTGCTGCTGTGAGTCATACTTATCTTGGAAGTCCTTGCAGGTTGGATTTCCACTTCCTCCCATGGTGAATCAGGAAAGAAACGTCTCTAGATACTAGCTAAAATGGACTGGTATAATCTCAAACCTCACGATCTGAGCCTTTTAGTTATGAAGAAACTAGCCAAAATTGGAGAACAACAATACTCAGATTTCATTCCTTAAACATGGCCCCGCACAATGCCTGTTCTTACACATTTAAGGCAGGAGAAAACTAGGTCAAGATAAAGACCATTCCCTGCACTACACGTGTAGACATCCTACTGATTAAAAGAAAAATTACTAACTACCAATAGCTAGCTGCTCAGGGCTACCAACTAGCTTATTACAAGTAAGGGCACTCCATACACTAACTCTCAGGTACATGACAATGCTCTCCAACGACGAAATCTTCATCTTCATCGGTGATTTCTTTGACAACGGAAGCTCCATCACTAGTTTCAAGAGATTTGAGCAAATCACTCCTATTTTGGGAGCATATCTTTCTAAAGAAGAAATAAACTAAATGGTTGGATTCTAATTCCGTGAAAAACCATTCTTCCTCCGATTTAATCGGATCTTATTCATACTTGTATTTGTCTTACTTCAGTAATCTTTCTCTTTCTCTTATCGGATTTCTCGGTATTGTACTTATACGGTATGTTCTTGTTACTTTGTATTATCTTATTTTCGATCTTCAACTCATTGTAACCTTGAATTTTCATTAATGAAAAGGTTTCTTGTTAAAAAAAAAAAAATATTTAATAATAACAATAATTGGGGGCCTAAATTCTATATGTCATGCAAAACAAAAAAATTTACCCTGCAAATGCTGTAAAGCATTTTCGATTCGGATTAAAAAAACATTTCGTCTCGCGAAAAATTTAGGTCTGAACAGAAACACCACTGAAGAATCCTTAATAGTAAAATCAGTGAGTATACAGAAAATGGGTATTGCAGGAAGAATAATTATACCATGGAAGAGAATGTTGAGATCTTCAAATGTAATGTGTACCGTAAGAGAAATCTGATTCTTGTGATTTTTTCATTTCTGTGGAAATTTTTAATTATGTCTGGAGAAAAATAAGGGTTGAGATAAATTTTTTTGTAGAGATATGAAATAGTTCGAGGGTTTACGAAAGGGTCTACTACCATTGAAGGGATTAAAGATATCATAGCAGTTGCTTCTGGAAAAGGCGGGGTTGGGAAGTCTACTACTGCAGGTACTACTTGTTAAACTTATTCAGCAAAAAAAAGTACGAAAAATTACTTATAGTTCACAATTCCGTAATGTTATGATTAGAATATATGGAATTGGTTACTTGGAATTTGACCTACGGAATGTTAGATTAAGTAAAAAATCTTCATTAGCTTTAATGTAAGAAGGAAGGGCATGTATATGCTTTAAAAGATCTTCATTAGCAGCGCTTGGAATGATTTTACTATCTCCACCATAAATTCTCCGTTTTGGGAGCTTAGTGTAGGTGAACATCAATAAATTATGCTAGTAAATTTTTCTTTAGGCGAACAATATAACGAAGAATTTGTTATATGTACAACGAAGAAGTATGATTCTCGCTTCAAATGTAATGATGTATAAATATCCACTAAATATTGTTATTGACTTTGCTCATAGTTGTTCTCAAATGATGTATTCTTTGCTTTGTATCGTGAATGTTGACTGGAATCCGTTAATTTGAAGACCTTGTTCGAGAACTTTATAATTAACTTAATTTCGCATCGCAATGCTTGAAGGTCTGCAATGCCTTTTCCAAGCTATATCGTACCTCATGCATCTTAATAGGTAGTATAGCTCAAGTTAACACCTCATGTTCAAAAACACCTCCACAGGTTTTACTTCCAAAATAAATTCATACATTCTAGAGGGAGGGGATAACGAAAGATTTAATAGAAGAATGTGAAGCTATCTGAGAACGCTAAGTTAAACCTCGATGGAGGAATACCCAATAAAGTAATAATAACTTCACCAAAATAATAATTTTTCCGGTATGACTTGCGCAAAAGGGCTAAACCAGTAAAGTAATAACCCCGCTAAATGCATTCAGTAATAAAAATGTTGAGTTCTCAAAGGTCCTATGAAACATAAAGTAATAATTACCAAAATTACATGTATATACATATAGACCAAAATACTTCATCAAGTCAAACAATATTCATACAAGAAGGTATTTATTCTCAACTTCCAAATTTTTTTGGTGATGCATGAATTTATTTTGGTGACCGGAATTTTTTTGGAATGCATACACAACTTCCAATTATTTTTGGTGATGCTGTAGCAAGAACTCTAAATTAGTAAATATTCATATCTGCATCTGTAATTAAGGTGAACAATGACAACCATTTGAGATGATTGTGAATTTGTGGTTCAAGTTTTCACACTGATGGTCTGGTGAAATCACAAGTTATGGGAGGTGTTTAGTGTTAGCAAAATGCTGGTTAACTCAGTTTATTTGAAGTATTGTGACTGTCGTTAGCTGTAAAAATGGTCCAGTTTCTGAAAATACTTATCTCGAACTTCACAATATATTGTAGTAAATATGCTTTGAGTTTAGTTAAAATATTTAGTAAATTCTGAGTATTCTTACTTTTTAAAAATGGCTAATTTTTTTGAAAAGTTTATGCCTCTTGAGCAAATTAAAGGAAATATGTATAGGTTGCAATTAGAAGGCCTTTTTAGTCATTGAAGTTTCATGGATGTGCTAGTGTTCAGGGTTTTAAGATGATACTTCTGGGGTTTCAGTTAATTTGGCCGTTGCTCTTGCTAAGACTTGTCAACTTAAGGTGGGTTTACTTGATGCGGATGTGTACGGACCATCGATTCCTACCATGATGAAGGTCCAACTCCATGGGAAGCCAGAATTGACTCAAGGTGATATTTGCTATTGTTACGTATTGCCAACTGAGATAAAATCTTTATGATGTGCAGCATGTGCTTAATATATTACTTCAGTATGTAACTTTTGTTTAGCAAGATGTGCAGCCCGGCGCTTTTTGACTTTCTTCATGAGATATATCTTGTAATGTGTATTCTTAATGTTCTGCAATGATATAGTTTTTATATTTGTATGCAGATTCTAAAATGATTCCTGTTGAAAACCATGGGGTGCAGTGTATGTCAATTGGATTTCTTGTAGAAAAGGATGCCCCTATTGTGTGGAGAGGTCCAATGGTTGGTTTTGGACTTCTTCTTTTTTTTCATGCTCATTTCTTAAAATTTATTTCCATGTTCATTTCCTAGAATCCTGTCTCACAAAGCCTAGCTATTGTTTTACGGCAAGTAGTAATGGGTTATTTTTATTTATCTTTTATAAGCTGTGGAGAGAGCTATAATCTTATTAGGATTGAAGTGAGAGATTCTATAACAACTTAGCATAGGTTAGGTGTAGAGTTTATAATCTGAGTTCCTTGTAGAGTTGGTTTGAGTGATATCATAACAAGATGATGCAATTAATAGAACCCATTGGATTTGTATCTTCTCTCTCTTGTAGTAGGATTTTTCATTGGATATCTGTTACGTAGTTATGATATTTAAGATCATTGAATAGAAATCCGTGATGTTTAATTGTGTAGCTGTATATTTTCTAGAAACACTATACTGAGAGAATTTAGTTCCTTAGCAGTAATTTATAATGTTTACTTCAGAAATTTAATTGGTTTCTGTGCATTTAGGTGATGAAAGCGCTTGAAAATTTGACGAGGGGAGTTTCTTGGGGAAAGCTTGATGTTCTTGTGGTGGATATGCCCCCTGGTACAGGGGATGCTCAGTTGTCAATTTCACAGAGGCTGCAATTATCAGGTATCCTAAATTATGGTTCAGTTTCTAGTTCATGGGATTATGAGAACTCTGAAATTATCAGGTATCAAGAATGAAAATTATGGTTGAGTTTCTAGTTCATGGGATTATGAGAATTCTGAATCCCTGTCCTTGAACCGTTTCTCTGACATGCCATACATTTGTACAGATCAGGACAGTTACCAGTTAACATATCTTCACCTACATGTTGTTTAATCTATATTTGTCGACATGTTTCTGATGGAGGATCCACTACTTGAATATCTTAGCTTAGCAATTCTCTGGATATATGCTTTTTCCTTTCGACTAATATTTTGTGAATGGGTAGGGTAACATCTTTTTTTCGTTTCCTTGTTTTGCTGATAGGTGCTTTGATCGTGTCAACTCCTCAAGACATTGCACTAATAGATGCCCGAAGAGGAGCTAATATGTTTCGTAAAGTTCAAGTTCCTGTATATTTCATTCCACCTATAACATGACATAAGTTCATTTATTAGAAGCTTCAATTCCTTCCACCAATGAACTAAAATGTTGCTGTATGTAATCTTTTTCTTTATATTATTTTAATTTTGATTACTTGCTCAGATTTTGGGAGTGATCGAGAACATGAGCTGTTTTAAATGTCCACATTGTGGGGGAAAATCTCACATATTTGGCAGTGGAGGAGCACGAAAAACAGCTGATGAGATGGATATGGAATTCCTCGGGGAGGTATGTAGATAAAAAAGTTTTCATTAGAATATGGAACAAACTGCAATGTTCTATTCCAGAAGTATGTTGATTAAAAGAACAGACGATTAACATGTACAGTATATACAAACAGCATTAAGTGTCATTCTGTTCAAATTTTATCTGTTCTATTTCTTTTTTCTTTTTTGTGCTTGTGCAAATCTATATCAATTTGAAGCTGTTATTATGTCTATACACAAAAAGCAGAGATCTCTCTTCGCGTTAATTTTCACCAAGTCTGACATGGTTCTAATTTATTCATTGGAAAAACTGGCTACAATAAAACTCTCTTGTGGGCTAATTATATTGGTACATGTTGTGTGCTGTCTAGATACCCCTGGAGATGAATGTTAGAAGAGGTGCAGATGAAGGTACTCCTATTGTGATATCAGCTCCTGATTCTTCAATTTCCGAGGCATACAACAACATCGCAAAAAAAGTTGTCAACAGACTAGAAGTGTTAGCAAAAGAACGACAAGATTATCCACAAATTTCTCTGTAAAGGCACTCCAATACAAGTACTGTGTTACCAGTTGTTTGTTCTTTTTTTTTTCTGTTGCAACCCTTTCCCCAAATATGATTGACGGATTAATATGCCTGAATTTTGAATACTTGTCAGTCTTGTGGGTTGAACATTTCTTTTTCCTTCTTTTTCTTGACAAATTCTGACTTTTTCTATAGGTCAATTTTTTGCACTTAAAAAGTGCATTCACAACACGGCTTTTTATAAAAATTATACAAGAAAAGAAAATTGTTGGTAATTGCGTAAGTGCTCCGCTGCAAGAATTAATTGTTTTTTTTTTTTTCCTAATAAGCAAAGGCCTTCAAAAAGGCTAATGGTACTCCTCAACTGTTGGTCGAAGCCAAACAAGAGGGACAGACCAGTACATAGTAGAATAGTTTTTCTTGGCCCACATTGCAAGTTCATGAGCTACAGAGTTACAATAAGGGGGTTGAAAACTAAAGATACAAGCAACTAACTTAGAAGAAAATAGAAGATCGGTCCGAGTTGCGCTCTGCAAATCGGCGACAAAACTCAGTAAATTTTTTCGTTTTCAGTATCAAACTTCAGGTCTTCTACTTCATTAATTCAGGTATTCAAGTGATTTTAGCTATTAATTTCAATGATTGATGGCACTTTTTTACTGTAATCCTTGTCTGAATAAGGTTTTTGGTTGAGATATAATCTGTTTTTGGATTGATTTCGAGTTTTTAACTATGGAATCTGGATCTAAGATAAACAACAATAATTTTAGTTTCTTTTCTTCTGAATCAAATCTGAAGAGAATTGAGAATGAAACTCCATCAGTAGTTCCTTCGTGTTACATTTCTGACGAATATATAGATGCTAGTTTGAATGAATGGCAGTTTAGTCTAATTGGTAGATTGGATTTTGTTAAGATGAAATTTGCTGTTGCTGAAAAATCATTGAGAAAACAGTGGAATATTTCAGGTAATTATCAACTGATACCTCTTGGAAAAGGATTTTTCATCATTAAACTTGCTAATGAGGTTGATATGAAATATATATGGAATGGGTTTTGGAAGGTTGAATCTCAAATTCAAAAACTGAGATTTTGGGAACCAAATTTTAATCCTGCTGCTCAGAAGACAACTACTGCTTTTGTTTGGATTAATTTTCCTGGTCTTGGTATTGAGTATTAGAAGGAAAAAATTCTTATGTCTTTGGGAAAATTAATCCAAACACATTTGGTAGAGCTATAAAGGTGGATGAAACTACTCTTAAAAGAGAAGTAGGGTATTATGCTAGTGTTCTAATTGAAGTAGACTTGGCAAATAACATTCCTAATCATGTTTTAATAAAATCCAAGTATGGTAGTTTTGAACAAGAGGTACAAATTCCAAAAGTACCAAGTTTCTGTAGTCATTGTAAAGTGGTTGGTCACTTGGTAACTGAATGTAGATTATAGAAAAAAAGATAATGCACAGGAAGGTGTTGTTGAGAGGAAGAATAGTTTTGTTCAAAGAAAGATTTGGAAGCAGAAGGAGAAGAAACAACCAAAACAAGTTGGTTTTGATATTTGTAACACTCCAAAAATTTCAAGACCTCAAGAGGTTGTGGATAAGATTTTAAGGTGATGATGAGGAAGTTAATTTTGCTTTAGACACAACTATTGAAAAAAATGATAATCCTGAAAGGGGAGGTGCAGATTGTTCATTCTCTCCTGATGAGTTTCCACCATTATCTACAGAGAACTTACTTATAATATCAACTAGTATCCCATCTATGTTGCCTTTTGAAAATACACAAAGTCAAGTGGTAACTCCTATCACTAGTTTACAGAATTCTTCATCATTACAGTTTGGTGCCCTAGAATCTTTTGCATCTGCAAGAAAATTTCAGGTACTGGTGGAGGTAGTTGAAGAGCAAAGTTCAGAAGAAGTTATAAAATCTCTAAAGCAGGGAATAAAAAGTCTCTCAACTGGCAAAGCTGCTAAGGAAATTAATAAAGGTGCACATACAAAAGGTATATCTCTTATTACAGCCAGAAAAAATAACTGGAAAGAATTTAGTTAAAAATAAGGGCTTGAGAGGTCATGAATCCTCTCAAAATTTAACTCAATGAGAGTAGTATTTTGGAATATCAGAGGCCTACAAAGAAGTAGAGCCAAAGATAAAATAAGATCATTAGTAAATCAATTTAAGCCTTCACTGATTTGGTTAGCTGAGCCTAAAATAAGAGTAAGAAATAATTTTGTTAAGAATTTGAGGTTACCTGGAATGAGTCATATGTTAATTCATAACACTAGTGATACTGAAAAAGGGAACATTTGGTTATTATGGTTGTAGCGCCCCCTAAGCTAACATCTGACTAATCCAAGATATTAACTAAATAACATGAATAAAAAATCTAAATCATTTACTTAAACATTCAATTAAGAAATCTGTTACAAAACTTAACCCAAAACTAGCCCCGCTCAAATATATATATATATATATAAGAACTCCTCTTAAATGATACATATATAATAGTCATTTGGTTTACAAATACAATATGCAATATAATAAACATAGTAAAAGTTAATCAACTAACGAAATTAACCCTTGAAGCTTTCGCTGCGCAACTCTGATCTGTCTCTGAAACTGAAAGTGGGAATGGGTGAGCACATCATCCCTAAAAGGGATGCCCAATAGGAATAAACATTTAACTTTCAAGTAATCATAAGAATGATTTTGAAAACAACTCATGTTTTTCCTAACACTAAAACACAACCAAATCACAGAAATAAACAATCATGTATATGGAACTAACTCCTTCTTCAAATAATATACTATATTAAGTGTCGAACAATTCCTTACACACCCTATTAGTTTATACTGGTGTCGACAAATTCCTTACACACCTAATACGCATAAAAGCTCGAATTCATGTAGATATAAATGAAGGAGAAGTATCATATATACCACGCATGGAAACTCTTATTTCCAAATAGGTGTCGACCAATTCCTTACACACCTATCATTTTCCTAATAGGTGTCGACCAATTCCTTATACACCTATTAGGCATACAAATGGAAATTCTTATTTCCCAAACAATTCATCAAGACAAACAAAGCATTAAAATTCCTTTCCAAGCAATGGCAAGATTAAAAGAAATAAAAAAAACTTTCGGAATTTTAAATAAACAATGCATGAAATACACAATCAGATAATGCATGAGCTTGTTAAACATAAACTTTGGTAAAAGAAAATAACAATAATCACAAAAGAGTTGAAAGTATTCCCACCTCTTTTGATGACAAACACGCCTACCTCGAGATCCACGATCCACTGGTTCATCCTTTGAATCGACCGTTGTTAATATATACTAACTATTAATCACACAAGAAGTCTAAGAATCTAGCCAAAAGGCTCACACAAGAATCATACAAGTTTTTCTAATGATTTTAGGCCCATCTAATGTTCTACATCTTTTATTTATCTATCTTTAGCATAGATAAGGTTTACTAATTGAATTGGGTTGGTTCTATAGTCCAATAAATAAGTATTAAGAAAATATACAAGGGACCAAAGGCTAATTCGGACCTTAGGGGTCCAATTCATGTTCATGAGGAAAACTGGTTATAAGCCCAAGTTCACTAAGCAAGCCCATTATATAAGGTCCACTCCATCTGAGTCAATTACGGTCAATCACACAGTCAACAGGTATCTAACAGTCAACGTCTAAGGTCCAGGTCAGAGTCTAGTCAACGTCAAGGTCAGATCAAAACTGGTCAACGAGTCAAGACCCGGTTAACTCAGTCACTAAGACCGATTCAGATAAGTCAGATTCACAATTGATTCAGTCAGATAGACCGAGTCAGAAACACTAGGTCGAGTCAGCTAAGCGGAAAGAACTCAAGCTAAGACTCTTGCACAAAACATAACTCAAATACAACTTCAATTCATAAATTCTTAAACAACTTTACAATCAAATTACAAACATAATCACTGCTTAATTACCTGCAGTTGCAAATCTAAGCTTTTACAAGAGAGATTCAACTCCATACTCATCAAATCTTAATTCCTAAAACTCAGTCACATAACATCATCTTCTTAACAACTCAAAAGAAATTCATTCTTTCTAAATAAACTTCATAATTTAATCACTATCGAAAACTCAGCTTACCTGCAACAACAAGCCTCCACGGATTCTACTCCTAACTGGAACCAAATATTTACCACTATAACCTTTCTCCATATTACCAACTCAAACACACAACCCAATCTCATCATTACCAGTTCAAATTAGACTCATCCTCCTCCATCACCATAACAACTAATTCATTTTACAGCTCCACCGATACCATAACCAACTCAACATCACCACATCTACTTCTGTTCTGCAGTTACAACTCTAGCAACACATCATTCACCATATATAGCATTTTAATTCAATCCTCATACCACATACAATTACAGCTCAAGTCAACATCCTTCTATAATTACATTTTCTACAATCTCTGCTAGTCTGAGTAATAACAGTTCAACATCAAACCAATTCACATAACACAACACTTCTTTGATTCCTGGAAATCTCATATTTCGTCACTTCTTACTTCAGTTTGCACAACTAATTTACACAACCACTACCAATTCAATTATACCACAAACATACCCATCCAATTATCCATCCACACACTTGTAGATACAACACCAATAGATCCATCTGCAATTTCCATCAAACACAAATCATCTTAAACAATAACTCAAACTCAACAATCCTTTCACTATCAAAACCACTTTTAACTACCTCCACAGTTTCATTGTTTGATCACCTCAACCTCAGTTAAAACACAAACATATAAACTCAAATGAATCTCAGCAATTCAACTCCAAATATCAAGGTTAAGAAATTAAAAGCTTACCCAAGCAATAACACCTTCAGAATTGTTGATTCATTAAACAATTCTTCTAAACCCCGAATTCATCTTCTGTTCATCAATCTGAGTTGAATCAACACTCGAGTTAACACTGCCGCCATAACCCATCAATATCTCAACTGATTCTTCAACCTTTTCTGGATATCTTCATCTCAAGAACAAACCCTAATTCTCCAATTCTCCCTCAGAACATCCCAACATCTAATTAACTTCTCCCCGTTTCTCAGTCGACTAAACCCACTTCTAATCATCTATCTATAGCATCATATTCACTTTATAAATCTTCTCAGATCTCTCCTCATGAAACCCTAACTTACCAATTAATCACTGAATTATCTTCAAGACTTCAATTAAACACTAACCCTTTTTGTTATTCATCACCAACTAATCAAATCCTCCTTCAATTAATCAATTATTTTATGGCCTGAACTATCTGGTTTCTCTACAGATCATCATCTCCTCTTCTTCTCATGATTAACCAACATGAAAACCACCACCAAACCTTATTTGATTATATACTAACAACCTCATCGATCGATTCCCTCAAATCGATTCTCAGAATCGCCAGAGAAGAAAAGAAGAAAGAAAAACGAGAGAGGAGGAGAAGAAATGAAAGAAAAGAAATTGAATCTCTTCTCGATGGTTTTGAAGATAAGGCCGATCCAATTTTCTGAGTCACCCACTCGCTTCGACACGTGCAGCCACAGGGATAATATCCAAAATTACTATTTTACCCTCTGAAACAACTTGATAAATTTTCTTCACCCAGTGTCTGAATGACGCGTGCGAGCAGCCCATTTCATATAACTTTTCAAGATACATCCAATGGTATTAGTTTCGTATATAGATCGTTGTTAGATTGATTCCTATTAATTAACCTTCGTATTAAACTAATCGAGTTATTATCAGCTAATACATCTCTTGACCAGTCTAATAGTGTTGACGAGCTTGAGGGTCTTTACATTCTCCCCACTTTATATCATTTTCGTCCTCGAAAATCAAACCCTCCTTCTAGTCTTCAAAACTCCCCACCTTATACAATGATTTCTACAACTTTTCTAAGCGTAGACAACAAAAAAAAAAAACAAAGCACAAACCTAGATGGATTTCTACAACTAAAATTTGTGGCTTTAAGCTCAACTATGTTATTTAAGTTCTACCAAATAGGGAAGTCCAAGTTTCTTTCACTAATTTATATGATGGAAACTATATATCTTAGTCTCTAAGTTCCTTACACTGATTTTTATTTTAGAAAAATACCTGTCTCTAATTACAAGGGAGATTCCTACGAATCTTTCTAAGTGAATTTATAATTATTGATTTCCTTAATAATTATACTAAACTTCTATGACCGGTCATCTCTGAATGCAGTTGCCCTGTCAAGGTTGGTCAGTCCCAACAATGCTTTCCCACGAATAGAGAAAACACAACCTTCACTAATCCCCAGTGCTGGATTAATTAACTATTAATTTATTAAGATCAATTAGTCTCTAACCTTATGTCGTAACTGGTGTAATTCTGTTAAATTTACTTCGTAGAATATATAACTAGTTCACCTCATTTTAAGCAATTTAATCATCAAAATTTATTTTATTTATTTCTTTTGCCAACAAAGCTAATCCAAATTGGATTTTGCGTCAATTTATAATATTTCATAATTTAATCTTTACTTTAATAAAATACATAAATTTTCCCAAGATTATCTATTATAATTTACTACCAGCCTAATTATTAGAATACTATTATCAACTGCATTATTATTCTCATTATTCTTAAGTTGGTAGTTCGACTGATACACTAAGCCTTAATCTGGTAAATATACTTCTACTTTCACGTAAAGATTAATATAACATATTTTATTTATTCAAATTGAATCTTTATTCACATCTTGTTAAATATTGGCGTTGGTAATTTAATATGATCTAAATTTGAGTCTGCATAAAATTATAATATATCTTAATAGTCTTTAGATTTGCTATTAATGTAAAGTACCCTATTAATATACGAATTTATTTTCTTTTAATTCTACCATTACACTAAACATCCGAATACTATTATTACTACTTCATGTATATTTGTTTCATTTTAAAGATTTACCGGATCATTTATTAAACTAAAAATAATTTCGATACAAAATTGCTAACAAGTGAGTCTTTTTATTTTATATATTATGTCCTCATCTTCTTACGTCTAACGCCTAATTAATATTATATTAAGTATTTAGTTTAAACGCAAAATATGAATTTCTAATTTGTCACTAGTTTAATTTCACATAATTTAACCGTACATAAGCGTTGATAGTTTTTCATATCTATTTAATCATAATCCTTATCATTATTTTTCGTCATATATCCTTATCGAAATTTTTGTTAAGTTTAATATTTTACTAATTGATAAATACTAACCACCGCTTTATTAAATCACTATTACTATTATTATTATCTATATTTACTATAATAATATTTTTATTATTAACATTGATGGTCGAACTATTATTCTAACTACTCTTACAAATATTATTAAGTCCCAACAATATTATTAACATTTACGTCAAGGTACTCAGTAAATATCTACGTGACTTTCAAGATCTAACAAAACTGCTAACCTCACTATTTTACTAATATTGGATTGTGTACGTCTTCATACTGTTTATACTAATTATTCTCTAAAAATTTATTAGCTAAAGTTATTGGTGTACTCTACAATTTTTACTTCATTCCATATACTGACAACCAAACAGATAAAATTAGCAAATCAATCAATCAACTAAATATTTTAATTATTGATAGCTTTTAGTAATTAAGATTTATCTCACAACCCAACCCAGTTCTAAAATAATCTATTTCACTAACTAGCACTGGCTAATTCTATCTTTTACCATATAAGATCTAATAGTGAGCTCTGATACCAACATTGTAGCGCCCCCTAAGCTAACATCTGACTAATCTAAGAGATTAACTAAATAAGAGGCATCAAAAATCTAAATCATTTACTTAAACATTCAATGAAGAAATCTGTTACAAAACTTAACCCAAAACTAGCCCCGCTCAGAAATACATATATACAAGAACTCCTCTCAAATGATACATCTATAATAGTCATTTGGTTTACAAATACAATATGCAATATAATAAACATAGTAAAATTTAATCAACTAACGAAATCAACCCTTGAAGATTTTGCTGCGCAACTCTGATCTGTCTCTGAAACTGAAAGTGGGAATGGGTGAGCACATCATCCCTAAAAGGGGTGCCCAATAGGAATAAAAATTTAACTTTCAAGTAATCATTGGAATGATTTTGAAAACAACTCATGTTTTCCCTAACACTAAAACACAACCAAATCACAGAAATAAACAATCATGTATATGGAACTAACTCCTTCTTCAAACAATATACTATATTGAGTGTCGACCAATTCCTTACACACCCTATTAGTTTATACTGGTGTCGACCAATTCCTTACATACCTAATACGCATAAAAGCTCGAACTCATGTAGATATAAATGAAAGAGAAGTATCTTATATACCACGCATGGAAACTCTTATTTCCAAATAGGTGTCGACCAATTCCTTACACACCTATTAGGCATACAAATGGAAATTCTTATTTTCCAAACAATTCATCAAGACAAACAAAGCATTACAATTCCTTTCCAAGCAATGGCAAGATTAAAAGAAATAAAATAACTTTCAGAATTTTAAATAAACAATGCATGGAATACACAATCAGATAATGCATGAGCTTGTTAAACATAAACTTTGGTAAAAGAAAATAACAATAATCACAAAAGAGTTGAAAGTATTCCCACCTCATTTAATGACAAGCACGCCTACCTCGAGATCCACGATCCACTGGTTCATCCTTTGAATCGATCGTTATTAATATAGACTGACTGTTAATCACACAAGAAGTCTAAGAATCTAGCCAAAAGGCTCACACAAGAATCATACAAGTTTTTCTAATGATTTTAGGCCCATTTAAGGTTCTACAACTTTTATTTATCTATCTTTAGCATAGCTAAGATTTACTAATTGAATTGGGTTGGTTCTATAGTCCAATAAATAAGTCTTAAGAAAATATACAACCTTGTATAAGGGACCAAAGGCTAATTCAGACCTTAAGGGTCCAATTCATGTTCATGAGGAAAACTGGCTATAATCCCAAATTCACTAAGCAAGCCCATTATATAAGGTCCAGTCCATCTGAGTCAACTAACGGTCAATCTAACAGTCAACGTCTAAGGTCCAGGTCAGAGTCTAGTCAAAGTCATATCAAGATTGGTCAACGATTCAAGACCCGGTTAACTTAGTCACTAAGACTGATTCAGATAAGTCAGATTCACAATTGACTCAGTCAGATAGACCGAGTCAAAAACACTAGGTCGAGTCAGCTAAGCTGAAAGAACTCAAGCTAAGACTCTTGCACAAAACATAACTCAAATACAACTTCAATTCATAAATTCTTAAACAACTTCACAATCAAATTACAAACATAATCACTGCTTAATTACCTGTAGGTGTAGCTCTAAGCTTTTACAAGAGAGATTCAACTCCATACTCACTCATCAAATCTTCATTCCTAAAACTCAGTCACATAACATCATCTTCTAAACAACTCAAAAGCAATTCATTCTTTCTAAATAAACTTCATAATTTAATCACTATCGAAAACTCAGCTTACCTGCAACAGCAAGCCTCCACGGATTCTACTCCTAACTGGAACCAAATATTTACCACTCTAACCTTTCTCCATATTAGCAACTCAAACACACAACCTAATCTCCGCATTACCAGTTCAATTAGACTCAGCCTCCTTCATCACCATTACAGCTAATACATTTTACAGCTCCACAGACACCATAACCAACTCAACATCACCACATCTACTTTTGTTCTGCAGTTACAACTCTACCAACACATCATTCACCATATATAGCATTTTAATTCAATCCTCATACCACTTACAATTACATCTCAAGTCAACATCCTTCTATAACTACATTTTCTACAATCTCTGCTAGTCTGAGTAATAACAGTTCAACATCAAACCAATTCACATAACACAACACTTCTTTGATTCCTGAAAATATCATATTTCGTCACTTCTTAATTCGGTTTGCACAACTAATTTACACAACCACTACCAATTCAATTATACCACAAACATACTCATCCAATTATCCATCCACATAATAGTAGCTACAACACCAATAGCTCCACCTGCAATTTCCATCAAACACAAATCATCTTAAAAAATAACTCAAACTCAACAATCCTTTCACTATCAAAACCACTTTTAACTACCTCCACAGTTTCATTGTTTGATCACCTCAACCTCAGTTAAAACACAAACATATAAACTCAAATGAATCTCAGCAATTCAACTCCAAATATCAAGGTTAAGAAATTAAAAGCTTACCCAAGCAATAACACCTTCTGAATTGTTGGTTCATTAAACAATTCTTCTATACCCCTAATTCATCTTATGTTCATCAATCTGAGTTGAATCAACACTCGAGTTAACACTGCCGCCATAACCCATCGATATGTCAATTGATTATTCAACCTTTTCTGGATATCTTCATCTCAAGAACAAACCCTAATTCTCCAATTCTCCCTCAGAACATCCCAACATCTAATTAACTTCGCCCCGTTTCTCAATCGACTAAACCTATTTCTAATCATCTATCTATAGCATCATATTCACTTTATAAATCTTCTCAGATCTCTCCTCATGAAACCCTAACTTACCAATTAATCACTGAATCATCTTCAGGACTTCAATAAAACACTAACCCCTTTTTTTTATTCATCACCAACTAATCAAATCCTCATTCAATTAATCAATTGTTTTATGGCCTGAACTATCTGGTTTCTTTACAGATAGTCATCTCCTCTTCTTCTCATGATTAACCAACATGAAAACCACCACAAAACCTTATTTGATTATATACTAACAACCTTATCGATCGATTCCCTCAAATCGATTCTCAGGATCGCCAGAGAAGAAAAGAGAAGAAAAGAAGAAAGAAAAACGAGAGAGGAGAAAAAAAAAAGAAAGAAAAGAAAATGAATCTCTTCTCGATGGTTTTGAAGATAAGGCCGATCCAATTTACTGAGTCACCCACTCGCTTCGAGACGTGCAGCCACAGGGATAATATCCAAAATTACTATTTTACCCTCTGAAACAACTTGATAAATCTTCTTCACCCAGTGTCCGAGTGACGCGTGCGAGCAGTCCATTTCATATAAATTTTCAAAATATATCCAATGGTATTAGTTTTGTATCTAGATCGTTAATATTAATTCATATTAATTAACCTTCGTGTTAAACTAATCGAGTTATTATCAGCTAATACATCTCTTGACTAGTCTAATAGCGTTGACGAGCTTGAGGGTCTTTACAATGGCATACTTCTTTGTCAACTCCATCTGTAGTTTCAAGAACTAAACAAGCTATCACAGTTAGAGTGGGGGAAGTACTAGTTACTGGTATTCATGCTGCATGTTTAACAGTGGATAGAAGAATACTTTGGGAAGAATAATGAGAATTAGTGAAATGAACTGTCCATGGATGGTAATTGGTGATTTTAACACAATTTTAAGTTGTGATGAGAAGAAAGGTGGTAGAAGCCCTTTAAGAGTTTCAATGTCAGACTCTGTCTGGACTATTGCGGTTTTTACAAGCTCCAAAATCAGGAATTCAATTTTATTGGTGCAATAATAGGGTGGGTAAGAAGAGGATTTTATGTGATCTTGATAAGGCTTTCTTCAATGTTAAGTGGATGGAGAGGTATGCTGATTGGAGATATAAAGTTAGAGTCAGGGGAGTATCAAATCATGGAGCATTGATGGGTGGTACATCTGAAATTCCTAAACCAAGCAATATACCATTTAAGTATCAAAAAATATGGACTTCTCACCCTAAATTTGTGCAACTTATACTAAAATCTTGGGAAGAAGAATGTTTTGGAAATCCTGCATTTAGATTTATGAGTAAACTCAAAAGGTTCAAAGTAATTGTGAAGAAATGGAATTGGGAGGTGTTTGGATATTTGAGAGTTAAAGTCAAAGAAACTGAAGATGAAGTTCTCAATGCTTCCTTACTCTCAGATGCTCAACCATAAAATATGGAACTTATTAACAAACTAGTTACAACAAGGGGCCAACATGAGTTGGATGCTCAACAGTATAATGAGTTGATGAGGTCAAAGTCAAGAGTTAAATGGGTGAAAGAAGGTGGTGCAAATACTAGTTTCTTTCATACTTCTATGAAAGTCAGAAATGCACATAATAAAATAGTTGAACTTGAAGATGCTAATGGAAATATTTTTGCAGATCAAGAAAACATTTCAGAGTTATTGGTGAATCATTTTAAGAAGAAATTTGAATATCATGTTGATGGGTGTCTAAAACACCTTAATATTTATCTATTGTTTATGCTTTCTTTGCTAAGCTTTCTTGTAAATTATGTATCTTATGTTTGTTTTTGAGTATTTAGGTACTTTGGAGTCATTTGGAATAAAAGAAGAGGAAACGTCGCTTAAAGTACAAATGCTATTGGAGGCGGATTATTTCTCATTATTTGCTTTTATTTCTTCATCTCTGTCTGAAAAGTATGTCGGCTTTAGTGATACAAATTATCTGTCTGAAAATCACGACAACTTTAATGATGAATTGAAATTGAAGAGAAGAAGTGAATGTGAAAAATAAGTAAGAGACGACCACTGTTGGTGGAAGAATTCGAGGAAGAAGAAAGCACTCAATTGGAGCAAAAAGGGCGTAAATCACAGGGGATACTATCTGCAGTCATACGAGCGTTAAGGGAGCCTTGTATATTCTGGTGGCCTTATTTCTTTGTTGGGTGCCTATAGCACTTCTTATCATTACTCAGCCCTAAAATTCAGAAGTGATTTCTCAATCATTTTCATCTAGTATTCAGAAAAGAGAAACGAAATGGCGGCTCAGAGAGATTGTTCTTGTCGAAGTGAAACCAGGGATGTTTCTGCTGCTGGTGGAAGAAATTTATAGGTTGGAAATGATTTCATCGACAGAGAGGAAGAAGATGATGCTGCTGGTGAAGCAACAAGAGAAATTAGGGTTTGAAGAGATTTGGGTTTCTGAAGTTGAATCTGGGTTTTATTATGAATCTGAAAATGGGTATGCTCTGAACTGAGATTTGAATGTGTATGAATGATTGTGAGTGAAACAAATAATGGTGGAATCAAGCTTCAGGTGGCACTAAGAATGAGTTTGTTTCTGAATCTAAGATGAGACACAATTGATGCAAGAATCAGAGCAAGTGTAGCTGAAACTGCAGAAGTAAAAATGGGTTTTGTATGAATTGGATTTTGGGTTGTTCAAATCGAGCAATTAGAACAAACTGAGAAGGGTATGAGCTGAATTAGGGTTTTACAAGAATTTGTGTAAGATGGATGGGTAATGCACTGATGCTGTTAATGGAGAAGTGGTGGTTTTACAATGGTTCTGGTTGAGTCTGAGAAGAAACTTAGATGGCGTTGGCTGTTGCAGGCAAATTACAGGGGAAGTTTAGGGCCTGAATTGGAGATATTGAGACTGAGACAGAGAAGGATATGACTGGCTGAATGCCGCTGGTAAAGAAGTTGCAATGAGTGAGCTGTGAGCATTGCAGGTGTTTTAGTTAGCAGCTGCGATTGGGCTAAACTACAGGTGTTCTAATTAGTGATGTGTTGCAATGGCTGGGCGAGGTGTTGGCAGTTGAGTGATGTAGCTGTGACCTGAGGAGCTGCAATGCAGTTAAAGATTATGATGCAGTTGTGTAGTGGTAATGAAAGTTAGGTATTGAAGGTGTTAATGGCTTGTATTGCATTTTCAGAGGAGGAAACTGCCGGAGATGGTCATGGATGATGTAGATTAAATTGCAAGTTGATGTGTTATGGGAGCTGGTAGTAATGATGCTCCTGTGTTCAGGTTTGCAATGAGATTGTTCCGAAATTGCAGGTGCAGTTCAGATGGAACTGAGATAGCCAATAGCAGATGGAGTCTGAGATGGTAGCAGGGAGTCTGTGAATGGGAACTACAGAATGAGCTTAGATGATGATTCTGCAGCTGAAATGGCTTAGTGGTGCTGGTTCAAAGGGATTGCAGGCCATTGCAGGTTTGAAATTAAGATGGATATGAAAAAGCGGAGAAGAAATCTGGGAGCTGTTGCTGCTTGAGTGCCTGGTATAGGAAGGTTTAGTTGATGGCAGTAGGCTGGTGGTAGTCTGATGGGTTTGAGTGATAGAATGAAGCTGCAATGGGGTTGAAATTCGAAGTGGGTTTGATTCCGTTGATGTAAAGAGAGGCAGGGAGCATCAGAATTAGCCATGACGAATGAATGACGAATGTGCAAATGCAGTTGTAAGCAAGGGATGCAGTTTGTGTTGGTGATTAAGCCATGGACTGAAGCAGTGATATATTGCAGTAAAGTTGAAGCTACAGATGGTGTTAATGGTGGTCTATGGTGAAGACTTAGGGTGCAGAAGAATCAAGAAGAAAGCTAAGCTGAGATGATTGAGTTGCAGTTGGAGCTAGTGGTTGCAACTCAGATGGTACTGGTGACAAAGTGCAAGGAATTGTGCTGCCACTCAAAGTGCAGATGAAATAGCAGAGAATTGAAGCTGGGGAAATGAATGAATGGGTGCAATTGTGATACAGAGAAGACAAAGTGATGCAGTCGATGGAGTTTGAAGCTGAGAAAAATAGCTCAAGTTCAGGGGTTGTGTTGATTGAATTTAAGTTTGCAGAAGTTAGTTGTTGCTTCCATGGGGGAATCTATGTGGAGTTATGGGCAGAGATTACAAGGAGTAGTTGCAGCTGCATTTGCAGGTAGACTGATGGCTTGAATGAAGTGCAGTTGGAGTGATGCTGTAATGGGAAATGTGGATGCAGGGTTGCAACTCAAGGGAACAACCATCATGGCTAGATGCACAATGATGGTGCAACACAAGCTCTGGCCAGTGCAAATGACTTATGCCATGGAAATTAAACCAAGTCAGCCCAGTTAGCTCACTTGAATAGCTGACCTGGGTCTGACTCATGATCTTACTGAGTCAAGTTCACTGACTCGGTGATTGACCCGAGTTGACTCGTTGACCGGGTGGACTTTGCCGGTTACCTGAGATACTTTTTCCGGTTACTTTTCCAGCCAAGTTCCGGCCACTTTACCAGTTTTCCGGTGACATCCTTTGGAACATATTTTCTACATGGGTTCTTCTCAATAATGGGCTTGTTGGACCACTTGGACTTTGGGATTTGAAGACCTAGAGTTGGAAAGATGAAAAGCTACAAAAGGAGAGTTTTCTACAACTTTGGTTATCACATATTATTCTACTTCTACTCAGAGCTTTGGAGATAACGGCGACTAGGGTTTGCTTTGGTTATTTTTCATATTCTTTACTTTAATATTATGATGATGATGAACTCCATTAATATGAGTAGATAAATACAATTATTGGTTATGGGATAAAGTTGATTTCTTCAAACATGTTATTTGATTCTATGAATTAGTTTTGTCTCAATTCTATCGTTTATGATTCATGGTTTTTATTATCATATGATTTGAATGCTAGTTTGGTTGAGTCCGGAATCAATTGGATTTGTTTTCATCTCTATAGTTATATTAATGTTTTCAATACGTAGAAGTTGTTATCTCTAATTTCTAGTAGCATCTTGTGGTTAATACATCTTTTTAATCGCATATGAATCATAACCTTTGTTAAAACGAATTAGTTCTTTTACACGTTTGTTTACATTGATTAGTCATATTTCATAGAAATTAATGCACTTAGGGAGTTAAACTTGATTGTGCTTTTACACTTTAGGTTGCTTTCTAGGTAGATTTCACAATAGCATCTTTTAATGTTGTTTGTGATAAAATCGGGGAATAAATGGGATATACTTGCGATCAAGATATCCTAGGACTTTTGATAATTGCGAGATTAAAATATCAATTCTAGTCATTGATGAAAATACATGTTTGTGAATGATACTATCCCGTAACCAATATCCTCTCTCTATTGATTATTCTAATTATTTGCTTTGCTTTATTTTATTTTATTACTTTGTTAAAACAACAAAAATCCCCTCTTGGTTACCTTTGAAACTGAAAATCGCATAACAACAATTTCCTCCGTGTGGATACGAACTCTTTCTTATCACGTACTATATTTATATCTAGTTGAGTGAGAAAGTGAATTATTTTTGACGGGCTGACAACCGATCACATGCAGTTACAATGGATGAAGGGCTTTTTGATATTATTCCCAAGGTAATAACTGATGAGGAAAACGCTAAAATGGATCAATTACCTTCAGCACAAGAAATCAAAGAAGCAGTTTTCTCAATGGATCCAAACAGTTCTCCTGGACCTGATGGTTTTCCAGGAAGTTTTTATAGATACTCATGGGACATAATTTGTCAAGATCTGATTGATGCAATTCAATTCTGTTGGAGATGTATATTCATACCAAAAGGAATGAACTCCAGTTTTCTTTTCTTGTTGCCTAAAGTTCCTGGAGCCAAAAGAACAGAGCAGTATAGACCAATTGGATTGTCTAGCTTCTGCTTTAAAATCATAACAAGGATAATCACAACAAGAATACATGAAGTACTTCACAAGGTAATATCTATTCAACAAGGTGCCTTTATAAAAGGAAGAAACATTCAAGAGAAGATAATACTTGCTTCTGAGATAGTAAATGAGCTAGATACTAAGAGAAGAGGAGGTAATGCGGGCTTGAAGTTGGACATCACACAAGCTTTTGATTCAATGAGCTGGGAATTCATATTTAAAACTCTTAAACATTTTGGTTTCTCTGAAGTGGGTATCAGATGGTTGAAAACCATTCTAGAATCTGCAAGAATATCAGTTTTAGTAAATGGGGGACCTTTTGGTTTCTTTGATGTAGGGAGAGGTCTCAGACATGGAGACCCCCTTTCTCCCATTTTATTTATGATAGCTGAGGAATTTTTGAGTAGAAATATTACCAGAATGGTTCATGAAGAACTACTAAAAACAATGGTCAATAGAGGTGGATGTCAGCCTTCTCATCTAATGTTTTCAGATGACATATTCATATTATGCAATGGGCACAAAAGAACATTGGATAATTTAACGGGTTTGCTAACAAGATATCAAGCAGCATCTGGAAAGACAGTCAATAGATCAAAGAGTAAGTGCTTTATTGGTGGAGTCACTGAAGATAGTAAGCAAGTAATAGCTGAGAGATTGCAAATGGAGATTTCTGAATTCCCAGACAAATACTAGGGAGTAATGCTGAGTCCTAGAAGAGTTAAATCTATACATGTTTGGGGGATGGTGGAAATGCTACAAAATCAATTAGCTGGTTGGATTGGAAAACTTCTTGCTTTTTCAGCCAGATTAACTTTAGTGAAGTTTGTACTATGCAGTATACCAATCTATAACATGTCAGTGTACAAATGGCCCAAAGCATTGATTAAAGAATGTGAAAGGATAATTAGAATTTTTTTATGGACATGTGTTGATGGTGGTTATTAGATTAGGGTTAAAATCGTAAAACTTTACATCTGACATGACGTCACTACAACCACTAGCGCATTTATTGAATCATTCAACATACCTACGTAAGGATTACCAGGGTACCTTTTTTTTATACAATGTGTCATGTTCCACGTCAGAACCCTTAGTATTGACTGACATCATCTTCGTACATACCAAACCCTAATTCTCATGCTACCGCGCCAAGGCATGCCAACCATGCCAGCCGCACCACTGTGCCAATGGCAAACCATGCCAGCCACATCTCCGCGTCAAGGCATGCCAACCATGCCAGCCGTACCACTGTGCCAATGGAAAACCATGCCAGCCACATCTCCGCGCCAAGGCATGCCAACCATGCTAGCCGCACCATGCGACAATGGCATTCCAAACCCTTGGCCCCACCATGACAAGCCAACCACACCTTGCCTTGGCCCCAACAATGCTAGCAGCACCATGCGTCAATGGAATGCCGAACCCATGGCCCCAACCATGCTAGCCGCACCATGCGCCAATGGCATGCCAAACCCTTGGTCCCACCATGCTAAGCCAATCGCACCTTGCTTTGGCCCCACTATGCCAAGCCATCCGCGCCATTGGCCTTGGCCCCACCATGCCGGCCTTCCCTATGCAGCTACCAAAACGAAGGCGTGCGACGATCAACAACCACCCTTCCATCCTAGATGCAAATCCTAGTCGTCCAAGGTCTCCAAACAACGCATTGTAACCTTTGGCCCAAAACCCTAGTTTTGGCCACGCCAAGGCATGCCATGCCACATGTGCCAATGGCATACCAGCCACCTTGCCGCGCCATACCATGCCAGCCTTTTCCATGAGGCTACCAAAACAAAAGCATGCGACGATCAACGATCACCCTTCCATCCTGGATGCAAATCCTTGTCGTCCAAGGTCGCCAAACAACGCATTGTAACCTTTGGCCCAAAGCCCTAGTTTTGACCACGCAAAACCGCGCCAAGGCATGCCATGCCACATGTGCAAATGGAATTCCAACCACCTTGCCACCCCACACCATGCTGGCCTTCCCCATGCGGCTACCAAAACGAAGGCGTGCGACGATCAACGACCACCCTTCCATCCTGGATGCAAATCCTAGCCGTCCAAGGTCGCCAAACAACGCATGGTAATCTTTGGCCCAAAACCCTAGTTTTGGCCACGCCAAACCGCGGCAAGGCATGCCATGCCACATGTGCTAATGGCATTCCAACCACCTTGCCGCGCAAAACCATGCCGGCCTTCCCCATGCGACTACCAAAACGAAGGAATGCGACGATCAACGGCCACCCTTCCATCCTGGATGAAAATCCTAGCCGTCCAAGGTCACCAAACAACACATGGTAACCTTTGGCCAAAAACCCTAGTTTTGGCCACGCCAAACCGCGCTAAGGCATGCCATGCCACATTTGCCAATGGCATGCCAACCACCTTGTCGCGCCACACCATGCCGGCCTTCCCCATGCGGCTACCAAAACGAAGGCGTGCGATGATCAACGACCATCCTTCCATCATGGATGCAAATCCTAGCCGTCCAAGGTCGCCAAAAAATGCATGGTAACCTTTGGCCCAAAACCCTAGTTTTGTCCACGCCAAACCGCGCCAAGGCATGCCATGCCACATGTGCTAATGACATGCCAACCACCTTGCCGCGCCATACCTTGCCGGCCTTCCCCATGAGGTTACCAAAACGAAGGCGTGCGACGATCAACGGACACCCTTCTATCCTAGATGCAAATCCTATCCATCCAAGGTCGCCAAAAAACACATGGTAACCTTTGCCCAAAACCCTAGTTTTGGCCACGCCAAACCGCGCCATGGCATGCCATGCCACATGTGCCAATGGTATTCCAACCACCTTGTCGCGCCATCCCATGCCGGCCTTCCCTACGCGGCTACCAAAACGAAGGCCTGCAACAATCAACGACCACTTTTTCATATAAGATGCAGATCTTAGCCGTCCAAGGTTACCAGCTAACGCATGACATCCTTTGGCCCTAGTTTGGTCGCGCCTAAACAAATCCAAAACCCTAACTTTTGGCCGCGCCTAAACTGGGGCACATTCAAGCTATATTGATCATACTTTCATGCCACTGGCTACCAAACGAAAGGTTTCAATAATCAGCGGCTACCTTCCTCTTAAGATGCAAAATCTCGACCGTTGAAGGTCATCACCGAGCCGGCAAGTCTCCCAAGCTCAACTTTCCAGACAACAACAACAAGCTACATGTTTTCCACGAAAACACTCGAGACATCAACACATGTCACAAACTGGGGGATGCTCATTGGATATTGGTTTGGCGGTTTACAACGTGCGACGTACACTACGCTCGTTATAAGAAAATGTCATAATGATGAGGCGGTTAGTAAATACAAGGAGTAATGGTGAAACGCTTTCTTTTATAGAACATTAATTCGAAGCGTTACCGGTTACCACCTCCTCCCATTTACTCACCTGTTTTCCATTTCTTAATGAGACCAGAGTACGTTTCACTTCGACTTGTATAAATAAGCATTACCTATTTCCACCGAACGACGAGTTCAGGTCAGGAGGATACAACACTCAGAAAACATTTGCTAGATTTCCATCTATTTGCTTCCCATTTTCTGATACAAGTCATGAAACAACTACTCTTCCAGAATCAACTATTCTAGTCTCAACACTTTCTTCACTTCCCTCCCCAAAACCAACACTTCTCCTTCACTTTGTGACCGAAGCAAGTATGGAACGACCATTTCTTGGTTTAGGACGGATTTGTACAGATTGATCTCTCGATCTAAAGTACCCCCTTACAGTACATTGTTTAGGGTTTAAATTCGTTTCTCACCCACACACCCGAAATTACCAAAATCAGCAGAAACCGTTTTCACCCTCAAATAATTAGAGATCACAGTGGGAGATTGGTCTTTCGGTTACAATGTCAATTTTCAATCCTCGGTCTCATACTTCGACCTAGACGTCAGGACGGTAGAGGAAAACGATCCGCTCAAGGATCAACGACTCAGCTGCCATACGGCCCGATACGATCCGCTCAGGGATCGACGACTCAGTTACCAGATGACCCGATTACCAGTCATGACACGTCAAGGGGCGACTGGGGACTTCCCAGAGGTTAAAAGCAAACGATCAGCCCAGGGATTGACGACTCGATTATCAAGTGACTCAGGGACGATTGGGGACTTTCCACAATTGCGGTGCTTCTCACAAAACTCAACTTTTACCTGACACATTTTTTGTTAGCAGATCCAAAAAACCGATTAAGTCTTGCCTAGACAAAATACATGGTTTACTATTTCAAGTTTTCACGGGAATGATAAAACCGATAGCCATGTTATGTTTCATCCTATGTCCTCTACCGACACGCAACGTTCACGGTTCCATATCTTCCATGGGATGCTTGTGTCACTTACAATCATAAACAAAAACGACATCATCCTAAAATAGTTCATTCCTAATAATAATCCAAAACCCTCATAGGTAACACTTGTCTATCAACCCAAAAATCCAGAAAATTAAAACCATAAAGCCAGGTGTTTCATTTTCCTTTCAAAATGAAAAACGAAACAGAAGAATTTCAGAAGACAGAAGTCCATTCAAAGGAAGCCATTCAACGGTGTTTTGCTCTTCTCGAAGAAGGCGTCTTTCGTCATTTGGAGGACCGCATGTTTCAGCTCCAACTCTTTGGACAACCTTTCGACCTCCGCTGCTTGTTTTTTGGCCACGTCCACAGAAGGACCTTCGGTCACCTTGGCCTGCAACTTTTGGATCTCATAGAAACCCTAACGCCCAGTTCCTCGTGGAATCAGTCACCTACCCATACTTACCTACTTTGCATAATAACGATTACCAGTCACTATTCATGAGGTAGCTGACGCTACTACAGTGATATTCGAAGAGAAGAACAATATTTCTACAGATTCATGGAAGGCATACCTATGGCTAGGATTTGCCCAAAAAAAGAAAACAAATTGAAAGAGAAACGCTGGAGTACATAGCTGGAATGCGCTTGCCCACTTTATTGCTACCGCGCTACCGCTAACACCAGGACGTGAGAACAAAGATACGAGATAAAAAAGGAGATCCAACCCCTTTCATACGCATAACACTTTTGGAATTTGAATAAGGAAATGATTTCCTATTTGATCTACCTATGGAAAGAGGCAACTGGGCCCGCAAGAACAAGTCCGCGCCACGCCAAGCCAGCGCCGTGCCAAGCCAACAGTCCACGCCATGCCCAGCCAACAGTCCGCACCATACCAAATCCAAGCCAGCGTCCACGCCAAGACAGTGCCCATTCCAAGCCGATCCAGCGTGAACAACTTACATCTTTCTAGCGCCAGCAGCTTGCATCCTTCCAGCGCTAACAACTTGCATCTTTCCAACGCTAACAACTTGCATCTTTACAGCAGCTTGCATCTTTCCAGCGCTAACATCTTGTATCTTCCCAGCGCCAACAACTTGCATCCTTCCAGCGTCGCCTTTTGAACGCCCAGTAGAAGGGAATCAACAATATAATTTCATCACACGTAAAGATCGGGAACGACTTCTCCAAAATCGAAGCAAAGAAAATCAGCAACCCCCCTGAGTTCACAAAGATTCTCTTCCTGTCAGGAGCTGCATGATTTCCGGGGACTTCGCCCACAAAATCGTGCAGTCTATGATGAAACACTTTGTGAGATTCTGTAGGCGCATCGTCAAGATATATTCGCATCCCTCAACCACACTGCATCAGGGAAGCAGCTGTTTCCAACCAGAGAAGCCGTTCTCAAACCCCAACCTCTCCTGGAAAGCACGATTGATAGATGGAACTGGGGACTCCTAAACATTGTTCGCTTGAAGGGTGTCCAGTTTGACAGCACACTCATTAACGTAGACGCTCTGCTTCAACGTTCGCTCCAACAGCCGCTTCACTTCAACGTCTTCCAGCAGCGGCTCCGCTTCAACGTTCGCTCCGAAAACCACTCCGCTTCAGCGTTCTCTTCATAAGCTGCTCCAGAATCCAAATCCGAAGCTTCAGCATTTGGCTCCTTAAGTTTCAACATCCTTTCCAAGAGCCGAAGCTGCTTCAACGCCGTTTCTTCCTGCAAAGGGTCGTACCACGACGCTCCCCATATCAAGGATCATGATCACAACCAGCCAATCTTCGTAATCATGACCGTCTTTTGATCCATCTCGTCAAAACTCGTGAACATGGACAGTTTGCTCGCTTACACGTCCAGCCAATCCTTTTACTTCCATGGATGCCCATACAATTTCAGCCAACCTACTTTGTTACCACGAAAATGTAGTCTCTTCTGATTACATCTGCTACCAAGAACTATTGCCGATCATTTGTTGATACCAGCCAGAGCTTCACCACATCAGTAATCACTACAAAAGTAACCTGTACTCCTCCATATTTTAAGTTCCACGTGGAAGAAGTAACAAAATCACCAGTACGAACGCACGATGGTGATTTCTTTATCATGGTCAACCCACTGACCATACAAGATGGAAACATGTAAACCATACTTGGGGACTGATGTTATACACGGAATCCCTTCACTGTCAAAGCTCAGAAGACACGTTCAACCAAAAGGTCATAGCCACAACAAGGCCATCTACTCTTCAAGGGTGCAGCGCAAGAAAATCATCACCTATCTGTCCAGAAGACGCCTTCAACACTTTACAAGGCCGCGGAGGATTCCAAACCTGCTCAGAGGAAAACAACTTCAGAAACTGAAGAAAAATACGACTGGGGACTGCTCATCGCAGTCCATCCTGACGACCATCAAAGACTCATGAGATAACTCCAGAGACGCGACTGAAACATTTTCTTGAACAAATAAAGGGATCCATGATAAACAACATAACTCTCTCATTCCTACCACTTCACTATCCAGGATATTTCATCATATGATATTCTGGTCACCCCAGCGTCACATCCAGAAGAGTACGATAAGCTTATATCAAATCTCGTGGACGTGGATTCAAGGCGATGCAATGAAATTAAGCTACACATGGGGACTACAAACATGGGACGCTTTCACTCCATTCAACCAGGTTATTTCTTATTTCAACATCATCACTGTCGAAGTTTTACGAGCCGCAGGAATTTCTCAACATGAAGCCGTACATGTGCACCGAAGACTCCAAATGCACGCCACAAAGATACATTCACATATTCGTCCAAGCCATCGTATCTAATAGAAGCATAACTGGGGACTGCTCACCACATCCCATTCCACACGATAGTCCAAGATTCGGAAGATGGTTCTAAGGATGCCACTTGGAACCAAGTCCTTGAAGACTTGATAGTAGAACATCGCCAACGAAATGTCTCCCAACTCATCTATTTCATCCAGTGTCTCCGGAAGATTTCGACCAATACAAGCATCCACAACATATTGTCATCGCGATCAGAGGGTCCAGGCACTGAACAACCTAAAATCAAGGATGGACCGAAAACGCAAGCACATCCATCCGTCTCAAGAATGCAATGGAGTTTGATAAATTTTGGAATCCACTGGAGAGACACTGCATACGAAAGCACTTCCCGGACGAGAAACAGAAAACAGAAGAAGTTCAATATCTCTTTTCATGCGGACGCAGTTTCTAGAGTTCGAACAAAATAAAGATTCCTTCTTGCTCCATGAAACGGATGACTGGGCGCGACTATGCCACCTCGGGCCCGCAACATCCCTCCTGAGTTCTTCCTGAATTTTACTGTCGAGCTGTTTTCACCTCCCGAACGAGCTCAAAATCTAAATATTCCCGCGTAGGGAGATATAAAATTCTTTTCCATTCAGAATGAAGGGGATGACCGTTAAAATCCGAGTTCGTACGAGAATTCTACAACGATTCTAGTAAGGGGCGCTAACTAGGGTTGCAGCATGCTAAAATCTGAAGCAAGTTGTTACCTTCCCGAAGCCAGTCGTCTCCTTCCCAGGGAACTGAAGCAAGTTGTTACCTTCCCGAAGCCTGTCGTCACCTTCCCAGGGAACTGAAGCAAGTTGTTATCTTCCCAAAGCAAGTCATCATCTTCCCACGGAACTAAAGCAAGCTGCCATCATTCCACGGGCCCGCAATTCTTCTTGAATTTTACTATCGAGCTGTTTTCACCTCCCGAACGATTTCAAAACCTAAATATTCCCGCTAGAGGAGATAGGAAATTCTTTTCCGTTCAGAATGGAGGGGAGGACCGTCAAAATACGAGTTCGTACGAGAATTCTACAACGATTTTAGTAAAGGGCGCTAATTAGGGTTTCGGCATGCCAAACCCTAATTCAGACAAAGTTGCCACCATCCCATGAAACTGAAGCCGGTCGTCATCCTTCCACGGAACTGAAGCCAGTATTCATCCTTCCAAGGAACTCAATCTATCTCTACTCCAAGCCAAGCAACGCAAGAATCTCCATTTCAAGACGACCAATGCTGACGACTCCCATTCCAAGCCGACCAACGTCTGCGGCTCCCATTCCAATCCGACCAACGCCTGCGGCTCCCATTCCAAGCCGACCAACGCTGCGGCTCCCATTCCAATCCGACCAACGCCTGCGGCTCCCATTCCAAGCCGACCAATGCCAGCGGATCCGCTCAAGCCGCACCAACACCGATAACTCGCTAATCCAGCACCTCCGCGTTCCCTAGCCCAGCCAAGATGACGCGTAACCAAGACAAGACGATAGTCTGTATCTCAACCAGCAACCGCCTCTACCATTTCAAGGTCTAGCCAGTAACACCACGAGTAGAATTTACGCAAAGCCGCCAACACAAGAATCACGAATTCTCCTTACCTCTCGAAAAAGGTTAGTCGGGTCTTCCTGACCATCTTTTCATGACTTGCCATTTCGATTTTGTCCTGGCCTCTCACTATCTTATGCTTACCTCGCAACAATACTCCTGTTCCGAGCTAAGCAGGGGACTTAATGTTGATGGTGGTTTTTAGATTAAGGTTAAAATCGTAAAACTTTACATCTGACATGATGTCACTACAAACACTAGCGCATTTATTGAATCAATCAACATACCTACGTAAGAATTACCAGGGTACCTTTTTTTTATACATGTGTCATGCTCCACGGAAGAACCCTTAGTATTGACCGACATCATCTTCGTACATACCAAACCCTAATTCTCATGATACCGCGCCAAGGCATGCCAACCATGCCAGCCACATCTCCGCTCCAAGGCATTCCAACCATGCCAGCCGCACCTCTGCGCCAATGGCACACCATGCCAGCCACATCTCCGCAAAGCATGCCAACCATGCCAGCCGCACCACTGTGCCAATGGCAAACCATACCAGCCACATCTCCGCGCCAAGGCATACCAACCATGCCATCCGCACCACTGAGCCAATGGAAAACCATGCCAGCCAATGGCATGCCAAACCCTTGGCCCCACCATGCCAAGCCAACCGCACCTTACCTTGGCCCCAACCATGCCATCCGCACCATGCGCCAATGGCGTGCCAAAACCTTGGCCCCAACCATGGTAGCCGCACCATGCGCCAATGGCATTCCAAACCCTTTGCCCCATCATGCCAAGCCAACCGCACCTTGCCTTTGCCCCACCATGCCAAGACGTATGTACCAAACCCTTGGCCCCATTATGCCAATCCATCCGCGCCATTGGACTTGGCCCCACCATGCCGGCCTTCCCTATACGACTACCAAAACGAAAGCGTGCGACAATCAACGGCCACCCTTCCATACTAGATGCAAATCCTAGCCGTCCAAGGTCGCCAAACAACACATGGTAACTTTTAGCCCAAAACCCTAGTTATGGCCACGCCAAATCGCACCAAGGCATGCCATGCCACATGTGCCAATGGAATGCAACCACCTTGCCGCGCCATACCATGCCGACCTTCCCCATGCGGCTACCAAAACGAAGGCGTGTGACGATCAACGACCACCCTTCCATCCTAGATGCAAATCCTAGCCGTCCAAGGTCGCCAAACAACGCATGGTAACCTTTGGCCCAAAACCCTAGTTTTGGCCACACCAAACCGCGCCAAGGCATGCCATGCCACATGTGCCAATGGCATGCCAACCACCTTGTCGTGCCACACCATGCCGGCCTTCCCCATGCGGCTACCAAAACGAAGGCGTGCGACGTTCAATGGACACCCTTCCATCCTGGATGCAAATCCTAGCCGTCCAAGGTCTCCAAACAGCGCATGGTAACCTTTGGCCCAAAACCCTAGTTTTGGCTACGCCAAGTCATTCCATGCCACATGTGCCAATGGCATGCCAACCACCTTGCCGCGCCATACCATGTCGGCCTTCCCCATGCGGCTACCAAAACGAAGGCGTGCGACGATCAACGACCACCCTTCCATCCTAGATGAAAATCCTAGCCGTCCAAGGTCGCCAAACAACGCACGATAACCTTTGGCCCAAAACCATAGTTTTGGCCATGCAAAACCGTGCCAAGGAATTCCATGCCACATGTGCCAATGACATGCCAACCACCTTGCCGCGCCATACCATGCCGAGTTCCCCTATGCGGCTACCAAAACGAAGGCCTGCAATAATCATCGGCCACTTTTTCATCTAAGATGCAGATCTTAGCCGTCCAAGGTTATCAGCTAATGCATGGCAACATTTGGCCCTAGTTTGGTCGCGCCTAAACAAAGCCAAAACCCTAACTTTTGGCCGCGCCTAAACTGGGCCACATTAAAGTCATACTGATCATACTTTCATGCCACTGGCTACCAAACGAAAGGTTGCAATAATCAACGGCTACCTTCCTCTTAAGATGCAAAATCTCGACCGTTGAAGGTCACCCCCGAGCCGACAAGTCTCCCAAGATCAACTTTCCAGACAACAACAACAACATGCTACATGTTTTCCACGAAAACACTCGAGACATCAACACATGTCACAAACTAGGGGATGCTCATTGGGTATTGGTTTGGCGGTTTACAGCGTGCGGCGTACACTACGCTCGTTATAAGAAAGTGTCATAAGGATGAGGCGGTTAGTAAATACAGGGAGTAATGGTGAAACGCTTTCTTTTATGGAACATCAATTCCAAGCGTTACCGGTTACTACCTCCTCCCATTTACTCACCCGTTTTACATTTCTTAATGAGACCAGAGTACGTTTCACTTCGACTTGTATAAATAGGCATTACCTATTTCCACTGAACAACAAGTTCAGGTCAGGAGGATAAAACACTCAGAAAACATTTGCTAGCTTTCCATCTGTTAGCTTCCCACTTTCTGATACAAGTCGTGAAACAACTACTCTCCCAGAATCAACTATTCTGGTCTCAACACTTTCTTGCTTCCCTCCCCAAAACCAACCCTTTTCCTTCACTTTGTGAACAAAACAAGTCTGGGACGGCCATTTCTTGGTTTAGGACGATTTGTATAGATTGATCTCTCGAATCTTAAGTACTCCCTTGCAGTACATTGTTTAGGGTTTAAATTCGTTTCTCACCCACACACCCGAAATTACCAAAATCAGCAGAAACCATTTTCACCCTCAAACAACAGGTGATCCATTAATGAAAAATCTAGTAATTGTCAAGTGGGAGGAAGTGAATGCTCCTCTTGCTGAAGGAGGGCTTGACATTAGGAGATTGGAGGTGATGAACAAGGCATTACTACTGAAGTTTCTTTGGAAAATTGAGACTGAAGATAATGAGTGGACTTGGTTCATGAGGGAAAAGTATAAAAACAAGAATGGTGACTGGATAACTAGCTACAAAAAAATCATCAATATGGCATGGATTAAAATGGGTGATAAATGAGCTTAATGAAGGAAGTAGATGGCTGGTAGGGAATGGAAGCAATATCTCAGTATGGGAGGATAAATGGGTAAAAGATTATGCACTTATTGATTATCACCAAACAGATCCATTTGTGCAACAACATCAAGACTTAAAATTTAGTGATTTGATAGTAAATGGTCAATGGCATGTACCTGATGAAATGAAGAATTTTTTTGAGATAAATGAACTGCCATCAATTGCGAATGGAAAAGACAAAAGAATTTGGGAAGATGATTTAACATGAAGCTTTTCTGTTTCAAATGTTGTACAGTAGATAAGAGTGAAGTATCAACAGGTCAACTGGGCCAAGTATGTATGGGGTCCTTATATCCACTCTTATACTTCCTGTAATATTTGGAAGATACTCAAATGAGCATGTCCAACTGAAGAAAATGTCAGGAAGAAAGGTTTTGGCACTGTATCCAAATGTTACTTATGTGGAAATGGTCAAGATAATATGGTTCATATACTGTGGGAGTGTTCTTTCAGTAAAGAAATTTGGAAATGGCTTGGAGGTACGTTTAATCTAAATACTCCCTCAAAATTTGAAGAAGTGATTGCATGTGTTAAAAATCATAGTTCTGCAATTAGGCAGATATGGTACATAAGATCCTTTTCAGTAATGGTGGAATTATGGATGGCAAGAAACTTGATGTTATATGACAATATCAACCCAAATGCTGAGAAATTAAGATTTTTAGTTTCACAAAAGAATGTGGAATCAGAATAACTGGAGTCATGAAGAATAATATATATGATCTTAACATTATAGTAAGATTTGGTATTAAGGGAATAAAAACAAGATGTTCATATGTGAAAGAAGTTTTCTTCAGACTGCCTCAGCTCAACCAAATGCTAATATGTTGTGATGGTGCTGCCAAAGGAAATCCTGGTGCTACCAAAGGAAATCCTGGTGCTGCAGGTATTGGTTTTATTGCAAGACAGAGTAATGGAATATGCTTAGGTGATGGAAGTGGAAATCTGGGAGTTAAAACAAATTACATTGCAGAGGTGATGGAACTAATAACAGCAGGTGAATGGGTAGTGGGTAAACATCTAACTGATGTCTGTTGCAGCTTAGATTCTAAAGCTGTTATACTGGCATTTACCAGAGGTAAAGTTCCATGGATTGTCAAGAATAGATGGAAGAAAATAAAGGAGACATTGAGAAGTATTACTTTCAGGCATTCATACAGGGAAGTTAACTTTTCAGCTGATCAGTTAGCTAAAAAGGGAACAACTCTTGGAAGAGGAGTAGTAATTTTGTATGAGGGCATGCCTAATTTTTTAGGAATAATGGAGTAGGAGGATGCACATTACTTCACATTCACTTGAAAAAAGAATAAATTCTATAGTCATTTTACCTGAAATTTTCCTTGTTTATTTTTGTATTCATTAAGCTAGTCTTGGCATGTCAAGACTATCTTGTTTTTTGACTTTCAGTTTTTCTTAAGTAATAATATACATGATTTAGAAAAAAAAAATAAAAAAAGAAAAGAAGAATATCCTTAAAAATAGCATCCATACGCGTATTCCGTCGAAATTCCCAGCTGAAAATTGGTCGATGAGGGATTACGCATAACTCTGGCTCTAGCTAGGACAATGATATGATTTTCAGCAATATTTTGGAAGATGAAATTGTTTCTACTAGTCCAAAGAGACCATAAGATAGCAACAAAAATACTTTGAGCTTCATCAGAGAGTTTATATTGAGGGTCAGTTAACCAAAAAAGAAGCCAATCAATAAAAGATTTGTTTTGAAAAAAATTGGGTGTTAATGTTGAAATCAGAGATAAACCAGACTCTACTGGCAAAGGAACATATGACCAAAGCATGCATAACAGTTTCATGAGGATCAATACACCTAGAAAAATCCACACTATGCATGGGCATTCTAATGTGAAGGACAGTTCTGGAAGGAAAAACGTTTCTAGCTGCTCTCCAAATAAAAACTTGAATTCTGTAAGGAACTCTGATTTTCCAGATACGCTTCCAAATATTTTTACATACCCTGCAACATTTTCTCCATAAGTATCATCAAAGGAACCATCGGTATTACATTTAATCTAACCAAAAGAGGGGGCATCCATTTATCAGAAATACTGATATAAGTAGTAGTGGAAGCAATCAAGCAAGATTTCCTAGTGAGAAGCATAGCTCTGGATCTAGCTAGGA